>NW_006399771.1:20044311-20059500 GCF_000299155.1 Elephantulus edwardii | reverse complement strand
AAATAAAGGTGGAGGGGGGGATGCTGAAGTAAGAGGGATGAAGAGGTATAAAAGAAAGAATTTGAAAACAAAGGGGAACAGTCTATGACTTAGATTCTCCAACCTGTGAATGCACTTAAGAATTTAACTTTGGGTTAACTTGAGTCCCAGGCACCTGATGTAACAGGATAGAAGATATAAGGGTATGAAAAGGGACTCCAGAGACACTAGTTTCTAATTTTATTAGGTACTAAGAAGTTATCTTGTTGATGATTAAACTCTAGTCAAATAAAGTTGGAAAGTGAAGCCAGCAACTCAGTCTATCATAAAAGAAATCACTGTGTCCTTTCCTATAAAAGTTTTAATGTCTAGCTATTACTGTGGCTTCTGAGTAGATGACAATAGAATTAATTGGCATTTCACAAATGGTAGATTAATATATGAATGAATGAACTTGGTGGGTGGATAGGACTATTATAAATGATAATACAGTTTGATTAATAGAACTGGTGGGAAGGAAAAAAATGAAAAAGACTTCTTTTTTAAAAGTTCATTGAAAGGAAAAGTGAGGTGGGGAATTTTTTAAAAATTGAATAAAATCTGCGTATGAGAAAAAGCATTTCCCACTCCAACCTCACTTCTAAGTTTAACTGATAGAATAAGCAAAAATCATAGCTACATGTCACTGCTGCTTTGTGTCTACACAAGTCTATGAACTTAAAGACCATTGAAGTTACCCGAGTTATGTAAGTGACACTATTTCCCATTGCTTATTTGCCTCTGGTGTGTAAGTTGCATAATCACTCATAAGTTTCTAGTTTCTACCTTCCTCTCTAATTAAATCAAGTCATAAAAGCAAAAATTTATAACAAATGTTTGTAATTTTTTTTAAATTTTAAACCTTTTTTTCCTTAACATTTAGAAGCAAACTATGATTTAAATGGAAGTTTACAGAGTAATTTGGTTTTTCGTTCCACACTTTATACACAGTTTTCTGACATTAATTGTTGTTTGTAGTTGCCATCGAGTAGAGCACGACTCATAGCAACCCCATGAACAGAAGATCTGAACCCTGTTCTATCCTGCACCATCCTCACATTTCCTGACACACAATCCATTGTAGCAGTCACCATAACAATCCATCTGGTTGAGGGTCTTGCTCTCCCACACTGACCCTCCACCCTTTCCAACATCACGTCCTTCTCCAAGGAATAGCATCTCCTAGCAACATGCCTGATTAACTGTAGCTGATCTCGTTTACAATCAGCTGTGGGTGAGAGCTGATTAAGTGTCTCTTATTTAATTTACAATCAGCTGTGGGTGGGAAGCCTCTTGTGTATGCAAACAGGATCTGGTGGGCAGGCCATTGTATTTGAAAGTCAGTCTGGTCCTACTTGAGAGTGTGTCTTTGATTTGGCACAGTTGGATCCTGGAGGGTAAGTGGCATTAATTATAATACCCAAAATATAACAATACTCTTGATATTCCTTCTCTGTGTTTATCGTTCACCTTCATATATTTTTCCTAACCCTTCTTGCCTTCTGAACTTTATCCCTGGACAAATGCTGCCCTTTTGATCTCAAATGTTTGGTCATACTAATGTGTGGTGTTGTTATTCACCTCATATGCTTAACTTTTGACTTGAAATTGAAGCAAGAGTACAAGTTCAATTCCATTATTTAAGGTTGTTTAAAGGTCATGTCTAAAGGCCACCTATATGAAGAGTGGATGCAGTGAATCCACTCTGACACCAATTTTATAAGGAGCAGGGGTAACGTGAGGATGGTTGAGTCTGACTTCTACCTGGACCTTTGTGTAGTGTTCTTTGCCTTCTCTACTCCTCAGCCTGCTTTACTACTAAACCCCACAACTGTGAGTAAATCTCTGAGTCAAGTTGCAATTAACATTGATTGATCTAGGTGGCCTGGTGGGTGAGATTGGAGCAGGAGTGGCATCCACTTCCTAAACAACATGCCTCTGGAAGCTCTATGAAATCTGATAAATTATGATAGCTGTAGAAAGACTTTAGGCCTTTTGTTCATAGGGTTGCTATGAGTTGTGCTTAACAGCAATCATCAACAACAACAACAACACAAAGGTCTTAATAACAATTGCTGCAGAAGATCAAAGACTAAGCCTTCAGTATGGATTACATCTCAATATCAAGGCAGTAATTCCCTTGACTGGCCATTCAATAAGCAATATCAAGAGAGATGGAGAAAAGAATGAAGTTGTCAATGATATAGTTTTGTTTGGATCCACAATCAACCCCACTGGCATCAGTAGTCAAGAAATCAAAAGATATTGCACTGGGAAAATCTGTTGTTAGGGACCTCTGCAAGGTGTTAAAGAGCAAAGATGTCAGTTTAAAGATTAAGATATATCTGATTTAAGCTATGGCCTCATCAATGTCTTGCTCTGCATCTGAAGTTTGAACAATGAGTAAGGATGGCAGAAAAAGATTCAATGCTTTTGAACTGCAGTGTTGGAGAAAGAGGACTGAATTATCTCATGGACTGCCTAGAGATCAAACAAGTATATCTTGGAGATAGTACAGCCAGAGTGCTTCTTGAAGGCAAAGATACTGAAGTTTTATCTCACATATATTGGGCATATTTAGGAGGGAGGGGCCAGTCCTGGAAAGGACTTCAAGCTCAGAAAGTTGAAGGGTAACCAAAAGAAAGAAAGATCCTCCACAAGATAGATTGACAGGTGACTGTAACAATAGGCTATAGAAGAGTTGATGAAGATGGCACAGGATAGGGCAAGGTTCCAATTCACTGTTCATAAGTGGTTATGAGTCATAGTCAACTGGACAGCACCTCACAATAACAAAAGGCTGTGAGGGTTTCATCAGTCTCTATTACATCAATGAGCTTGATATGTTTAATGATCTTGAATTTTTTATTTCACATTTTTCTCTTACTCTTTTGAGGAACTCCTCCTGTGGTCCCTGTTGGCATGGCCAGGAGTGGTGGCTAGGCATCATCTATTTCTTCTGTTTTGGGGGTTTCAGAAGCTGGGGTTCATATTTATTCTTTTGGAGCAATTTTCTTCTTACATTTTTCACTTTCTTCATTCTTTTTTCTCTGGATAGTGGAAGACTAGCAGTTGCGAATTAGATGGATATACTATTGTAGTTGTTAAGTGTCCCTGAGTAAACAACTCACAGCAAACTTGTGAACAACTGATCTGAACCTTATACCATCTTCACAATCTCAGATACTTTATTCTAGTGTTACAATGTTGTTTGTTATTGTTGTATTTAGGAGCTATTGAGTATGAATCATTGCAAGCCTTTGACCAACAGATCTGAACCCTGTCCTATCCTGTGCCATCATTACAATCTCTGACACACTTGAACCCAGTGCAGCAGAAACTGTGATAATTTATCTCATTGAGATTCTTTGTCTCTTTCACTGACCCTCCACCTTTCCAAGAATGATGCCTCTTTCCAAGGAATAGCCTCTCCTAGCAACAGGTCCAGAAACCCTATAACCCTGGAAAGAGGATGAAAGGCACCCAAGCGGCGAGGACTCCCCTTCATAGGGTCGCTATAAGTTGCCTGTGACTCGACCACGCTTAACAACAATGATATCAACACAGAGAGAGAGATCAGCTGGCCTAGTGGACAGTGATGCTACCAAGCCAAAGGTGGGTGACTTTTAATCCGCCGGCTCTTGGGCCTGTCTTTCATTGTTTTTGTTCAGACATTCCTCTAGGTCGTATAGCCCTGGTGTACAAGTTGCCATACCACAATCACTTGTGGTTGCTGTGAGGCTGAACACTGTGACATGGATGTGTCAAATGCATTAATGGTTGGCTACCCAATGCGGACTGAGAGTGGGGTGGAGCTCCCTGATTAAAACAAGTGTGGAAGGAAGAGTGGCATCCACTTCCATAATAGCTTGCCTCTGGAAACCCTATAAACCTGGAGAGAGGATGAAAGGCACCCAAGTGTCGAAGACTCTCCTTCACAGGGTCGCTATGAGTCGCCTGCGACTCGACGGCACTTAACAACAACAGCAACAGGTCCAAGAGCTTTGATGAGTAGCCCCAAAAAGCTACACTGCAATCCTTAAGGCTTGCTGTTTGAGACCACAGCTGCTCCTCGGGAGAAGGATGGGCAATCTCCTTCCATGTGATTAACTGCCTCTGAAAACTTACTGGAGGGTCAGCTATGGGTTGATTTTTACTTGGTGGTACACAACAACAAAAACAAACAGACCCAGAGTATATGAGATGAAGCTTTGCTATCCTTGTTTCTAAGGAACACTCTGGCTGCACTTTCTCCAAGACATATCTGTTTGTTTTTTTGGCAATTCATAGGCTATTATTCAGTACTATTCTTCAACTAAAAACTCAACTACAACTCAAAAACATCAATTATTTTTCTGTCATCTGTATCCATTATCCAGCTCTCAGAGGCATAGTAAGTAATTGAAAAGATCGTGGCCTGACTCAGATGCACCTTAGTCTTCAAACTGATATCATTGCTCCTCAGTACTTTGGCGAAGTCCTTGACAGGAGACTTGCCCAGTGCAATATGTTTCCTACTCTCCTGACTGCTGCACCAAGGGTGTTGATTGTGAATCTAAATAAGGTTAAATTCGTGACAGTTTTAATCTTTTTTTCATCTTCCATGATACTGCTTATCAGTTCAGCCATGTGGATTTTTGTCTTTTTGATGTTGAGATGCAATCCATATTGAAGTCTATAGTCTTCAATTGTTCCAGTAGATAGCTTTAAAGAAGAGAAAGTTATTTTCTTATTTTTGGCAGCTGAAAGTCTACAGTTAGGGTATAGGCTCGAGTGAACAGTCTTTCATTGTCTCTTTTAGCTACCAATAGCTGACTCTCTGGAGTTACTAAGATAATTCATCAGCCTGTCTTCACATGGTCTCATCCCTGTATGTTTCTCTTTCTAAGTCTGTAAACCAAAATTAAGCCATTTGCCAGTGAGCTGACCCTGACTCCTGGTAGTCCCACCAGTGTCACTAGAGCTGTACTTCACAGGATTTTCAGTGGCTGGCCTTTTGCAAGTGGATAACCAGGCCATTCTTTCAAGGTGCATCTGGGTGAACTTTTCGATTTCTGGATGAATTTTTCAATTATAGCAATGGTAGATAGCAATTTACATCATCCAGTAACTCTTCTAGGCTTATCTTTTTCTTTATAAGACACCATGCAAGGGGGTTAAGTTTAGGATCTACCTGACTCTGGTTGGGTTCTGTTAACATAACAAAAGAAAACACCTGACTTCAAAGGATTACATTTGGAGGTTCAGGAGGTTAGGACATCAGCATGTCTTTATTAGGGGCACAGTACAAAGCATAACAATGCCCAATAGTGCTCTCAATGAAAAAAACACAGTATTTTCAAACTTGGTCACAGAGGAACGTCACCACTATTTAAAGATATGAAATTCATAAAGAGCACATGGAGACATGATGTAACCAATTTAGTAATGTTATACAGCTCTGAGTCACCTGGAACTTGGCCAGTTGCAAACTTTCAGAACCGCATGTCTCGGATTCTCCTCCAATAGTCATTTTTATCATAGAAGACTGGGTGATGTGCAGCTGACTGAATTGGTGCAGGGATTTTCTTTAGGAAGCAAAAGGAAGTCAGTCTCTGCAGTCGACTCAGGCTTTAACCATATGTCAGTCACACAAGCATGACCCGTGGTATGTGAGCTAAATATTTTTCTTTCACTCCATCACTCGAAACTCTACACATGCACACACCCATGGAGCCAGTTCCAACTCACAGCGATCCTTCATCAGATTTCTGGGGCTGTAAATAGCAATCTGTTCTTCCCATTGTTCTCCCACAGAGCTACAGGTGGATTCTAACCACCAGAGAGGCATGGCCTTTGAGTTAGCAGCATGGCTTGCTATGAGCTACCACCAAGAGCTCCCTAAACTTTATTCTGTGGAGAATACATGTAGATAAAAGCTATGGCAGCCCAAGCGTTGGTCATTCTCAGGGTTAGTCACTTATCCTGTGTAAAATGTTGTTTGTTGCTGTTTGGTGCTGTCGAGTCGTAGACGACTCATAGCAACCCTATGAATGAACAGCCTGAGCACTGTTCATACATAGAGTTTCTGGAGCCAAGCCTTTTCTGAAGTGGATGCCGCTCCTGCTTCCAGGCTTGATTTAGTCGGGAAGTTCCAGCCAACACTGTCCACCATGGGTGCCCATTACCACAATTGGCACATCACTGTCACAGTCTTCAGCATCACAGCAACCACGAGTTACCTCTGTCCAGCAACGCACAGACCAGTGCTATACCACCTGAATGTTTGACAGGAAAACAATTTGAACCTGGACTGAGTGCCCTTTGGGCTTAAGGTCGCCTCCTGGCTCAAACCCTCGCTCTCGGGGACAGAGCAAACTTGCACATCAAACACATGCCTGGAAAAGCACTTGACTCCAAAAGCTTGCCACAATTCCTGTGCTCACACCACCATGCTCCTTCTGGCAAGGAGAACTTCCTAAGAGACCCTGGGAGGAGCCAACCAGGAACAACATGGCTGCTTCCTCTCTCAGCTGCCTTTGGGCTTAAGTCCGCCTCCTGGCTCAAATTCTAGGCTGAGGCTGGCTAGCCTCGCTCCTGGGGACAGAGCAAGCCTGCACGTCAAACACATGCCCGGGAAAACAGTCGACTCCAAAACCTTGCCATGATTCCTGTGCTCACGCCACCGTGCTCCTTCTGGCAAGGAGAACTTCCCCTGTGTAAAATACAATACTATGTGCAAAGTAATGTTGTTATTGTTGTTGTTATTGTTGATTGCCTTCGAGTCCACCCTATGAACAAAAGGCCTGAAGCTTCTCTAAAACTATCCACATTTATCAGTCATTAGAATTTCTGGAGGTGTGTTTTTTTAGGAAGTGGATGCCACTCCTGCTTCCAAACTGTGTAAAAGGATAGTAAATGTAAAATACTATTATTTTAAGAACTTCTTATGTTCCATATCCTTTAATGATTGAACCTCCAAATTGGAGTCAAGGTTAAATTGGCACCCTTTCTCCAGCCTTAGCTTGCCTCAATGGCCTCTGTAAGAAAAGAGTTTGTGATCCTCTGCTCTCTTTTCTCCTAATCCAGCTCTACCTGTAATGGGGTCTGGCTGGGGTCAAAAAGGGAGAAGAATGAGAAGAAAGGGGATCTGGTATGTATTGCTTGCAGTGGTGAAAGCTGAGAGTTCTGCATGGGGCAATAGTTGGTTCAAGGATCTTCTTCTCCAGAAGTTCTTTAGATGATCCTTTGTTTCCATAATTCCCTTGACTGCAGGGGTCAGTAGATATTCTGAGAAGTCATTTGTGATGCCTTCTTTATTCAGAGGTACTCAGTACTTAACTCTTGTTAAGTGTTGTTGAGCCAACTACAACTTAGAGTAATACTACAGACTATGGAACTGAGTGAGCTTTCCTATGCTAACCTGACCATCCCTTACACACTCACGACGTCAATCTATCTCATTGAGAATCTTCTCCACCTTTCCAAGCATGATAGACCTTTTCAAGGACTGGTTCCTCCCAACATTGTGAGTTGAAGTTTCGCTGTCCTCACCTCCAAGACGCACCCAGGCTGTGCCTTTCCTGAGACATGTTTATTTGTCCTTTAGACAGTCCATGGGATAGTCAGCACTCTTTTCCAATGCCACAACTAAAAGGCAACAACAACTCTTCTATCTCCCTTAGTTATTGTTCAACTTTTTTTTAAAAAAAGTATATTTTTATTCTTTCATCTCTTTGTAAACTTTCACTAAAATAAATGAAATTAAATATAAAAAAATCCCTAAACATATGTATGTATCCACATGACTAAAGATTAAGCTCAAGTGCATATAACTGAAGATTGGAAGGATCAGGGACTTAAGCCAAGGAGAGCCCTTTAATGTTTCTCATACTAAAGGGATACAGAAATAGGCAATCCATGGAAAAGTTAGAAGTGATTATCTATTTCCTACAAGCCTGCTCACATTTGTCTTAAAACATAAAGGTTATTGCACCATCCAGCATCACTCTTGGGCTTTGGTTGGTGTGGCTACACCCAAGGCAGCAGGAGCAAGAAAATGGAAGCATATTCAACTTTTAGCTGTATAGTAAATGAAAAGATTATATATAGTAAATGAAAACAGTATGGTTTGAATAAGGTGCACTTAGCCTTCAAATTGACGTCATTGTTTTTCAGCACTTTGTGTAGGTACTTAATAGCAGAATTTGCTGGTGCAATAAGTCTTTTGATTTTTTTGCCTGTTGGTGCTAAGAGTGTTGGTTGTGGATCCAACCTAGATGAAATAATTGACAGTTTCTCTCTTTTCTCCACCTATCATGTTGCCTATTCATCCAGTCGTGAGGATTTGTTTTCTTGATTTTGAGATGTAACCCAAACAGGAGGCTGTAGTCTTTGATTTTCTGCAGCAAGTGCCTCAGAGTCTTCCTCATTTTCAGTAAGTAAAGTTGTGTCATCTGCATAATGCAAGCTGTTGATGAGTCTTCCTTCAATCCTGACGCCACATTCTTCTTCATAGATTACAGCTTCTCAAATGATTTGTTCAGCATACGTATTGAAAAGGTTTGGAGAAAGGATACAACTGTGATGCACATCTTCCCTGATTTTGAAATCATACAAAGTTTCCTTGCTCTGTTCGTACAACAGCTTCTTGTTTTAGGTATAGGTTTCACTTGAACACAATTAAGTTTTCTGTAACTCTCATTTTTCTCAATGTCAAGCATAATTTGTTGTGATTCATATAGTCAAATACCTTTAAATAGTCAATAAAACACAAATAGACATCCTTCTGGTACTTTGCTTTCAGCCACAATCCATCTGAAATCAGTAATGATAGCTCTAGTGCCAAGTCTTATGTTCCTGGCAGTTCTCTGTTGATGTACTATTGGAGTCATGTTTTTAATATTCTTCATCAAGATTTTACTTGCATGTGATATTAGCAATATTGTTTGATATGATTTCCATGTTCTATTGGATCACCTTTTTTTGGGAATGGGAATAAATATAGATCTCTTCCAATCACTTGACCAGGTAATAGTCCTCCAGATTTCTTGGCACAACCTAATGAGCACATCCAGGGATGCATATGTTCGTTGAGATATGTCAGTTAGTATTCCATCTATTCCTAGAGCCTTATTTTTTGTCAATTCCTTCAGAGCAGCTTGAACTTCTTTCTTTATTACCATTGGTTCTTGGTGATATGCTACTATTAACAATGGTTCTGTGTCAGCCAATCCTTTTTGGTATAGGGACTCCATGTGTTCCTTCCATCTTCTTTTGATGTTTCCTGGATCATTCAAGATTTTGCCCATAGCACCTCAGTATTGCCACTTGAGGCTTGAATTTGTTCTTCAGTTCCTTCAGCTTGAGAATTTTTGAGCTCTTTATGATACTAAAGAAATCAAGAGGTAGAGGAATCCTCATGGGAGGGAAGCTACAATAGGACTAGAGCTAATCCCAGATAGGAATTACAGGAAACTAACAGAATCAGCTGGTCTCTTGTTCCTATTTCATCTGAAACTTACTGGCTCATTGGAAATAATTCAAGACTCTTTCCTGCCCAACGTTCCTCCTTCATTGAATCACAAAGATCCGGGAGCTAGAAGAGATTTTGGCTACTTCTAGAAAAACTTATTCCTTGCATAGATGAAGAATTATGACTCACATAAAAAGTCGTAAAGCACCAGCAAACTGGCGACTGACAGGCCAAACTTGTCCTACAAAACCTTAGACAATATGAGTTAGTTGTAAAGACTGAAAAACCAATAGACTTAACACAAATAAAAAGAGGAAGAATTAGAGAGAGAGAGAGATAGGTTGAGAAAGAAAGAAAATCAAATCTAGATTTCTAACTTTTCAATAACAGGCCTGTGTGGCATGACAATTACCATTCAGGGCTGAATGTTGATGGCTATCTGGTTTACCTCACCCAATTTCTGATCAGTTTGTTTGATCTCTATTTCCCACCTGGTCTCTTTGAATAACTGTATTCATAACTTCTCATTTATGGGATGTACCAATGTCATCAATATAGGGACAGAACCAAATTGAGGTCCAAATAAAAATCAGAACTTAGAATGCATTGCCACAGAAAAAAGTACAAAGAACAAATAAAAAATACCCCTGGTCCAGAAGTGGTATTTGACATTGAACTGAGTTGGGATGAGCATACCAAGAAAATATAGCTCCAGCGGGAATGTCAGTGTGATGTGTGCTGGGTTTTAATAGGTCAGCAAGAGGTGAAGATTCAGGAAATTAGGAAGACTACGATCGCATAGTCTTGAGGCAAGGTGTTGGTTGACATTTTAAAGAAAATTTTGGCATGAGTCAACAAAGCCCCAGCCACAGAGCTGTCAGGCAGAAGTTATAGTTTAAAAGAGGAAGCACAACAGGACTCAATTTTGGAAGCGATACAAATCAAAGACCTAAGCAGAGGTCAAAAATACGAGAACTAAGCTAGTGTTGGGTTATATCTGAGGTCAAGGCAGACCTTGAAAGTGGTTACTTATTGCAGAGCCAACTGCACCTTGGATTCTATAAACTCCTCCTGATTGAGGCCCTAGCTTAGTTGTGAGAGCTTTGTTGTGGACTATGGAATGTATCAGTGTCAGACAACTAATAATGCCGTTTTCCTGTCCAGCTTCCTTTCCTGCACATCACACCTGACATTTTTCATGGCTTTGGTCAAATCTGCTGTCAAGGACTTCTATAAAATGTTAAAAATCAAGCATGTCAGTTTAAAGATGAAGGTGTACCTGACTCAGCCATGATATTTTGAATTGCTGCAGGCATATGTGAAAGTTGGGCAATGAATAAGCAAGACTGAAAAAGAGTTGATGCCTTTAACTTTTGCTTTTGACAAACAGTACTGAATATACTATAGACTACTAAAAAAACTAACAAATCAGACTTAGAAGAAGTGTGGCGAAGGTACTCCTTAGAGGCAAGGATGGTGAGACTTCATCTTCCATACTGAAGACATGAGGCCATCCTTGGAAAAGGACATTATGCTCAGAAAAGCAGAGAATCAGCGAAAGAGAGAAAGACCTTCAACGACATGGATTGACCCAATGGCTGCAACCGTGGGCTTATGCTAGCAGAGTTTGGAAGGATAGCACAGGATGGGGGAATTTTATGCTGTTGTACACAGGGCCACTATGGGTCACTATGAGTGGAATCAATAACACCTAACACAACAACAACAAATGAAACTCCGTTTTCTCAACTAACAGATTGAATGTATTCATTTTTTTCCCTGGGGTAATGGCGGTAGGTGTGTCAGAGATAATAAGATTGGCACAGGATAGAGCTGGGTTTAGGGCTGCTGTACATTGGGTCGCTATGAGTAACAGGTGACTTGACAGCACATAATAAGTGTAACAAAACTTTTTTCTAAAAAGGTGCATAGTTTATAAGAACAGATGTTCATTGTCTCACAGTTCTAGAGCCTAGTAATCCAAATTCAGGTGCTAGCTGGGCCATGTTTTCTCCCAAGGGTCTAGTGCAAGGTCTTTGCCTGCAGCAGCCTCACACATTACTCGGCTTGCAAATGCATCTTCACTTGACCAGGCTCCTTCCTATGTTTCTTCTTCTTCTTTTTAATACAAAGGCAGTTATATTGCATTAGAACTCATATTACTTCAATATGATCTCATTTTAGTTCTTGTTTTCTAATATCCTCACAGCAGTATTTATTTACCCACAGAACTCCAAAACATTGAATTTCGCAGTCTGCCATTTCAAAATCACTCATCTCAACTGATACAGACTGACACACATTGTGCTGTCAGGATACACAAGAACAATAGCCAAAGAGTTTGTCAAAAAAACCCAAACCAAACCCCCCCCCCATGATTCTTAAATAATCTCAACCAAAAAGAAAAGTTATGAGTACTAAAATTTCAGATGCAATGCATTGAAAAGTTTTATACACATCATCATTTAAAGAGGCAACAATCAAAGTGCTATGAAAGTTCACCAAAGGAGTTTATTATTGGGATAGTGGGAAGAAGCCAGTCATCTCTCTGTATCAGCTGCCCTTAGCAGCTCAGTATGACCTCATTTTAATACAGCCGATAACTTCGTCAAACAAAACCCCATTTCCAAAGTTATTTCAAGTGTCATCTAGTTACAGCTTTAGCATAATTTTTTTGATGTCAAAAATTCATTCCAGGAGACTGACTTGCCCTGAATCTTCACTAGATTTTTGCCTCACACTTATAAATAACAAAGCTGGATTAAAGCAAAAGGAAACTGCTGAGAATTTTCCAGCTTGGCAGCAGGTGGAAAAAAACCCCTTGAGCCCACAATGCTGTCAAATAACCTGGGAAACAACAATGGCACTTGTCAGCTGTTACTTTACTGGGTATTACATCCAATAAAATGGGTCGGCTAAACAAAAGAAGGGGAAAAAAAGAAATGACAGCTCCAGAGACAGATGGTGAAAGACTTGCCTCTGCACTTAAAGACACAAAGTTTTTCTGAACTGCTTCTTAAAGTGACCTTAACGGCAACTGAACTTCATTATAAAATGACTTGAGTTTCTAGGACATGTTTCTTTTTGTTAAATTGTGTGTGTGTGTGGGGGAGGGGAATAGAAATCCTTATATTTGGGAGGAAAAAAAACCCAGATAAAAACAACAATAACAAAAAACCCACCAAAAATGTCACCCAGGAATGAACACATGATAATAACCACCAATAATTTGTTCTCTTAATCCAAGAGCTGAGCACTCTTATGACCTTGATTCACACGAGGGAATGGCCCTCAGAAAAATTAAAATCAGTTATTCACTTCCACAGTGATCATAAGAAGTAGAGTCTGACTCAGAGAAGCTCAGCCCACACCTGACAATAAAGCATTGAAATCCTCTCCAGTAGTTCAAGCCCAGGGGCGGATGACTGTGTCAGCTGACTGCCCCTGTGTTCAGTCTAAGGAGCACTAGTGCCCTGTAGTTATTCAGCTGATAACCAGAAGGTCAGAGGTTCAAACCCAATGTTTTTTTCCTCACAGAAGCAGGTGATAGCTTCATAAAGATTTATTGTTGTGTGGTGTCTTGAGGTGACTATGACTCATTGAGATCCTATGAACAACAGATCTGAACCTTGTCCTATCATGAGCCATTCTCACCATCTCTGATGTGTCCATAGTCATTGCTAGTCACTGTCAATCTGTAATGCCAAGCGTCTTCGACCTGCCACCTTTCCCAGTTTGACTGTAGAGCCAAGCAAACGGAAGCTGTTAAAAATCTCAGTCTCTTCTTCATCTATCACGATGCTGCCAATCAGCCCCATGGTGAGAATCTTTATTTTCTTGATGTTAACGTTCAATCCATATGGAAGGCTATAGTCCTTGACCTTCTGTAGCAAGTGCTTCAGGTCCTCCTCAGTTCAGCAAGCAGGGCTACGTCATCTGTATAACATAGATTGTTGATGAGACTTCCTCCAATCCTGATGCCACATTTCTCCTAATAGAGCCAAGCCTCTCACATAATCTGTTCTGCATATAGATTTAAAAGGTATGGTGTACACTTTTCCCAATTTTGAACCATCCAGTGTTTCCTTCCTCTGTTCTGATGACTGCCTCGTGGTCCAAGAATAGGCTTCGCATAAGCATGATCAAGTGTTCTGGTGTTCCCATTCTTATGAGAGTTAGCTACAGTTTGTTGTGATCCAACAGCAGTCAAATGTTGTTGCATAGTCAATGAAACGCAGACATTCCTCTGGTACTCCTTGCTGTCAGCCATACCCATCTAACATTAGCCATAATATCCCTAGTACCACGGCCTTTTCTAAACCCAGTCTGCACTTCAGGCAGTTCTCTGTTGATGTGCTGTTTCAGTAATGTTTGGATCATCTTCAGCAGAATCTTGCTTGCATGTGATATCAATGATACTGTTTGATAGTTCCCACACTTTGTCAAGTCACCCTTCTTTGGAATGGAAACAAATATAGATCTCTTCCAGTCAGTTGGCCAGGTGGCTATCCTCCAGACTTCTTGGCACAACTTGATGAGCATATCCAGGGCAATGTCTGTCTGTTGAAATATGCCAATTGAATAATAACAATAGTTAAAATAACCAGTTCTCCAAAAGTCATTAAGGGAAGATACAAAATAAAGAAAAAGACCAAACTGAACATCAAAAGAGACTCTGAAATTTGCACTAGGACAAAAGTAAGTCAAAACAAAGGGGAAAAATGTTGAAGTAAGAGAGATAAACAGAAGATTTCAAAGGACAGCTCAAGAAGACAAAACAAAGTATTATAACAAAATGTACAAAGAGCTAGCATTAGAAAATCAAGAGGAAAGCACACCCTTAGAATTTAAGTTGACAGAATTGAAGAACAAATTCAAGCCTCAATCTGTAATATTGGAAGATTCTATGGGCAAAATCTTGACTATTGCAGGAAGCATCAAAACAAAATGTAACAGTTACTGTACCAAAAAGAATTGGTTCATACTGAAGAATTTTAGGGAGTAGCATATGAAGGAAGTTGTAGTATCACTGAAGGTTTTGTCAAAAAACAAGGCCCCAGAAATTGATGGAATTCCATGGAGCTGTTTAAACAAACAGATGCTTGAGAACTATGTGCTCATGAACCTATGCCAAGAAATTTGGAAAACAGTTACAGGCCAACTGACTAGAAGATATTCATACTCATTCTTATTTTTTTTTAAAAAATTTTTTAAAAAAAAATAAGAGTTGCCACAACAGAATATGGAAATTCTCAAATAATATCATTGAAAATGATTGGAACAGCACATTGACAGAGAATTACCAGAAATTGAAGCTGGATTAAGAAGAAGTCTTAAAACTAGGGAGATCGGTACTGATAGATTCTAACTGAAAGCAGAAAGTATTAAATGTTTACTTGTTTTTATTGACTATAGAAAGTCATTTGACAGTGTGGATCATAACACATTAAGTATAGCCAATCATAAAGTATAACTTTTACGTAACAAATGTACAAATGTGAATCCTATACATAGACCAAGAAACAGTTACCCAAACAGAAGACGGGAACACTGTTGTTGTTGTTGTTATATGCCATCTGGTCCCTTGTGACTCATAGCGACCCTAGGTACAACAGCCCTAAACTCTGCTCTGTCCTGTACCAATTGCACTATCTCTGACATTCCCATCCCAATTACCCCAGTCACTGAATCAATCCATCTCATAGAGGGCCTTCCCC
>NW_006399771.1:20035548-20043531 GCF_000299155.1 Elephantulus edwardii | reverse complement strand
GTGTTATGAAGATGATACAACCCTGCTTGCTGAAATTGAGGATGACCTGAAGCACTTGCTGCAGAGGGTCAAGGACTGCAGCCTTCAGTATGGATTGAGGATCAATGTCAAGAAGACAAAGATTCTCACCACTGGACCAATTGGCAGCATCAAGATAGCTGGTGAAGAGATTGAGAAGGGAACACTACATGGTTTAAAATCAAGAAATGTATCAGGGTTGTATCCTTTTGATATACCTACCCATCTGTATGCTGAGCAAATAATTGAAGAAGTTGGACTATATGAAGAAGAATGTGGCATCAGGATTGGTGCAAAACTCATTAACAACTTGCATTATGCTGATGATACAACTTTGTCTTCAGAAAGTGAATAAGACAAGAAGCATTTACTGAAGAAGGCCAAAGACCAAAACCTTCAATGTGTGTTACATCTCAACATCAAGAAAACAAGAAATCCTTGCCACAAGACCAACAGCCAACATCATGATACATAGAGAAAGAATGAAGCTGTCAATAACATCATTATTCACTTAGCCACAATCCACATTCATGGTAGCAGCAGTTAAGAAAATCTGCTACCAAGAACCTCTCCAAAATGCTCAAAAAAGCAAGGATATCAGTTTAAAGATTAAGGTGAGCCTGATTCAAGTGATTGCATTTTTCAGTTGTAGTCATGTATCTGAAAGTTAGACAACGAATAAGGAATGCTGAAAAACAGTCAGTGCTTTTGAATTGTAGGGTTGGGGAAAGTAGTGAATATACCCTGAACTGCCAAAAGAAAAAAAATACATTTTTTCTTAAAGGAAATGCCACCATGGTGTTCCTTGGAGTCAAGAATGGTGAAACTTAGTCTTAAATACTTTAGGTCTGTTAACAGTTAGGAAAGACCAGTTCTTAGAAAAAGACATCATGTTGAGGATGAGTGAATGAAAGGAAGGCCCTTAACAGGATGGACTGACAAAGTGACTGTAACCATGGGGTAGAGCATGCTGAAGGGTGTGCGGGTGGAGCAGGAGAGTGCAAGGTCACAGGGTGGCTACAAGTCATAATTGACTTGTATGTACCTAACAACTCAGTCATTCTATCTCGTGGCAACTCTATGTGTGTGTCAGAGAACTGTGTTCCATAGGACTTTCAGTGGCTGATTATCCAGGAGTAGATGATCAGACCTTTCTTCCCACATGCCTCTGCATAGACCCAAATCACCATTCTTTCTTTCAGTCGCTTCTCAAATTAACTAACCAATTTTACAACCCTGGATTACTATTCTAATAATATTTAAAATTTACAAAATTTACCATAGGTTAGGTATTTTTTCCAAGTACAAGGATTATAACATTTATTTGTTTATCAATAAAGTAGGGAGCTCTCTTGGACTATTGTTAAAGTGCTGTGCTGCCAACCCAAAGGCATGAAGTTCGAATCCACCAGCAGCTCTGCAAAAGAAAAGCCATCCTCTCCTGTGTGACCTGCCTCTGAAAACCCTGTGGGAAATGTGACTTGGTTCTGGCTCAAAGGCATGTAAGAACAGTAAATTGGTTATAAAGAATGTGTTATGTATTTTTCCCATGTTAGCCATATTATAAATAGAGAAAAAGCAAAGGTCACAGCTGGTTCAGATGAGAACTTGTTTAACCTATACCCTTTGAATTTTAGGGAAATCTGGTAGCGTAGTCTATGGAATTGGGCTGTAATGTGCTCCATGGCCTCTCTGGTGCTGTGCATTTATCAGTGGCTCATGGAGAGAAAGAAGGGAAATTGACATGAGACATATTGTTGTTGTTGTTGTTGTGTGCCGTCAAGTCGTTTGCGACTCATAGTGACCCTATGCACAACAGCCCTAAACCCTGCTCTATCCTGCGCCAACCGCACTGCCTCTGACACACCCATCCCGATTACCCCAGTCACCGAGTCAATCCATCTCATAGAGGGTCTTCCCCTCCTGCGCCATCCCTCCACCCTCCCAAGCATGATGTCCCTCTCCAAGGACCCGTCCCTCCTGGCAACATGTCCAAAGTATGTCAGACAAAGCCCCAGAATCCTCGCCTCCAAGAAGTAGCTTGGTTTAATCCACTCCAAGATGAATCTGTTTGTTTTCCTGGCAGTCCATGGTACATTCAGTACTCTTCTCCAGCACCACAGCTCAAAGGCATCAACTCTCCTTCTGTCCTCCCTAGTCATTGTCCAACTCTCTGATGCATAACAAGCAATTGCAAAGACTATGGCCTGTATCAGGCGCATCTTACTCTCCAGAGAGACACCGTTGCTCCTGAGTACTTTAGAGAAGTCCCTAACAGCAGACTTTCCCATCACGATACACTTTTTGATTTCCTGACTGCTGGTGCCAAGAGTGTTGACTGTGGAGCCGAGCAAACTGAAGCTGTGAACAATCTCAATCTCTTCGCCATCCATCCTGATGCTGCCAATTGGTCCAGTGGTGAGAATCTTTGTCTTCTTGACATTGAGCCTCAGTCCATACTGAAGGATGCAGTCCTTGACCCTCTGCAGCAAGTGCATGAGGTCCTCCTCACTTTCAGCAAGCAGGGTTGTGTCATCTGCATAACGCAGATTGTTAATAGATCTTCCACCAATCCTGATGCCACAATTCTCCTCATAGAGCCCAGCCTCTTGGATAATCTGCTCTGCATACATGTTGAAAAGGTATGGAGACAGGATGCATCCCTGGCGTACACCCTTCCCAATTTTGAACCATGCAGTGTTACCCGGCTCTGTTCTGACTACTGCTTCTTGGCAACCACTTGGCCAACTGAAGAGATCTATATTTGTTCCCATTCCAAAGAAAGGTGACCCAACTGAATGTGGAAACTACAGAACAGTGTCATTGATTTCGCATGCAAGCAAGATTCTACTGAAGATTATCCAAAAACAATTAGAACAGCACATCAGCAGAGAATTGCCGGAAGTCCAGGCTGGGTTTAGAAGGGGTCATGGTACTAGGGCTATTGTAGCTGATGTTAGATGGATCTTGGCTGAAATCAGAGAATACCAGAAGAATGTCTATCTGTGTTTCATTGATTATGCAAAGGCATATGACTGTGTGGATCATAACAAATTGTGGCTGACTCTGAGAAGAATGGGAATCCCAGAACATTTAATTGTGCTCATGCGAATGAGATGTATAGCCTTTGAAAATTCACTGGAGACTCAGCTAGGAGACAGTTTTGATGAGACAATAAGTAAGGAAGTATTTGAGTCTTAGGTTCTGCCTGTAAAGTGAAGCAGGAAGATAGAGAAGAATTTTACTCAGGAACATTTTTAAATTGGTTGACTGGGTCTTTGACAGTCTTTTTAGTTTTGCTTTCTGCTTACACCTCTCTGAGGGTCCCTGGATGTCCTTTGTCCTCCATGACTCACCTTTTTTGTTGAGCCACTCCCACACCCCACAAATTTTATCTCCCAACTTAAATAAAATATCCTTTGCCATAGGGAGACATTTCAGAGAGATGTTCAGAGTAATATAATCTAACTAAAAGGCATTAACACCAATCTGTAAATGGCACAGAACTGCTTACTCTTTTTCATTGATACTTATACTTTTAACAAATCCATTTAAGGAAATTGTCAAGAGAAAGCTCTGGCAATGGGCAGTGAGTTGGATCCATTATTCTGAGTTCAGCAGGCAATGTAGGGAAACAAACTTCCACTATGCAACATCATTTGATTGTGTAGTAAATCTTAAGCCCTTGAAAGTAAATTTGTGTTTAATAAACCACTGATCTCATAAATTGGCAGTAAAGTCACTATGACAAGAAATAGTAATAGTACTTTGAACAAATCATCTTTAGACTAAGTGGCTGGCATTCCGAAGGTAACTATTTTGAGAAGGACAATACTAATATGGAGATAATTTGGAGATGTTTTTCAGAGCCTGTGGCATCAGGATTTGAGGTAGATTCATCAACAGTTTACGTTATACAGATGACACAACCTTGCTTGCTGAAACTGAAGAAGACCTGAAGCATTTGCTGCAGAAGGTCAAGGACTGTAGTCTTCAATATAGATTGAAGGTCAAAATTAAGAAGACAATGGTTCTAACCACTGGGCCGATTGGCAGCACCATGATAGATGGAGAAGAGATTGAGATTGTTAACAATTACAGCTTGCTTGCCTCCATCATCAACACTGTTAACGCTAGCAGTCAGGAAAGCAAAAGGCAAATTGGGAAAATCTGCTGCCAAGGACCTCTCCAGAGTTCTGAAAAGCAATGATGTCAGTCTAGAGACTAAAGTGTCCCTAAACCAGGCCATAGTCTTTGCAATTACTTGTATGTTTCGGAGAGTTGGACAATGAGTAAGGATGACTGAAGAAGAATCAATGTCTTTGAGTTGTGGTGCTGGAAAAAAGTTTTGAACATATCATGATCTGCCAAGAAAACCAATTGTTTTTTCTTGGAGAGAGTGAAACCAAGTTTCTCCTTGGAGGCTAGGATTTTGAAACTATCTTTGGGCACATGGCCAGGAGAGACAGGTCCTTGGAAAAGGGCATCATGCTTGGAAGGGTGGAGGGACAGAGCAGAAGAGGAAGACTCTGGATGAGATGGATTGATGTAGTGACAGGCAAAGGAGGTCGGTGTGTCGGAATTAATGAGACTGGTTCATGACAGTAAGGTTCAGAGCTGCTGTACTATATAGGGTCACTACTGGTCGCAGGCAACTTGATGGCACATAACAACAACCACAACAATCACAACAACACTTCCCTTATCAAACTATCCTATTAAAAAATACCCATAGAGTGAGTTATCTCTAAGTCCTACTTACATGCATAATTTATATGATGTGTATGGTCACATCCAGTGCTGGTCTTCAAATTAGGAGAAACATATAAAAATGCAATACCTATTAGAATAATTATAGTCAGAATTCATCATCATAAAAACTTACAGGCACTGTTAAGATTGCCAGTAGGATGCCCATAAGCAAGTCAAAGTGATAACAATGTGTAAAATTATGAACACGCCTCTTGCCATCTTAGATGCATAAGTTCTCACACCAACAATGACGGGAAACACTTGACTACCGTCCTCTCTAGGTTCTTAACTCAGGTGCACAGGAAAACCACGACCACTAAGCATGGCTGAAGGGAGGCTCAGAATCAGTAGGAAGCAGCATCTCTACCCAACAGAGCATGCAAGGTCCTGCATTTTCCTGTCTTTAACAGAGCTATGTGAAGAAGTATTAGGCACAGTACTTATTCCCACAAGTCCCACTGCAAACAAGAGAAATGGTGGTCAGATTATCTGAGAATGGAAGCACACTATGTTCTTGCACAGGGGGAAGACTTGAGGTAATGAACGTTCGTGATTACTAGACAAAGAGAGTGTCCTATGACAACCCTTCCCAGAGAGCCAGATGTCTTCTTTTGACATTGGCTTTTACCCTAAACACTATGTAGCAGGCTACAACAAAGGTAAGACTTGAGTTCTGGTTGTTAAGGTGGGTTATTCTGGTACTACAACAATGGGATCTCAGAATCCTAAAGGATTGAGCAATCTCTAACAGAACTTCTATCATTTTAGTACACATTAGAGTCTTTTCTTACAGTAGAATTTATTCTATGTAATTTTTGCCTGTTTGTTGTTGTTGTTGTTAGGTGCCACTGAGCTGGATCTGAGTCATAATGACCTGATGTAGATAGTCTGAGACTGTGGCCCCATTCTCACAATCTCCACTGTGCTTAAACACATTGTTGCAGTTGCTGTGTTGGTGTCAAGCCATCTCCTTGAGGGTTTTCCTCTCCCTCTCTGACTCTCCATCTTTCCAGGTATGTTAGTCTTTTCCAAAGACTGGCCCCTCCTTACAACATGCCCACAGTATGTGAGACAAAGTCTCACAACAATTAAGGTACTTGGAAATGTCTTAGTTATAATTTACTTTTCTGTTGTCCCAAGATTGAACTATATTTTGTTTATGTTCTTATGACACATACTGTTAGACAGACCAGCTGTGACAGTTCAAATACCAGACTGACTCCTACATACAAAAAAAATCATCACTACTCTCTATCTCTAGAGTTTTCATTGATGCTACATAGAAAGTTTAGCCGCCCCCTCACCCCCACCCTGTAGTGCCAAATTAAGAGAGGCTCTGGCTCAGGATTAAAAGAGGAAGACCTGAGGTCATCAAAGCCTATAAAACAGATGAAATTTTAAAAAGATAAAATAAGAAATTCATAGTTGGCTTTTAAAAAGATTCTTATCTTCCTGAAGCTAAACCAAAATGGAAGCACTAATTGTCGAGAAGGGCTCTCTGGTGGCTTAGTGGTAAACTGTGAAACCAACCCAAAGGTACGTGCTTTGAATCAAGCTCCGTGGGAGAAAGATGGCCAGTCTTTTCACGTGCCATCTCTAGGCTCTGAAAATGCACTGGAGGGTCAGCTATGAGTTGATCCTACCTCCATGGTATATAACAACAACAGCAGAGAAGAGCTGAAGCAGAGGATACTGATAGCGTACTTGTGGTCTGATAGAGGCAACAGGAGATAGGAACCAGAGCCCAGCTTATTCTTGGAAGATAAGGGTTTAGGAAAAGAAGAAGTTTCTCCTCTATGAAGAGATAATTTAAAAAGATCATTTAAATACTGTATAAGACCACTATTGTAGAAAAAGATAACTAGTAAAATGTGTATGAGGATCTAAGCAGAGGAGGGGAGCGCTGAGGGGTAGGGATGAGTAGCGGAGGAAATCGCGGGGTTGCACATTTTGATGGATTGGGGAAGTGGGGGAGATCCGGTGTGAAGGACAATGTATTCGAACTTTGTGGGTAAACCAGTGTAAAATTAAATTTAAAAAAAAACTAATTGCAAGGGGAAAAAAAAAGATAATTCAACTGATAGCTACCTGAAGCTATGGCTTCTCTGATGTTGTGAGTTTGGGGAGGATCCAGAAATCATTTGAGGGATAGAAATGGAATTATACCTGATTGTCTGCAGGGCAGGAGTTATATAAAAGCACCTGAATTAGATTAATTGGTGCCTTTAAATTACAGTATTGTAAAAAAATATGAAATATAAAATGTACTGCTTTAAGAATGAACAAATCTAGAAGAATTACAGCTGGAATATTTCTTAGAAACAAGGATGATAAGACTGTATGTTACGTATTTTACAGAAGCTACAGAGTGTGGAAATCATTGAACAATGTAATTGATATCACATATAAGCAAGATTCTGCAGAAAATTATCCAAAAATGTTTGGAGCAATATGTCAACAGAGAACTGCCAGATGTGCAGGCTGCATTTAGAAGAGGTTGTGGTACTAGGGATATTATATCTAATGTTAGATGGATCTTAGCAGAAAGCAAAGAATACCAGAAGAATGTCTATCTGTGCTTCATTGACTATGTAAAGGCTTTTGACTGTGTGGATCATAATAAGCTGTGGCTGACTCTGAGAAGAATGGGGAATCCCAGAACATTTGATTGTGCTAATGCAAAACTTATACTCGGACCAAGAGGCAGTTATCAGAACAGAGCAAGGAGACACTACAAAATCAAGAAGGGGGTTTGTCAGGGATGTATTCTGTCTCCATACCTTTTCAATCTGTATGCAGAACAGATCATCCGAGATGCTGGGCTATACAAAGAGGAATGTGGCATCAGGACTGGTGGAAGATTCATCAACAACCTGCGTTATGCAGATGACACAACTCTGCTTGCTGAAACTGAGGAGGACCTCAAGGGCTTGCTGCAGAAGATCAAGGACTACAGCCTCCTATATGGACTGAAGCTCAACATCAAAAAAACAAATATTCTAACCACTGGGCCAATTGGCAGCGTCAGTATGGATGGTGAAGAGATTGAGATAGTTAACAGTTTTCGTTTACTTGGCTCCATGGTCAACACTCTTGGTAACAGCAGCCAGGAAAACAAGAGACAAATTGCATTGGGAAAGTCAGCTGTGAGGGACCTTTCAAGAGTACTGAAGAGCAATGATGTCAGACTGGAGACTAAGGTGCACCTGATCC
>NW_006399771.1:20034161-20035236 GCF_000299155.1 Elephantulus edwardii | reverse complement strand
AGAGAGGAGGGAATAAGTGCGTTTGAGATGGCTAGGTTGGCACAGGATAGAAGAGCGTATAGAGCTCTTGTACATAGGGTCACTATGAGTCGCAAGCGACTCGATGGCACATAACAACAACATCTGAAAAGACCAGTACCTGAAGGAGAATATCACCCCTTCTAAAGTAGTAGTTGTGTTGTTGTTATGTGTTGTCGAATTGCTTGTGACTCACAGTGACCCTATGTACAACAGCTCTGAACCCTGCTCTATCTTGAGCCAAACCTCTAAAGTAGAGCATCAGGAAAAAAGAAAGAAATCATCAATGAGACAGATTGACATAATAGTTGCAATAATGGCTCAAACAGCAAGTATTGTGAGGATGGCATTGGAGTAGGCAACTACTGTGAAGACGGCACAAGGCTGAGAATTGTTTTATTCTGTTGTTCCTAGGGATTTTTTTTTCTTTAAAAATGTTTTTTCCAATTTTTTACTGGCTTATTTACAAAGTAAGAATACATTGTTTTCACACACACGATCTTTCCCATATCTTTCACCGACCCCCATCAAATTGTGCAACCCTATGATTAATCCCCTCCTTACCCATCCTCACCCTTCTCCTTCTATTTTCCTCCCTCCTTGGATCCTCATATTCATTCTACAATAATGATTTTATACAGCATTTGTCCTTATGGGACAGGGTTAATTCACTCAGCGTAATGCTTTCCAGTCCCTCCCAAATTTGGTAATAACTTACAAAATCATTGTTCCTGGGTGCAGCATAGTACTCCACTGTGTGAATGTAGTATAATTTCTCAATCCATTCCACTGTGGGTTGAACATCTGGGTTGTTTCCATATTTTTGTGATGGTGAATAAAAAAGAAAAATGAGGAAATTGTGTCTGGCTCTACAATTTTTAATATTAGGATGAAATGTACAAGTAGTTGGAGTCAGAAAATCAAAAGGGCCGAACTCGCTCAGCATTTCTTAAGCTCAAGGAACTGAACAAATTCAAACCTCAAGTTGCTATAATCAAGGATGCTTTAGGCAGAATATTAAATGATCCAGGAAGTATTAAAAGAAGATGGAAAGAAT
>NW_006399771.1:20021144-20033036 GCF_000299155.1 Elephantulus edwardii | reverse complement strand
TCTGATACAGGACATGATCTTTGATATCACTTGTTACACATCAGCTGGACAGTGGCTAAGGAGGATAGAAGGAGAACTGATGCCTTTGAGCTGTGGTCCTGGAGAAGAGTATCAAGGGTACCATGGACTGCTAGGAAAACAAACAGATTCATCCTGGAAAGGGTTAAACCGGGCTGTTCCTTGGAGGTAAGGATTCTGAGGCTCCGTCTAACATATTTTGGACATGTTGTAAGGAAGGACTGGTCCTTGGAAAGGGACATCATGCTTGGTAGGGTGGAGGGACAGCGCAGGAGGAGAAGGCCCTCTATGAGGTGGATTAATTCAGTGACTGGGGTAATCGGAATGGGTGTATCAGAGATAGTGCAATTGGCACAGGACAGAGCGGAGTTTAGGGCTATTGTACATAGGGTCACTATGAGTTGCAAGTGACTCGACGACCCATAACAACAACAACAAGCAAGAGTTTACTGGCATGTGATTGTCAAGATATTGTTTAAACTGTCCTCATTTTGTTGAATAACTTTTTTTTTTTTTAATGGGAACAACTATGAGTCTTTTCCAGTCGGTTGGTTAGGTAACTGTCTTCCAAATTAATTTCAGAGTCTTTGACCACTTGACTTTTTAACTAACAAGTACCATTTGGGGTCAAGCTTTGATTTTGCTTTGTAATTTTTGTGGTCTTTGGCAATAATGACATGACAAGGCAACTTGGGGCAGTTCTCCTGAAGTGTATACAGCCAAGTGGTATATTTCTGTATTGTTGTTATGTGTTTTCGAGTCACCTGCAACTCATCGAGACCCTATGCACAACAGCCCTAAACCCTGATCTATCCTGTACCAATTTTATTGCCTCAGGTGTGTCTACACCTATCCCCATTACCCCAGCCATTGAATCAATCCATCTCATCGAGGGTCTTCCTCTCTTATGCTGTCCTTCCACCCTCCCAAGCATGACGTCCCTTTTCAAGGACTGGTCCCTCCTTGTAACATGTCCAGAGCAGGTCAGATGGAGCTTCAGACTCCTTGCCTCCAAGAAGCAGTCTGGTTTCACCCTCTTTAGGAAGAACCTGATTCTCCTAGAAGTCCATGAAATATTCAATACTCTTTTGCAGCAACATTGCTCAAAGACCTCAATTGTTCTATCATCCCTAGTCATTGTCCAGCTCTCTGATGTATAGCAAATAATTGCAAAGACTATGGCTTGGATCAGGTTCACCTTAGTCTCCAGAGTGACACTATTGCTCATCAGTACTTTGGGGAGGTCTCTTACGGCAGACTTTCCAAATGCAACTTGTCTTTTCATTTCTTGGCTGCTGGTGCCAAGAGTTTTAACTGTTGGAGCCAAGCAAACCAAACCTGTTAACAATCTCAATCTCTTCTCCATCCATCATTATGCTGCCAATCGGCCCAGTTGTGAGAATCTTTGTTTAAAGACAATGATTTGAATAACAGTTCAAAAAGTTGATCAGCTTTTTATTATCATGTGCCTATAATTCTAAGCCATGTCATAAGATCATGACATGTGTAATTCTAAGCAGTGATGGGAAGATTAGATCCTGGGAGACAAGGATCATAAAGCTTTGTCCCACATACTTTGGGCATATTGCTAGGAGAAGCTATTCCTTAGAGAAGGACATCACACTTGGGAAAGTGAAGGGATGGCGAAGGAGAGGAAGACTCTCAACCAGATGGACTGACAAAGTGACTGCAGCAATGGGTTCAAGTGTGTCAGAGATTGCGAGGATGGTACAGGATAGGCCAAGGTTCAGATCTGTTGTTCACAGGGTACTCTGAATCACACTCAACTCAACAGTACCCAACAACAGCAATAACAACACCCCCTCATGGACTATGAACGTTGTATTTTACATGCAGGTTAAGGCTGAGATTTCAAAAATAGGCAAATATTTTCCAATCCTCCTTCTTCCTCTCAACTCTTCCAATGCAACTATGAAGATTATTTTATAAATAAATTCCCAACAAATTAAAATAATTTGAGTTCTCATTAGATGCAATTTGTATCCCAAACTCCTGTGTCTCTACATATTCCTGAACTTAAAACGATAAATTTCTATAAACAAGCATAACATAATACAGTGAAAGTAAAGACAAAGAAACTGGATCTTAATTACTTCAATTATGGTATTCAAGGTGACTGTTTTAAATTTCAAAATGTGATAAAGGTTGCAAAAAAGTAAATGTGATATTTCTGTTTAGTAAGTATAAATTTTAATGCATGTAATGGCACAGCATTTAAAACAGTATTTTTAAAATGAAAGTATGTTCTTTTAACAGTTTTTAAGAATTAAAAATACCAAGAAGATAATTAATAAATGATTGTTACCAAAAAGAATCTTGTTCTAGAGAAAAGAAGAGAGTTAGAAAATCTGCTATAGGTGTCAAATAGACTAGGTGTGCCACCTCTGGGGAAAATGGAATCAGAAGTCAAGTGTTACTAAGATACTCTAAGACCTGTGAACTTGTTGAACAAAAGAGTAGTTTATTATAGCATGTGTTAGTCTTCCAGCAAAAGTATTCAAGTACACGGCTATGTACTAATATACTCCTTTCTCACCTTGAACAATTGGTCGAGAAAGGTAGACAGAACTGAGTAAACAATTCTTCAAACCTCCAGGAGTGAGTAACTAATGCCTCAGAAGCAATGTGGAAGATAACTAAAGCATTGAAGGAGACATCTGACATGTACTACTATTTTTTGGGAGCCAGTTAAGGCCTAAAGCAAGCTTTAGAGGCATTAATGTGGAGCCCTGAGAAAAGCAGTCTTTAGAAAGGACATGGAATTTTGTCATGACCCCATCAAAGTTATTAAGCTATTCATTCTTTGAAAGTATTTATTCATTCTTCACCACTGTAAGTGCTGGAATACAATTATAAACAAAACACATGTGGTTTCTGTCCCAAAGGAAGATCAAAGGATCCCTACTCCTTCCTATCCACTCACTCACTACTCCTCCCAAAAAGTAAACAGACGAATAATACAACATTATGTTGTTTTATTAAGAAGCCAACAAATGGTTTTCATCACTTTCAAGAGAAAGATAAAAATCCTTAACATAGTTCCCATCATCATCATCTTCAACCACATACACTTATGGCTTCACGTTGCTGCCATCAAGTTGACTATGACTCACGCTATTGTTATGCACCAGAGTTGGAATCAATGAACGTATAGCTAGCCCTCCAGAGGGTTTTCAGAAGCAATAAATCACATAAGAGGAGCTTTCTCATCTTTCTCCTGAAGAGCAATTGGTGGATTCCAACCATATGCCTTTGTATTAGCAGCACAGCTTCTTACCACTAGGTCCCCAGAGCTCCCTTCTATGACTCATGATGTTATGTACCAAGTCAGAACTAACTCATAGCTGACCCTCCAGCTGGTTATCAGAGGCACTGCATTGCACAGGAGGAGATTGCCCATATTTCTTGCACAGAGCAGCTTGTGTATTCAAACCTTGTGCCTCTGGGTTGGCTGCTCTACTATAAACAACCCGCTATAACTCCTAGCGACTCTATTAACAATAGAATAAAACCTTGCCCTATCCTGCACCAGCTTTATGACCTCTACCATGTTTAAACCCATTGTTACAGTCACTGGGTCAATCCATCTGTTTGAAAGTTCTGCTGTTTCTCTAACCCTCTACATTTTCCCAAGCACTGACTTCTCCTGATAACATGCCTAAAGTATGTGAGATCATCCTTCTCTGTAAGGAGCACCCTGGTTTGACTTCCTCCAAGACAGATTTATTTGCTGTTTTGTCATTCCATGATGTATCCAATACTCTTTGCCAGCACTACGAGTCAAAGGCATCAATTATTATATTATCCTTACATTGCCCGACTTTCAGATGCATAGGAAGCAACTGAAAATACCATGTCTTGGATCAGGCACACCTTAGTCATTAAACTGATATACTTGCTCTCTTGCCCATTGGAGAGATTCTTGACAGCTGATTTTCTCAATCCAACATGTCTTGATAGCTCTATGTAAAAACAATGCAGTGGGTACAGAGTGGCAAATTCTGAGCTCCACTAACTCTACAATGGGGAAGAATCCCTATTAACAATATTAATAGCACAAAGCTAATTCCTATACAGTTGGACATTGCCCAATGCTCCTGTACTTCTTCCAAACAATTGAATACCAATCATCCCTCTCATTTCTTTCATTTCTCTATTACTCTAATATTAGGGTCAGATGTAGACTGATTGGTTGTTTTTTTATTTTGTTAACAATTGTGTGGAGCTTACTGGATTTGTTGGATTTAGCTAACAAAGAGCTGTGGGCAGGAAGCCTCTTGTTTAGAGTCAACAGGACCTATTGGAGGGGCCTGTTGGGCTCTTGGCACTGTTATTAACTGTGTTTGGGACTAACATTCTTCTAAGTAGTACAGCATTGGTCTGTCAATTTGCTGTACTGATGTAACTTGGGGTTGCTGTGATAGTGAATGCTGTACCACAACTGTGTCAAATGTCATAATGGTTACCCATGGAGGACAGTGTTTGGTGGAGCTCCAAGATTAAGACAAGCTTGGAAGCAGAAGTAGCATCTACTTCCTAAACAACACACCTTTAGAAACTTTATGAACTTAGAGAATTGGCGATAGTTATAGAACAGGTTCAAGTCTTTTGTTTATAGGGTCACTATGAGTTGTGTTCTACTTGAAAGCACTTAACAACAACAACAACAATCCTTAATTAAGCAGAACTCAGAGACAATATTCATGATAATGTGAATTATTAAGGAAGTATCATTTAACCTGGGAGCACTCAGGATGCAATTCTCGGATCAGGAAGCTTCTTCTCAAAAGTGCCCTCACACGAGCCTCTGACACTAGGTTCATGGCTCTGGGTCTGCTCCACTCTAGAGCAAGGGTTATAAAGGTCTTTAGTTCTGACTTAAAATTAAGAAAGGAGGGCATCAAGGTTTGGTGGTATCCTTTCATCATATCTAATTTTTATGCTGAACAAATTATTCAAGAAGCTGGAATCTATGAAGAAGAATGTGGCATCAGGATTGGAGACTCATCAATAACCTGCATTATGCAGATGACACAAACTTGTTTGCTAAAAGTGAAGAGGTATTGAAACACTTACTACAGAATAACAAATACTGCAGCCTTCAATATGGATTGCATCCCAAGGTCAAGAAAACAAAAATTCTCAGCTTTGTACTGACAAGGCAATATCATAATAGATGGAGAAAAACTGAAACGGTTAACAGCTTCATATTACTTGGATCCCCAACCAATACCCTTAGCACCAGCAGTAAGGAGATCAGGAGATGTATTACACTGGGAAGATCTACCGGCAGGGACCTCTCCAAATGACTGAGGAGAAATGATGCTAATTTGAGGACTAAGTTGTGCTCTATTAAAACCATGGTCTTTTCAATCACTTGCTATACTGCTGACAGCTGGAAAATTAATAAGAATGATAGAAGAAAAACTGATACCTTTGAACTGCAAAGTTAGAGAAGAGTGCTGAATAGCCCATGGAATGCCAAAATCAAACAGAAATATCCTGGAGAAGATGCAGTCAGAACACGTCTTGGAGGCAAGGATGGTAAGCTTTGTCTCAAATGTTTTGTGTCTGTTTCTATGAAAGGATATTCCTTGGAGAAAGACATCATGCTTAGAAAGGTGGTAGGGCAGCAAAGAAGCGGAAATCCCTCAACCAGGCACTGACACAGTGACTTGGGCTTGACTGTCAGATTGTGAGGTTGGCATAGGATAGGATAGGGTTCAGATCTGCAGTTCATAGGGTCACTATGAGTAGTACTCGATGGCATCGAACAACAACAATAGTGCTATCCATTATGTGCCTCCCCCGCACCCCCTTCCCTGTAAGCCTAGGTCAAGGTGCATGGCTCTGACTTTACAAGGAAGCAGATCCTGCCCATCTTTATTTTAATCTATCTCCTACCCATCTTTAATTCTCTACCACCTTGACTGCGGTCACTGTTTCTACCAGTACTGGTGACAAATCTCACTCTTGGTCTCAATCTTGCTTCATCTTGTTTAGCAATCTCTAGCCCAAAGGATGAACTATACTTTCAAATGATATTCCCATTTTCTGCCTCTGAATCTGCACCGTTTAAGCCTGGCAAGATGATAAAACTGATCCATCTCCTTATTAGTGCTTTCACTTCTTTTTTTCCACTTGTTGTTGTTGTTATGTGCCGTCGAGTAGTTTGCAACTCATAGTGACCCTGTGTACAACAGCCCTAAACCCTGCTCTATCCTGTGTCAATCGCATTGCCTCTGACATACCCATCCCGATTATCCCAGTCACTGAATCAATCTGACCTGAGAGGGTCTTCCCCTCCTGTGCTGTCCCTGTACTCTACCCAGCATGATGTCCCTCTCCAAAGACCTGTCTTTCCGTGCAACATGTCCAAAGTATGTCAGACGAAGCCCCAGAATCTTTGCCTCCAAGGAGTAGCCTGGTTTAACCCTCTCTAGGATGAATCTGTTTGTTTTCTTGGCAGTTCATGGTACATTCAATACTCTTCTCCAGCACCACAGCTCAAAGGCAACAATTCTCCTTCTGTCCTCCCTAGTCATTGTCCAACTCTCTGATGCATAACAAGTGATTGCAAAGACCATGGCCTGTATCAGGAGCACCTTCGTCTCCAAAGAGACACTGTTGCTCTTGAGTACTATAGAGAGGTCCCTAACAGCAGACTTTCCCATCGCAAAACGTTTTTTAATTTCCTGGCTGCTGGTACCAAGAGTGTTGACTGTGGATCCCAGCAAACTGAAGCTGCAAACAATCTCAATCTCTTCGCCATCCATCCTGATGCTACCAATTGGTCCAGTGGTGAGAATCTTTGTCTTCTTGGCATTGAGCCTCAGTCCATACTGAAGGCTGCAGTCCTTGACCCTCTGCAGTAAGTGCATGAGGTCCTCCTCAGTTTCAGCGAGCAAGGTTGTGTCATCTGCATAAAGCAAATTGTTGATAGATCTTCCACCAATCCTAACGCCACGCGTCTCCACTAGAGGCACTATTTATCTCTATTTACATTATTAGCAATCTATCCAATTCCATTGGTTAGACACAAACACATTGCATTTTTAGTCCTAGTTAGTCATGCAGGATTGGAGGAAGACTCACCAGCAACCTGTATTATGCAGATGATACAACCCATTTGCTGAAGAGGACTTGAAAGACTGAAGAAGATCAAAGAATACACAGCCTTCAGTATAGATTATATCTCAACATAAAATAAAAATCTTCACAACTAAACCAATAGGCAGAATTATGACAGAGAATATATTAAAGTTGTCACAGATTACATTTTACTTGGATCCACAATCGATACACAAATAAGCAACAGTTATCAAAAAGTGTATTGCATTGGGCAAATCTGTTAAGAACCTCTTTAGAATGCTAACGAGCAAGGATCCTCACACTATCTTCTGTGCTCAAGACCACTGTTGGAGTCACTGTGTCAATACATCTCAATAAGGGTCCTCCTCTCCTTCAATTACCCTTCTTCGGTTTTCCAAGTATTATGTCCTTTCCAAGGACCCTGTTAATCATATGCACCAAGTATTTGAGACAAAGTTTGTCATCTTTGTTTCTAAGTAAAACTCTGTACTTCTTCTAGAACAGAATTCTTTGTTTTTTGGTAAATGGACTTGTTCTGTACCAAGTCATAGCAAGAGTCAGAACTGACTCAAAGCTGCCCCTCCAGGGAGTTAACAGAGGCACTAAATTGCACAGAAGAAAATGACCTGTCTTTCTCCTGTAGGGAAGCTGGTAGATTTGAACCCCATGCCTTTGAATTGGCAGTGCTACTCCTTACCAGTTGGCCACCAGATCTCCCTAAAAGTCAGAATCCAGGGCACAAGCTATAAGGGAACACTTCTCTTTCTATCAGCTATGAGGGAAGATCTTTCTCTCTTGTCAACTTTTAGTCAAAGATTCTTTAGTGATTATGTGGTTTGTATCTTGCAGTTTGTTTAATCTGCTCTTTCATGTCATAAGAGAAATTGATTTAAAACATGCCCAACACTAAAATTGCTTAGTCAGTAACAAAGTGCATACATTTCCAGATGGGATTATAACTGCAAGCATAAGGGCTGGGATTTTCTTGAAGGGACATAATTAAGTCCTTAACAAAACCTAAGTGAAAAAAGTACATGATTACAATCCCCAGAGGCAAAAATATACACTAGATCCCAGAGGTGCACGGTTTGAATCCACCAGATATGCTCTGCCGGGGAAGGAGGGGACAATCTCCTCCTGTACCAGTCAGATCTGATTTGATGGTACACTCACATAAAAATAATAAAATAAAATAAAAAAGAAAACAATTTTTAAAAAATCTAAAAAAAAATATACACTAGAGTACTAGGAGTTGTTAGCATAGTAGTCACATTTGGGAGAGGTTAATGACTGGGAGAACAAAGGAATTTAATTACTAAATCTTTGGTAAAATAATGGTTTTGTTTTATTGTGGATTTAAAAAAAAAAAAACCTTTTGACGCCCCCCCCCCCATTTTGCTGCTGTTTGCATGAAAATGAACGGCATTGCCCTGGAAGGAGTTTGGCATCATTTGAGGATGATTGGAGGGATAAGAGGCTAGAAAGGAGCCAACGTCCCATGATTTACAATTTTGTACCCATTCCAAACATTTGCTTCTGGCTTTGGTTTGTAGATGTAGTTTTAACAAATGATCAACATCATTTACTGCATCAGATTAAGGAAAGATATCATAATAAGCTATTTGATATAACTTTTGAAGTTTTAAATTAAAAAAAAAACCCTTATATTTATAGCACTAGCTTAACAACAAAAATAATGATGCTCAAAATTGCATTTATAATGAAGGGCCTGAAGCAATTATAACTTAATCCTCAAAAAAGCATCCTTCTCAAGCTTTCCATTATTTAAATTGAACCAAATCCCAGTAAGGATATGACACATATTATGCAAACTACAGAAGGCTCTCCAAAAACCTCTTCCCCGAGAACTGTAAATAACTCAGTGCTAACATCAGCACCTACTGGTGTGCTGAATTTTCAAGGCTTTGAAGTTGCAATATTGAGAATATCAATATTGTAAGGATGTCTATCATCCTGATGAATAGCTGCAGACACGATGTCTATAACTTGCCATAGATCCACCTTCTGGTTTGCCAAAGAACCACTTACAAATACATAAATGTACTCCCTGTGCTAATGGGACAAATCCTGTTAGTTGTTTTCAAGAGGAAGAGAGAAGGCACAGAGAGGGGTTGTTCTGCCATTTCCCATGATTTCACATAACCAAGCCCATTGGGGAAACTCACATTATCAGCCACTCTTCCTTGGCATTTCCAAAGGACACTACGAAATCGGAGACCATGCAGCATGCCTTGGAATGAAGAAGCCTGGGTTTGTTTCTGAATTCAAACTGAGCAGTTTCAAGATTGTGTCCACGGGGTTACCACATATCCCTGACCGCTCCAGCCCACTGCAGGCGAGTGGGTTCCACCTCATTATCTCCCTCCATCATGTTTCTGAGGCTGTCAGTGTCTCCCTACTGTGATTTATAACCTCAGAAACATGATGCCGGCAGCCTATGAGGTGTGATTTTAGGGTTAACAGTGCAATTCCTTCCAGATTTCTTGTTGTCATCATGTACCTTAGCTGACCTTCCAGCGGGTTTTCAGAGGCAGTTAATTGCATGAGAGGGATTGCCCTTCTTTTCCTGTGGAGCAGTTGGTAGATTTGAACTACATGCCTTTGGGATTGCAGCACAGCTTCTTGCCATTCGGCCATTAGTGCAGCCACTACAGACTAGGCTACCCCGAATACCAAGGCAAAACAGGCAGTCTCAGCTTTCAGGTTCCTGGAGAAGCCACAGAACAAATCACCTGAGACAGATTCCTGATGGTCCCAGAGCTAGAAATTGAATAGTACAAAGCTTGGCTGCTTTCACTGTTGTTATGTACTGTTGAATCAGAACCAACTCATAGCTTACTCTGCAGCAGGTTTTCAGAGGCTGTAAATTGGATTGCCTGTCTTCCTCTAGATGCAAACTGGTTCTGACATCAGCACCATCAGCTGAATAATCAGACAAAAAGTAGTATCAAGGAAAAGGAAAGGGAACAAATGTGTTCTGTGCACCTGAGAGAGCTCTGATGGCCTAGTGGTAAGAAGCTGCACTACAATCCCAAAGGCATGTGGTTCAAATCCACCAGCTGCCCCACAGGAGACGGACAATCTCCTTCTGGGAAAACCCTCTGAAAAGACACCAGAGGGTCAGCTATGGGTTGGTTCCACCTTGACAATACACAACAACAGAGAAAGAGGCAGCGTAGTGCTGGTTATGAGTTTTGTATCCACCCCTTGCTTGCTTTTCCTGACTTCTTAGAACTCACATGCCTCTTAAGCATTAGACTAGCCAGATGCGTGAAGATGATAAAGAAGCCAGTCAGTGCTTAGCTGCAGAGACAAAAACTGAGCTACAGGAAGTGAGGTCCCTTTGTTCACATCACTATTTTTACCTAATCCAAGCGGGAGGAGGACCCATTTAAAAAGAAAATAAAAAGCTTTGTTTACCGACTCTGATTTTATAAGATGTATTGTTCCTGAGCACTCTACGACCAACTTTTGATTTACAAAAATAGCTTTTAATAGAACTTGCTCTTGCATACACACGTATGGGGGGGGGAGGGGAGGAAAAGAAAAAGCTTTGTATATCTGCCTTCTGTTCCTGGTGAGACTTATTCATAACAAGAACAGTTATTGTAAATAGTTGTTGCAAATATTTGGGGGGATGTGGAAGGGCAGGAATTCTTGTATTTCCTAGAAAGCTTTTAAAAGGTATGTTTATAATAATAATTAAAACATAACAATTTCTTAATGTGACTTCTTTAATAGAATAATGTTACTATTTTGCCCCTGTTAGGATGGTCCTCCCAAAACTCAATCAGACTGTGGTTCAGTTGGAACCACTCACAGCTGCCCCTCATTTGGGTTTCTAAGGCTATAAATTGCATAGGAAGAGCTCACCCAACTTTCTTCTGCGGAGCTGATTCTAACCTCAAAAGAGTCCAGCTTTTAGGTGAACAGCACAGCTACCTACAGACTTCATCACCAGAGATCCCTTGAAAAGTCACAGAACTCTGTTAGTACTGCAGTATGGGGAAAGGCTACTGTAGGATAGTATCTCTTTGAAGTACTAAGTGGGGGAAAAAAATCCCTAGAGAACGATTCTAGTCTGACCCAGAAGAACCATGAATCAGAATCACCTTGATAGCATCTGGTGGTGGCACAGGGTCGAAGAGTGATCTTGAAACAAGGAATCCATCTGAGATCACCTGCTGTGGCAGAGCCTGCTGGCTGTGTGCCCTGACACCTATCTGCTCTTCTTAGTAACAAGACTACTGTTCTATTTGGGGTAGCATCGTGTCCAGATGAAGAGCCCCATTTCCTAGCCAAAGGATGGGACACCTGTGTCCGTCTGCTTTTGCTCCTGGACTGTAAGAAGACCTGTTTGGCATTAGGAATATACCGTAGGGTAGGAGCCACACATGATGAAATAGCTTTTTAAAGTTTCTTTATAAAGCCACAATACCAAAAGTGAATTTCCTGCTTCCAGACCTCTTTCACATAAGGGACAAGCCCCTTTGTGTGTTTTCACCAGTCATCAGAGCTTTGTTTACTGTAGCACAATTTAGTCCTTACTGAATCACCAACCCAGGCAGTGATCAAAGCTCTAAGTGTCTTCACATCCTTAACTAAATGGGAAACCACAGGCTTAATGTAATTACAGAATACACTGAACTTTGCTACATGGTGAAATTTAAAATAACCCAAAGGAAAAAAATTGTTACCTTTCTTACTTTTAGCCACAAAATAGAACTTTTAGAACCAAAA
>NW_006399771.1:20011231-20020367 GCF_000299155.1 Elephantulus edwardii | reverse complement strand
AAAAAACCCAAGTATTATTTTTGTACAATTAAATCACTATGGTTGTTAAGTACCAGCAAGCCAATTATGACCCAGTGCAGTTGTTAAGTGACATCAAGTCGAGTACAACTCTAGTAACCCTGTGAACTAAAGATCTGAACCTAGTCTTGTCCTGTGCCATCCTCACATTTCCTGACACACAAGAGCCCATGTCAATCCACCTGGTTGAGGGTCTTCCTCTCCTTCACTGACCCTCCACCCTCCCCAACATCATGCCCCTCTCCAAGGAATAGCACCTCCTAGCAATATGTCCAACATATGTGAGGTAACCCATAGCAACCCTATAATCAATGGATCTGAACCCTGACCTAGCCTTTACCATCCTGACCATCTTTGACACACTTGAGTGCACTATATCAATCCAGTTAGAGTCACTATATCAATCCATCTCCTCAAGGGTTTTCCCCTGCTTTGCTGACCCTCCATTTACATAAGCGTTATGACTTTCTCCAAGGAGTGGTCCCTTCTAAGAACATGCCCAAAGTATGTGAGATGAAGTTTTACTATCCTCGCCTCCAAGAAGCACCCTAGCGGCACCTTTTCCAAGATTTATTAGCTTGTCCATTTGTCAGTCCATAGGATAATCAGCATTCTTCTCCAACACCACAGTTCAACAAAACTTAAAACCTTTGAGAACCCGGGAGAGTGTTCATCTGATGTCATTTTAGTTTATAATGCAGAATTGCCCAAGATGGAGTTCTCCAATTCACTGACAGACTAGTCTGACCTCATACCACAGTCCTCTTTCCATACGACTGCCCCACAGAATGGTCCTAATCAGTGTCTCAAACTCTTTGTTGCCTTGTTTTTTGTTCCTAGAGCCAATTTGTGTTAGCTGGCAGCAAATTACCTACAGGCCTGGCAAACAAAGGGGCCTACTTGGCAACTGGTCACCCTTGTCAGACTTGACAGTGTTCTGTGAAGGCTTTTTAATCAGGCCTTGGGAGAGTTGCCACGTTGAGAAGCAGCTCCTAAACGGGCAGCAGAGGATTTCAGGACTAATTTCAGCTGCTGTTGTTTGTGTTGTTTTCCTATTTAAAAGACAGCCATTAAATCCTTTCCTAGTTTTCACAAGACTTAGTCAAATGATTTCATTCAGTTCTCATTACACCTGTGATTGTAAGGATACCCGCCTTAGAGCAGCTGAACTGACAACACTTAGGTAGTTTAATCACTGTCTAATTCACTTAAGCTGTGTGTATGTATGAGTCAGGGTAGACTGGTAGGCATCTAACAACAACAATGTAGGACGCATATGGTTCAAATTATTCTAGTGATGCTCAGAGAAACTGATTTTAGGAGTATCCACTTGTTTTGTATCATCAAGTTGGAACTGAACCATAGCTCTGGTTTTCAGAGGCTGTAATGACATACTTTGGGCATGTTGCAAGGAGGGACCATTCCTTGGAGAGGGACATCATGTTTGGGAGAGTGGAGAGACAGCGCAGGAGAGGAAGACCCTCGATGAGATGGATCAATTCAGTGATTGGAGTAATGGGAGTAGGTGTGCCAGAGACAGTGAGGTTGGCACAGGATAGAGCAGGGTTTAGGGCTCTTGTACATAGGGTTGCTATGAGTAGCAAGTGACTCGATGGCACACAACAACAACAACAACAATGGTAAGACATTGCCCATCCTTCTGAAGAGCAACTGGTGAATATGAATCATGTACTTTTGCAATGGCAGCACAATAATTCCTTACCACTAAGCCACCAGGATGACGTAGAATTGTTGTTGTTGTTGTTGTTATGTGCCGTCGAGTCATTTGCGACTCATAGTGACCCTATGTACAACAGCCCTAAACTCTGCTCTATCCTTGCCAATCGCACTGCCTCTGACACACCCATCCCGATTACTCCAGTCACTGAATCAATCCACTTCATAGAGGGTCTTCCCCTCCTGCGCTGTCCCTTCACTCTGCCCAGCATGATGTCCCTCTCCAAAGACCTGTCTCTCCTTACAACATGTCCAAAGTATGTCAGGCGAAGCCCCAGAATCCTTGCCTCCAAGGAGCAGCCTGGTTTAACCCTCTCTAGGATGAATCTGTTTTCTTGGAAGTCCATGAGTTCAATACTCTTCTCCAGCACCACAGCTCAAAGGCGTCAATTCTCCTATCCTCCCTAGTCATTGTCCAACTCTCTGATGCATAACAAGTGATTAGAATTTATAAATATTAAAATTTTTTTGTCCAATCAAAGCATAGAAAAGAATAATTAGGAATGGTCTCACTAAGCAGTTACCTGCTAGTTTACAAAACAACTGCCATGAGCTCTACCTCAGTTCCATTTCACTACATCTGTTTCAAAGTGAGAAATCTTACTCAGAAGGTTGTCTCTGGCTCATAAACTCAAAGCAAGAACTCCAACCCAGAAGACAGATCCTCAGACTCTAGAAAGGTCAATAGGTCTAGTGCCTCACCTCTGTGGCCTTCTCTTCTCACAAGGATTCCTGGACCCCAGGTGTCTCTCTCTCAAGCCTAGGAAATGGTAAACTCCTTCTCAGGGCTTGTGTTTTCACAGTTCTTTCTCCTCTTCTACCTTTTTCTAGATAGAGGAAAAGTAGTAATATACCTGCAAAATTTAGCCAATAACCTGTTATTTATCCATCAATTAAACCTTACTCAGGGGGCTTTGGTAGTGTAGGCTGTAGTTAGTTGTGCGGTGCAACCTATAATTACAATCTACCAGCAGCTCTTCAGGAGAAAATTGCATGTGGTATCATGGGCTTATTGTTCACAATGGCTTTCCTACTTTTAAGTATGATTTCTACCACATAACTAGGTTGTTGTTGTTACGTGCCGTCACGTCGTAGGCGACTCATAGGGACCCTATGAATGAAAGTCCTCAACATTTGTGTGACTTTCATCCTTTCTCCAGCTTCATAGCGTTTCCAGGCAAGCTATTATGGAAGTGGATGCCACTCCTGCTTCCAAGCTTATTTTAATCGGGGAGCTCCACCAGACACTGTCCACCATGGGTAACCAATATCACATTTAACATATCAGTGTCACAGTGTTCAGCTTCACAGCAACCACAAGTTACCTCTGTACGGCAAGTGGATACACACGAGGGCTATACGACCTAGAAGAATGACTAGGTAGGAACCTGAAATAGGATGTATAGAAATTAATCATTATTGAATTGGTTAGTTTTCCCATCCCACCAAGTTTAAATTGAACAGTTTAGCAGCAGAATATGGGAGTCTCCCTATGAGGCAACAGAGAATGTAGTGCACATCCTTCTGGACCAATCATACCAGGACCTACACAAGAGCAGCGTCAGCCTCAGCAGAGAACCAGGAATTGGCATGGACCAGAACTGACTTGGAACTGCTGCCCCACAGAGTCAGAGGCAGGGGCTTTCACCTAACCTTGGTAGAGGACTGAGGGAAGATGCCATAATTGGAATAATTAAGGCAATTTTGTAACATTGGCTTAAGCCATGAGACTGGAGGTCAGAGGGCCTAAACACTTCAGAAGCCATGCTGAATGAGGAATTGTATCCTTGAATTGTAATTTGTTAACTTCCCTGATAAACTCCGTAACCTTGAGTATGGTTCTATGATACCCAAGTGGCCACTGCAACAGATTTCTTACCAAGTAGTATATTTGGTGTTAGAATTAATAAAAGCAGATGCAGGGGCCTGGAGGCTACATGTGACCTTAAGTTTGGTGTTAAAACTTGCATCAGCTCCAGAAGATATTCCAATAATCCCCCAGCCATTAATCTGGCAATGTTCTGACACGTAAGTAAGCCATCCTAGATCATCCAGTTACAGCTACTAACTGACCAGATCAAATCTAACTAACTGATCAAATCTAGGAAAACCCACAACCGAACCAAGTCGGACCAGAAAGAATCGCCCAATCAACCCAGTGAATCTTGAACTAAGTGTTTCTTATTTTAAGCCAACAAACTTAAAAGTGATTTGTTATGCAGCAATAGCTGACTGACACAGCCTTTCCTCAGTCACTGCTAATTCAGATGTCTAAAAGAGTGAATGCAATGACAATGATGTATATTTAGAGGTAAGAAAAGGGGACATTGTTGAATAGCATAAACAAATGTAAGCAGACACCACTAGTTAATTTTTTATAAAATACTTAAAATATGGATAAATAAATTTATATTCAGCCTTTGATTCTGTTTTCATTCTCAATTTATCTATACTGGATCTCATTCAAAAAGATACTGGATCCTTGCTCCATTCAAATGTGGACTAACACACCATATTTCACAAAGAATCCATGGTTCCTTGAATGGGGAGGTGACAAAATATCATTACTAATGCAGGTATAAACAGTGTCAATTAATGGGTAACAGCAAAGAAGCCTCCTTAAGAAAGGGGTGTAGGCTCCCCAGTCAGGGAAAGAAGCCCGAGAAGTCAGTGGGTGGCTTCAGGAAGTAAGTGGGAAGTTACAAGTATATGAATTTCAGAATTGTCTCTATTTTTACTGTTGGTTAGGAAATACCTATATTTGAGCTTATTAAAAAAAAATAAAATTTAACCCACTCAGGAAAGCATGGGGATAAAAACCTAAGTTTAGCATTTGTGCACAAACTGCAAACTTTCTGAAGATTTCACTTCCCCAGATACCTATTTATCATTTTCTTACGGCCAATCATCAGGCAAACTATAGGAGAGGAAAAAGTGTTGCCGAGATGAAAATATTTCATTTGTTCAAAGAGATTTTCAAAATATAAAAACTTAGTATGTTTTAATACATCTCGGTAACTCTGAACTATTTTTTCCAGAAACATTTGGTTATTTCCCTCTTTCTCCAAATCTATTTTCGGTAGGAAATACCCCTGTAAGCACTGTGGCACCTAGTGGCACAGAGATTAAGCACTCTATTGTTAACTAAAAATTTGGCAGTTGGAGTTGACCAGCTGCTCAGTGGAAGAAGCATGTGGTAATCTGCTCCATCAAACTTAAAGCCGTGGAAACCCCACAGGTCATTTCCCCTTTGCCCTGTAGGGTCTCTATGACCTGGATTAAATCTAATGGCAGTAGGTTTTGGGTTTAGACTTTGTCAGCTCTTGTTATTTGTCAGTTGTTGTTAGGTGGCATCCAGTTGTGTACTACGCATGGTAACCCTGTGAGGAAAAGATCTGAACCCTGCTCTCTCCTGTCTCATCCTCATTATCTCTGAAGCATGTGAGTCCATTGCTGCAGTCACTGTGTCAATGTTTGCAAGTCAGTTTCTTTTCACTTCTTTTTCACCTTCAGCTTTCCAAGAATGATGCCCCTCTCCAAAGAATTGCCTCTCTAGCAACATTCTCAAAGTATGAGAGACAAAACTTCACCATCTTTGCTTCTAAGGAGCACTTAGGCTGCACTTTCTCCAAAAAATGTTTGTTCTTTTGGCAATCCATGGGATATTCAGTATTCTTAATTATTCTGTCTTTAATTACTGTTATCAGTATTCATTGACCAGCTATCATATGTGTAAGTAAATAGTTGAAAAGACTGTAACCTGAATCAGACACACCTTAGTCTTCGTACTGACATCATTGTTCTCAAGTATTTTTAAGCCTTACCTGACAATGAATTTGCCAGAGTAATAAGTCTCCTGATCTCCTGACTGCTGCTGGTATCAAGGGTGTTAACTGTTGATCAAAGATTAAATCACTGACAAATTCTATCCTTTCTCTCATCTATCATGATGTCATTTATTGGCCCGGTGGACAGGACCTTTGTTTTCTTGATGTGTAGATGTAGTCCACCCTGAAGGCTATAGTCCTCAATCTTCTGCAGCAAGTATTTCAAGCCCTCCTCATTTTTATCAAGCAAGGTTGTATCATCTGCATAACACAGGTTGTTGATGAATCTTCCTCTGATCCTGATGTAACATCCCTCTTCATAGAGTTCAGCTTCACGAATTATTTGCTCAGCATACAGACTGAATAAGTATAGAGAAAGAATATCTCTCTGATGTACATATTACCTGATTTTAAACCATCCATTATTTCTTTGCTTCATTTGGACAACAGCTTCTTGGTCTAGGTAGAAGTCTCATATGAGCACAATTAAGTGTTCTGGGATTCCCATTCTCAAGAATAGCCATAATTTGCTGTGATCCACACCATCAAATACCTTTGGATAGTGAATGAAACACAAAGAGATATTCTTCTGGTATTCTCTGCTTTCACCCAGGATCAATCTGACATCAACAATGATATCCCTGGTGTCATACTGTCAAAAGAGAGCAAAGGCTGCAGGAAGATGGCCATATCTGACTTTTACCAACTTCACAAATGGGATCTCTCCCTTTGATGATGTCTAAAGCATCAACAACACAAAATCAATCCCCATGAGGTCAGACATGTTCCCCATGCTCTTGCACCTTTCTACTCATGTCAACATCAATCTTACTGCTTTACTGGGCCCACAGTCTGAAGCAATAGCTTGCAGACCACACAGAACCATACTAGGGAGGTCAAAAGTTTATAATCCAGGTGAGTAGCAGAATACAGTCAGGACAGCGTCAGTAATGTGCTCACAGGTGCCTCAGCTTGAGCTTCATGCCTTTAGGCCAGTGTTAGAAAGTTCCCAGTCCTGCAAATTATGGCTCTTCCTTCCCTAGTCCTTAACAAACTTGGACAAAAGGCTCTTCAGTTTTATAGTATAGCAGTCCCATGAGCCAGTCTTTCTCATGTCAGATCTCTGATTCTCCACTGTGGCTGTTATGGCTGTTGCTCCCATAGACCCTAGTCTGGCTGGCACAAGACTCTCCCGTCTTGAAGAATGACTTGCATTCTCTTGTTCCTTCTTTTCTGTAGGTGCGGTTCCTCCTATTCTGCTGCTGTATCCACTCAGTTTAATGGTGGGACTAGCCAATCCTTTTGTAGATTGGTAAAACTAGCCAATCTCCTTGTGGATAGACTATTGGCACATTCCTGTCTATGGATAGGGAAGGTATTTTGAAGTCCTCCCACGGCTCCTCTGGGGTTTGATCATTAGTGTTCTATGCCACAAACCTGTTCTTGAGACGATCCATAAATTCACATGGGATAGGTCAAGGTCATATTTTGGGTTATGTGGACAAGTTTTCATTTTCTTCAGCGTCAATTTGAGCTCTTCTTCACAGTTAGCACCTGGCCTGGTTTTGACTGCTGACATTGAGCTTCTCCAGTGATTCTTTCCACAGATGTAGTCAATCTCTTTCCTGTATCAGGTAATGCCCATGAGTAAAGTCTCCTTTTGTTTTTCAAAAAAATGTATTTTCTATGAATAAATCCTTGAACATACGGAGTTCAAGCATTCTGTTTCCAGCCTCATTTCTTTCTATTATTCTTTCTTCATTGTTTTCATCTTTTGTGTTTCAGTCACCAATAATTATTAATACATCCTGACTGTATGTTTTGTCAATTTCAGACTGAAAAAGCTGGTAGAAATCCCTGATTCCTTTCTTTTTGGCTTTACTTTTTGGTGCATATAGTTGAGTAAGAGTTGTATTAACAAGTCTTTCTTGTATGCATATGGATAGTATCACTCAACACTGTACTTTAGGATGATTTTGAAATTTTCTCTTTATGTATTGAACGCAACACCATTGTCCCTCAGTTATTCACTCATAACATAGCATAATAGATCATATGATTGATTCCAAGTGGTGCGTGCCACTCCATCTCAGATCACTAATACACAAAATGTCGATATTTATATGTTCCATTTAATTTTTTACAACTTCCATTTTCTTACTCATTCTTCATACATTTTATATCATAATTATTAAAGGTTGTTTGCAGTTGTTTCTGCTATTTTTTTCAATGCCTTCTGACCCTATTTCAAACAGAACATTCCAAAATATATGAGAGAAAGGCAGTGCTGACATTAAAATATTTTGTTTGAAGAGGTTTTCAAAATAGGGAAAAAAATGAAAAATAAATTGATATTTTAAATGCATCTTTGTAATTCAAAGACTTTGTCAAGAACGGCTTAATTGCTTGCAATTTTTGTTTATCTGTTTCTCTCTCTGAATCAGATTTTTGTGTGAATGCCCCTCTGGCTGCTTAGGGATGAGGAGCTGTGCTGCCAACCTAAAGGCACCAAATTCAAATCCACCAGCTGCTCCAAGGGAGAAAGATAAGTAATCTTCTCCCATAAGATTTATTGCCTAAAAAAACCCACTGGAGGGTTGATTTCAACTTAACAGTGTAAAACAACAAGAAAAACATTATGTAAGAGAGCCTCCTGAGTGATCTGTTCCACATGTAAATTGAAAAAGTATGGAGACAGGGTTATTTATATGGAGTGAGGTGTGGCTCTTGCTTGAGTCTTTTCCAGATACCTTGCCAATTTTGCCAACACCATTTTTTTAAAAAGCTGTCATTTCCCCACTTAACTGATTTCATCTCCTTGTCAAAAATCAGTTGACCATAGATAGATGGGCTGATCTCCTGGTTCTCAATTCTATTCCATTGATCTACATGTCTGTCATTGTACCAGTACCATGCTGTCTTTACCACCACCGCAGTGTAGTAGGATTTGAAATCAGGGAGTGAGATACCTCCTACCTTTCTTCTATTTTTAAGGAACTCAAGGTGGATCATGGACCTAGGACTAAAACCAAAGACTATAAACTTCATTAAAGAAAAGCTAGGAACAACACTAGAAGTCCTAATCTACACCATAAATAGTCTTCCAATTATCCTGAAAAACCTGCAACCAGTAGAAGATAAAGTAGATTAATGGGATCTTCTAAGACTCAAATCCCTATGCACATCCAAAACTTCTCCAACAGAGTAAAAAGGGAAGCCACTGACTGGGAAAAACTATTTGGTAATGACATATCAGATAATGGACTTATATCCAGAATTTCTAAAATACTTGAGCACCACAACAAGATAAAGGTAAATAATCCAACAGAAAAATGGACACAGGATATGAACAGACACCTCACTGAAGAAGACATTCAAGCACATGAAGAAATGTTCAAAATCCCTAACTCTGAGATGCAAATTAAAACAACTATGAGATATCATCTCACCCCAGTCAGAAGAGCAAAATTTAACAGAACAACAAGCAACAAATGCTGGCGAGGTTGTGGAGAAACTGGAACCCTTATTCACTGGTGGTGGGAGTGTAAAATGGT
>NW_006399771.1:20008892-20010408 GCF_000299155.1 Elephantulus edwardii | reverse complement strand
AAAGTGCAATAATGAATGAAAGGAAATCCAAAGTCTCTGTAAATTTTTACTGAAATTAATAATAAATTTAAATTTAAAAAAAGAAAAAGAAAAAATATAGAGACAGGAGGAGTTCCTGACTCACTCCTTTCCTAATTTTGAATCATGCAGTATTTCCCTGCTCTGTTTTGAGGACTGCCTCCTGGTCTTAGTACAGATTTCACATTCTCAAGATTAACCACAGTTTGTTGTGCTCCACACAGTCAAATGCTTTTGCATAATCATGGGGCATTTTGAATCAGATAATCATATGATTTACTGCTCAGGAAATGAAAAGGTGAGGAAAAACAGAGTGACATTCATAGTTTAAAATATCCTTTTTAGATCCATCTTGAAACAAAATGTTGTGAGCAACAGGATAATGTTGTTGTTGTTGCTCGGTGCTGTCGAGTTGAGCACAACTCCTAGCAACTCTACGAACAACATATCTGGACCCTGTCCTATCATTCACCTATCTTCACATTTCTTGATACACTAGAGACTATTTCAGCAGTCACTGTGTCAATCCACCTGGTTGAGGGTCTTCCTCTCCTTTGCCAACCCTCCACCCTTCCCAACATCATGTCCCTCTCCAGGGAACAGCCCCTCCCAGCAACATGCACAAAGCATATGAGACAAAAAGCCTCATGATTCTTGCCTCCAAAGAGCACTCTGGCTGTACCCTCTCCACGACATATTTGTTTGTTCTTTTAGCTGTTCATTGGATGTTGAATACTCTTCTCCAACACCACAACTCAAAGGTATTAATTATTCTTCTGTCATCCTTATTCACTGTCCAGCTCTCAGATGCATAGCCAGTGATTGGTAAGACCATGGCCTGAATCAGATACATCTTAGTCCTCAGACTGTCATAGGTGACTCCTAGCAACCATATGAACAAAAGACCTGAACACTGTTCATACAGTTTCCAGAGGCAAGCCATTTCGGAAGTGGATGCCACTCCTGCTTCCAGGCTTGTTTTAATCAGGGAGCTCCACCAAATACTGTCCACCATGGGTAACCATTATCACATTTGGCACATCACTAGCCCTCAATAATTTGGAGAAGTCCCTAACTGCAGACTTTCCCAGTGCATTACATCTCCTTATTTCCTGACTGCTGGTACCAAGGGTGTTAGTTATGGTTCCAAGTAAGATGAAGTTGTTTGCAGTTTAAATTTCTTCTCTATCCATCATATGTCAATGGATGTGTCATCATCTGTCAACAGGATAACATTCTCACATATAAGGAAATTCGGTGAATACCACTATCTATACAAATACCTATACCAACAACTAAAGCCAAGGAGGAGAAAATAGATGGTTTCTACCAACTTTTACAGTTGCAAATCACTCACACATGCATTAATAATAGTGGGTGACTGGAATGCAAAATTAGGAATAGGGAAGAAGGATCAGTAAGTAGTCAGAAAACATGAACTTGGTGACAGAAATGAGGCTGGAGATAGAATGATAGAATTTTGTAAAATCAATGATTT
>NW_006399771.1:19964807-19993749 GCF_000299155.1 Elephantulus edwardii | reverse complement strand
ACTTGACGGCAATCAGCAGCAGTTTAAATCCACTCAGCAGTAATAAAAAGGAAATTTTGGCAATCGGCTTCTGTAGAGATTACAATCAAGGAAACACAATGCAGCAGTTTAGTCTGTAGCACTTGGGATCCCTGTAAGATTCAATATGAGTCCAGTAGATATTTGGAAACTCATTGAGTACAAACCATTACACCAGTAACCATAAGGTAGAGGATTTTAATTTCCCAAGAAACAACCCAGATAAATCAGCCACTGAAAACCCTTTGAAGTGTGAAGTGCTTGTCTACTATGATACAGCTGTGATCACCAGTACTCAGAGATGATTCTATAACCAATGTTCTTGCACATATGCATATATATGTGAAAATATATTTTTGTGTATATATATATACTCATACATATGCAAATATATTTTGCGTGTATATCTATATATGCAAATATATTTTGTGTGTATATCTATTTATATGCAAATATATTTTGTGTGTACCTATTTATATATGCAAATATAATATGTTGTGTTGTTGTTAAGTGCCATCAAGTCACACGTGACTCATAGCGACCCTCTGAACTAAAGCCCTGGACACCTCCTGCATAACTTTCATCCTTTCTCTAGGTTCATAGGGTTTCCCGAGGCAAGCTATTGTGGAAATGGATGCCACTCCTGCTTCCAAGCTTGTTTTAATCGGGGAGTATATATATATATATTAGATTGTAGGGTAGTTTCAGATCCTGTCTTGTGTGACTCCATGGGGTTCCCAACACTGCGTTAGGAGGCCAGATTTGAAACCCAGATCCTGAAGTAGGTTTGAGACTGAATATCCTTTCCCAAAGATGATGTTAAGGAAGCTGATGGTGTTACCTAATTAGCTGCCCTGGATGTGCCCACAAGTTGTGCCAAGAAATCTGGAGGACAACTACATGGCCAACTGACTGGAAGAGATCCATATTTATTCCCATTCCAAAAAAGGTGATCTGACAGAGTATGGAAATTATAGAACAATTCAGTAATTCCACACACTAGTAAAATCCTGCTGAAGATCATCCAGAAATGACTGGAACAGTACATCGACAGAGAACTACCAGAAATACAAGCTGGGTTTAGAAGAGGTCGTGGCACTAGAGACATTATTGCCAATGTGAGATGGATCTTGGCAGAAAGCAAAGTGTGCCAGAGGAATATCTATGTTTCATTGAATATGCAAAGGCATTTGACTGTGTAGATCACAACAAATTGTGGCTAACCTTGAGGAAAATGGGAATCCCAGAACTCTTGATTGTGCTCATGCAAAACTTACACTTGGATCTGGAAGCAGTTCTCAGAACAGAGCAGGAAAATAATGCAGAGTTCAAAATCAGGAAAAGAGTTCACGAGGGATGCATCCTGTCTTTATACCTTTTCAATCTACATGGAGAACAGATGGTTAGGGAGACTGGGCTTTATGAGGAAGAATGTGGCATCAAGATTGGAGGTAGACTCATCAACAACCTACATCATGCAGATGACCCAACCTTGCTTATGGAAACTGAGGAAGACCTGAAGCATATGCTGCAGAAAGTCAAGGATTGTAGTCTTCAATATGGATTGAAGCGTAACATCAAAAAACAAAGATTCTCACCAGTGCAACAATTGGCAGCACCATGATAGATGGAGAAGAGATTGAGGTTGATAACAATTACTGCTTGCTTGGCTCCAAAATCAACACTGTTAGCGCCAGTAGTCAGGAAATTAAAAGATAAACTGCATTGGGAAAATCTGCTGTCAGGGAACTCTTTAAAATGCTGAAAAACAATGATGTCAGTTTAGAGACTAAAGTGTGCCTAATCCAACCCACGGTCTTTGCAATTATTCACTATGAATCAGAGAGCTGGACAAAGGATGACAGAAGAATTGATGCCTTTGAATTGTGGTGCTGGAGAAGAGTCTTGGACATATCATGGACCACCAAAAAAACAATCAGGTCTGTTTTTGGAGAGGGTGAAACCAAGCTTCTCTTTGGAGGCTAGGATTTTTAAGCTCTGTCTCACATACTTTGGGCACATGGCCAAGAGAACTGGTCCTTGGAGAAGGACCTCATGCTTGGAAGGGAGGAAGGACAGGGCAGGAAAAAAAGGACCCTGGATGAGATGGATAAAGTGATTGGGCAATGAGGGTTGTTGTTCTTATGTGCCATCGAGTTACCTGTGAATCATAGCGACCCTATGAACAGCCCTAAACCCTGCTCTATACTGCGTGAATCTCACTGTCTCCAACACACCAACCCTGATTACCTCAGTCACTGAATCAATCCACCTCAGAAGGGTCTTCCTCTCCTGCACTGTCCCTCTACAGACTAAACTGCTGCATTGTGTTTCCTTGACTGTAATCTCTACAGAAGCAGATTGCCAAAATTTCCTTTTTATTACTGCTGAGTGGATCTGAACTGCTGCTGATTGCCGTCAAGTGGAGCAGGACTCATAGTGACCCTATGTACAGAAGACCTGAAGCCTTTTTGTGAGTATGGTTGTTTCTCAAAGTTCCTAGTTTCCAGAGGCATGTTGTTTAGGAAGTGGATGCCATTCCTCAGTAGTTAAGCACTGCTGTGCTTCAACCCATTCTTATAGTTGCTGTGTTAACTCATCTCAATGATCTTCCTCTTTTTGGTGACATCCACCTTTCCCATATGTTATCTTATTTCCAAAGACTTCCACCTCCTAATGTTGTTGTTGTTGTTGTTGTTATGTGCCATCAAGTTGCCTGAGACTCATAATGTCCCCATGTACAACAGCCCTAAACCCTGCTCTGTCCTGTGCCAATTGTACTGTCTCTGATATGCACAATGTCTCCTTGCAACATGTCCATAATATGTCAGGTGAAGCTTCCAAATCCATGCCTCCAAGGAGCAGCCCAGTTAACACTCTACAGGATGAACCTTTTCATTTTCTTAGCAGTCCATGGTATATCCAATACTCTTCTCCAGCACCACAGCTCAAAGGCATCAATTCTCCATCTATCCTCCCTAATCACTGTCCAACTCTCTGATGCATAGCAAGTGATTGCAAAGACCATGGCCTGTATCAGAAGCACCTTAGTCTCCAGAGTGACAACATTGTTCTTCAGTACTTTGGAGAGGTCTTTACCAGTAGACTTTCCCATCGCAATATGTCTTAATTTTCTGGCTGCTGATGCCAAGAGTGTTTATTGTGGAGCCAAGCAAACTAAAGCTGTTGACAATCTTAATCTTTTCACCATCTATCATGATGCTGCCAATCTTTGTTTTCTTGATATTGAGCCTCAATCCATATTGAAGGCTGTAGTCCTTGACCTTCTGCAACAGGTGCTTCAGATCTTACTCAGTTTTAGCAAGCAGGATGGTCATTTGCATAACGCAGATGGTTGAGGAAACCTCCTCCATTCCTGATGCTGTATTTCTCCTCATACAGCCTAGCTTCCTGGATAATCTGTTCTGCATATAGATTGAAAATGTATGGAGAGAGGACACATCCCTGGCACACACTCTTCCCAATTTTGAACCATGCAGTGTTTCCTTGCTCTGTTCTGATGACTGCCTCCTAGTCCAAGAATAGGTTTTGCGTTAGAATGATCAAGTGTTCTGGGATCCCCATTCTTCTCAGAGTCAGCCACAGTTTCTTGTGATCCATACAGTCAAATGCCTTTGCATAATCAATGAAACACAGTTAGACATTTCTCTAGTACTCCCTGTTTTCAGCAAGGATCCATCTAACATTAGCTACAATATTCCTAGTACCACATTCCCTTCTAAATCCAGCCTGCACTTCTGGCAATTCTCTGTTGATCTGCCATTCTAGTAATTTTCGGATAATGTTCAGCAGAATCTTGCTTGCATGTGATATTAACGATATTGTTCAATAATTTCCACACTCTGTGGGATTTCCTTTCTTTGGAATGGGAACAAATATAGATAGACCTCTCTGGTCAATTGGCCAAGTGGTGTGTTGGAATTAGTGAGACTGGCTCAAGACAGGGCAGGGTTCAGAGCTGCTATACTTAGATTCACTATGACTTAATGGCACATAACAACAACAACAATATATATTGGGAATTCTGGTGGTGTAGTCCACAGAGAGATGTGGTGCTAACCTAAAAGCCTCTCTGGTGGTTCAAACCTACCAGCAGCTCCTTGGGAGAAAGATTGGCAATCCTTAAAACCCATTGAAGGTTCCACCTCAACAATGAGTAACTGATGTTGTTATATAAACATTCCCTGGATAGTGTAAACGTTTAATGGCCTGACAATTAACTGATAGATGGATCATTCAAACTCACACAGAGACACCTTGGAAGACAGGGCTGGAAATCTGGCTCTAAAAATCCCATAGAGCAGTTCCATTCTGTTACTCATGGAGTCATCTTGAGTTGGAAACAAAGCAAAGACAACTAACGCCAATGTGTTTCTAGAAATATGCATGTTTTTATATGTCCTCATGACGTATGTTTTAGGTACAACACAGTTATTCATAAATATGTCTATTTCTGGGACATAAAGAAAGTAAGGAATCACTCAAGGCCCCAAGACCAGCACTTTTCTTCTCCAGGCCAATAGCATCTGAATGTCAAACATTCATGTAACAGATTTAAAAACTGAGTTATATCTGAATAGCAGCCTATTCAGCATTTGTCCCAAATGAATTCACGTTGGGAATGTCAAGCATTTATCATAAGGGAAACTTTATATTAACCAGTGTCAATGAGCATAATCAGAAAGTAACTACAAAAATCTCTATTGGCAAAATGCTTGTCTGATTTTGAGGCTGTTTCCACCCTCTCATGAATTTTTAAAAGACATTTTTGACTACTGAGACTTCAGGAGGTCACACAAGCTCCCATTTCAAGCATTTCAAGCCTTGCTCCAAACCCTTTGCTCTCCAAGGACACTCATCAAATAAATTTGAAGCCAAAGGCCCTCTCCACAGAGCTCAAGTCAAAAGTAGTATTACCTTCCTGTGAACAGCTGGCGATAAGCATGAATACTTTGGAAATACAGAAAATGCTATTTCTTAACCCTCCTGTATAAGAAAAAAAAAAAATTAAACCACAATACTCCTGAGAAATGGAAATAGAGTTACATTCCGGGTGTTTGAATTACCCAAGTCACTCAATGATGACTTTGGAAAAACACAAAGGGCTAATTATCCTTTTTAGTAGATAATGTTTTTCTTTTAAAACTCTCTACTGTGACGTTTATTTATTTTTAGAAGCCTGTGGCTAGCGAACTGGACTGGGTCAAGATTGATCTATTTATTCCTGTTCTCTTGAGCACTGAAGTCTACAGCTAATCAGTTATTCTACAGTTCAAACTAGTAGTTCTGGCCCCCAACACTAATGGATCCCAGGTGCCTTGAACTCTTATTTTTTTAGACAGAGTCACTATTTCTCCTGGTTCCACTTTGCATCTGAGAAGAAAATGTCTTAGTAGCTGCCAGGAGTTCTATCTGGAACATATATGGTTAAATGATTTCCTGGCTGAAAGCCTGTTTGGATCATGACAATTTGTTTCCTACGTATATCTCGTGGCATATGGACATGCAGAGGGAGCTATGGTAACTTAGTGTCAGGATCTGTGCTGCCAATCTAAAGGCATGTGGCTCAAATTGACCACTGTTCCCCAAGAGAAAGAGAAGCTATTTCTTCCTGTGTGGTTTATAACCCCTGAAAAACCACTGGAGGGCCAGGTTTCAGTTGGTTCTGACTTGAGAGTATGTAACAACAACATGGACATGCAGGTTTCTAATGACTGTCCTAAGTGCATGTCCTCTTGTTGTTGTTGTTGTTGTTAAGTGCCATCGAGTTGAGTACAGCCTATAGCTACCCTATGAACAACAGATTTGAAACTTTTCTCCTGTAACATCCTCATATTCCCTGACACAATAGAGTCCATTGTAGCAATCACTGTGTCAATCTGCTTGGTTGAGGGTCTTCTTCTCCTTCACCAACCCTCTGCCTTTCCAAGCATCATGCCGCTTCTAGCAACATGCCCAAGCATGTGAGGCAAAGCTTTGTCATCTTTAGCTCCAAATACACTCTGGCTGTGCTTCCTTCAATATAGATTATGTTTATCCTTTTGACAGTCCATGAGATGTTCAGTATACTTCTCCAACACAAGAGCTCTAAGACATCAGTCCTCCTTCTGTTCATCCTTTATTCACTGTCCAGCTCTCAGATGCATAACAAGTGACCTAAAAGACTATGGCCTGAATTAGATGGACAATAGTCCTCAAACTGACATCATTACTCCTCAGTACTTTGGAGAGGTCCCTAACTGTAGACTTTCCCTCTGCACTACATCGCCTGATTTTCTGACTGCTGGTATCAAGGATATAGATTTTGGGTCCAAGTAAGATGAAGTTGTTGACAGTTTCAGTATTTTCTCCATTTATTATGATGCTGCCTATAGTTCCAGTGGTAAGAATTTTTCTTTTCTTGGCGATGAGATGCAACCCATAAATTATTGGTTTGGAATGCTTAGTATATTTTTTGTTTAAACAATTATTCATTAGAACTTTCCATGTGTCAAATACTGTTTTTCAGCAAAATAATAAATGGATATTCTGGTTCCAGAGCCTGCTCACAAAAAGCTTTTTTAAATCTTACATGGAATTTAATTGGATGATAAATTATATAAGTCAAATCTTTAAGTGCTATAAATTGTAGATGACATGATAAGAAAAAAATGAAGGAGAACAAAGAATAAAACTTTCTCAGTCGTAGAAAATGGACTACATGAGCCAGAATTGGCTTGATGGCCAATAGGAAGACCAATAGTTGGAGTGGTTGGGTGACACGACCAGTTATGTGCTGGGCTACTAGTCAAAGATTAGGAGTTCAAACCCATCTATGTGCACTTCAAAAGAAAGATATGGTGATCTACTTTGGAAAAAATGTGGTCTAGAAGACCCTATAGAGTACACTGCTATTCTGAAATACAGAGGTCATAGTCATTTCTATGACAACTGGTGAATTGGTAGTTGTTGCTGGGTACCATTGAGTTGGAATCAACTCATAGCTGACCCTCCAGCAGGTTTTCAGAGGCAGTTAATTGCATGGGAGAAAATTTCCCATCTTTCTCCTGTGGAGCAGCTGGTGGATTCGAGCCTTCATCTTCTTACCACTAGGCAGAACCATTAATTAGTAAATGCTTATTAATTTAATGTTATTCTGTACCAGGCTCTGTACAAGTGCTCTGGCAGCCTGGTGAATAAGGAGTTGTACTGTCAACCAAAAAGACTATTTGAATCTACCAGCTACTTGGTGGGACAAAGAAGGGCAATCTCCTCCCTTGTGATTTACCAACTGAAAATTCTTGGGAGGGCCAGCTATGATTTTGATTCCAACTTGATGGCAATGAGTGAGTAGTGAATTATGCAAAGTAACTAATTTTAACAGGCAGAATATAGTTTTGCTTTGTGCTGTTACTCTCCCATCTTCCTTCGAAACCATTTCTCAACACCTTTCAAGGGGAAATATTACTTCCCTCTACTCTCTGCTCTTGCTCTTGTCCTGGCCAGTTCGTCTACAAGATGTCCCATGTTCCCAAATCTGTTGTTAGGCCAAATTCTTCTCCAATCTAATTAGTCAGCAATTACTTATTGAGCTTTCTAAATGTGCCCCACCTCTTGACACCTTTTTAGATGAAATGACTGCCTCTGTTTCAGATGTTCAGATTTATCAGGTCTTTGACACATTTCTATGCTCTGTTGTTGTTGTTGATTGCCTTCAAGTCGAGCATGACTCATAGTGACCCTATGAACAAAAGGCCTGAAGCCCCTCTACAACTATGGACATTTATCAAAGTTTTATCTATCCAAATATGCATTACCCCAATGCCATTGATCTCAAGTACTAGGAAGAAACTTTCCAGATATGCCTTTATTTTCCAAGAGGATATTTAATAAACTAAATGAATCTCCAGGGACATTTCAAGTAGGTGGACAGAGCAGATACTGGGTGGGCACTCTGAAGAGAGTCCTTGGAGACCACTAGGAACTGTTTGTTTTCACAGCATTTTCCTTTCCACCACTTCCAAACAGGAGAAAAGCATCATCAGAGACACATTAGCACAGTTAGCTGCTCTTAAATTCTAAAGAATTCACTTAGGCGGGGCAGTGGAGACAATGCTATGAAAGGAATAGAAAGCTTTCTTTGTGGCGGAGTTTCCTATTATTGTTGTACTAACCTCTGTTTCTGCCTATCATCTGAAAACTATCATGTGAAGTGGGTAGTCCTTTTGAAAATCATCTTAGTCTCTTCAGGTGAGCTCTAACTAGAGCATGGGGGTGCGGGGTCTGGTGACATAGTGCCATTTGCTGCACTGCTAACTGAAGGGTCAGCCATTCGAAGCCACTAGGAATTCCATGAGTGACAAACTGGCAGTCTTCTATAAAGATTTGCAGTGTTGGAAACCCACGGGACTATATGAGTTAAACTAACTAGATAGCAAAAGAATAGGTAGAAAAGGGAGTCTTAAAATTAATTTCTAGAAACAACCTGGTTGTTGGAGAGGTTTTTGGTATGTTTTTTTCAATCTCAGTCTTAATGATAATGGTAGGCTAAATCCTTCCAAGGCAGGAGAAGCCAGTTTTCCTTAGTCATCTTCTGAAAATGTGAGAAATCCTTCACAAAGACATAATCTCTGCTTGTTAATCTTAGCTTCTAAAGCAGAAGGCAAGGGCTTTATTATTCTTGGTTTTCTCCCAATTAATAATGCAGATGCTAAAAGCAATGACATCACTTTAACTCATTTTCCATTTTCATTATAGTGAAGCTGCTTTCTGTACTCAAGAGGAATTTTAAAAATTGGAATTCTACTGAGAGAAAAAGAAATGCAGGATTAATTAGTATGTGTTCTCTGAGAAGAAAGATGTTTATATTTCTTATTTATTTTTATATTTTCCTAATGTATCAAATATGAACTGATAAAAAAATAATGTAAGTATATAAATAAAACTGCTGACTAATAATCAGAGTGTTTGCCTTCAGAGGTTCTCCTTATTAACGAGTCCATTAAGGTAGGCCTACTGCCTGGCCTTGGAGGCAAGGATTTTGAAGATTTGTCTGACATACTTTGGGCATGTTGTAAGGAGGGACCAGTCCTTGGAAAGGGACATCATGTTTGGGAGGGTGGAGGGACAGTGCGAGAGAGAAAGGCCCTTGATGAGATGGATCAATTCAGTGATTGGGGTAAAGGGAATAGGTGTGTTGGAAACAGTGAGGTTGGCACAGGACAGAGCAGGGTTTAGGGGTTTTGTTCACAGGGTCTCTCTGAGTCACAAGTGACTCAACGCACATAACAGCAACAACATTGTCTGGCCTACTGGTAAACTAGTGCACTACAATTCCAAAGGCACACAATTCAAATCCACCAGCTGTTCCCTGGAAGAATGATGGGCAATCTTTTATGTGATTAACTGCTTCTGAAAATCTGCTGGAGGGTCAGCTCCAACTCGATGGCACTCAAAAACATTGTCTGACTACCTACCTGAGTATTTCTTGGCCACCATTCATTTACTTTCTATTATTCGTTTGTGTGTGTGTGTGTGTGTGTGTGTGTGTGTGTGTGTGTGTGTGTAATAGAGGGTATAATTATAGATAATTATTTGTGTTATTGTTTATGTGATGTTCTTATGTTATATATGACTGTGTGATATTTTACAGCAAAAACTTTTTTATGGTCAATTCTGAAACTTGGTATCAGCACAGCCCCAGCACACAGTGTGGCTTCAGTAGATTCTCCAGAGCCACGACTCAAAGGTATCAATTCTTTTGTCATCCTTAGTCATTGTCTAGCTCTCTGATGCACAGCAAGTAATTGAGAATACCATGGCCTATATCAGGCACATCTTGGTTTCTAGACTGACATCATCCCTCCTTAGCACTCTGGAGAGGTCCCTGACAGCAGACTTCCCCAATGCAACTCCTCTTTTGATTTACTGACTGCTGGTGCCAAGAGTGTTGATTGTGGAGCTGAGCAAACTGAAATTGTTAACACCTTCAATCACTTCTTCACATATCATGATGCTGCCAATTGGCTCCAGGGTGAGAATCTTTGTCTTAAAGATTACAGACCTTCACCTTCTGCAGCAAATGCTTCAAATCCTCCTCAATTTTTGCAAAGGTTGTGTCATCTGCCTAATGCAGATTGTTGATGAGTCCTCCTCCAATCCTGATGCCACACTTCTCCTTAAAAAGTCCAGCCTATTCAATGATCTGTTTTGCATACATATTGAAAAGGTATGGAGACAGGATGCATCCCTGATATACTCCATTGCTAATTTTGAACCATGCAGTGTTTCCTTGCTCTGTTTTGATGATTGCCTCCTGGTCCAAGTATAGGTTTCACATGAGCACTATCATGTGTTCTGGGATTCCAATTCTTCTCAAGGTTTGCCACAATTTATTGTGATCTACACAGTAGACCTTGTTGTTTTGTGCCAAGGAGTTGCTTGTGATTCACAGCAACCCTACGTACAATAGCTCTGAAGACTGACCTGTCCTGAGGTTGTTGTTGTTATGTGTTGTTGAGTCACTTGCGACTCATAGTGACCCTATGTACAATAGCCCTAAACCCTGCTCGATCCTTTGCCAATCTTATTGTCTCCTATGCGCCTATCCCCATTACTGCAGTGACGGAATCAATCCATCTCATCAAGGATCTTCCTCTCCTGTGCTGTCCCTCCACCCTCCGAAGCATGACGTCCCTCTCCAAGGACTGATCCTGTCTTGCAACATGTCCAAAGTATGTCAGATGAAGCTTCAGAATCCTTGCCTCCAAGGAGCAGCCTGGCTTCACCCTCTCCAGAATGAACTTGTTTGTTTTCCTAGCAGTCTATGGTATATTCAGTACTCTTCTCTAGCACCAGGACTCAAAGGCATCAACTCTCCTTTTACCATCCCTAGTCATTGAAGTTTCATTAATTCTGACACACCAACCCCCATTGTCTTACTTACTGTATCAATCCATCTCATCCGGGGTCGTCTTCTCCTGCACTGTCTCTCCAACCCTCTGAGCATAATGTCCTTCTACAAGGGCCACAGTAGGCCTTACAAATACAATAATACTATATGGAATGAATTGTGTTACATTCACGGTTAAAAGGACAATTTCAAATTCTTTTCAAATTTCAAATTGTTTATGATCGCCATACAAATGAGGTTCCTTTTTTTATAAATTAAAATGTGCTGGATGGCTGTAGATGTCATTTGCGGCAACGTGTTAATACTATTATTATTATTATACTAAAGCGGCATCCACTTCCATAATAGCTTACCTCCAGAAATCCTACGAACCCGGCAAGAGGATGAGAGACACACAAGTGCTGAGGACTCTTCTTCATAAGGTCGCTATGAGTTGCATGCGACTTGACGGCACTAAACAACAACAACAACAATACACAACAATAGCTAAAGCCAGAGAAGAGGAAATTGAAGATTTTTATCAAATTTTGCAGTCTGTAATTGACAAAATATGTAGTCATAATGATTGCATAATGATAACTGGTGACAGAAATGCAAAAGGTAGAAAAATGAAGAAAGGTAGTTGGAAACAGACATGGTAATAGAAATGAGAATGGAAACAGAATGATCAAATTTTGAATGTTAAATGACTTACTCATTGTAAATACCTTTTCTAAAAAAACTCAAATTATGACTTTACATATTGACATCACCATAAAAAAGCACAAATTATGACTTAACATATTGACATAACCAGATGGACTACATAGGAATCAGATTGACAACATCTTCAGAAGAAATCATTGAAGAAGATCAATAACAGAAGACAAAACCAGACCAGGTGCCAACTGTGGAACAGACCGTCAGTTACTCCTGTGCAAGATCAAAATGAAGCTGAAGAAAATGAAACAAGTCCATGAAAATAAAAATTTGATCTAGAGTCTGTCTATACACCGGAATTTAAAATCATCTCCAGAATAAGTTTGAAGTATTGGGCACCAATAATAAAAAAACAGATGAGCTGTGGATGACATCAAGGATTTCATCCATGAAGAGAGCAAAAGGTCACGACAATGACAAAGGAGAAAGAAAAAAACCAAAAATGGATACTAGAAGAGATCCTGAAAATTTAAGCATCAAGAAGCCTTTTGCATTTCTGTCACGAGTTATCAAGGACTGCCGCCTTCAGTATGGATTGAAGCTCAACATAAAAGAAAACAAAGATTCTCACCACTGGGCCAATTGGCAGCATCAGTATGGATGGTGAAGAGATTGATATAGTTAACAGTTTTAGTTTACTTGTCTCCACAGCCAACATTCTTGGTACCAGCAGCCAGGAAATCAAGAGACAAATTGCATTGGGAAAGTCAGCTGTGAGCGACCTCTCAACAGTACTGAAGAGCAATGACGTCAGGATGGAGACTAATTTGCGACTGATCCAGGCTATAGTCTTCACAATTATGTGCTATGATGTGCTATGCATCAGAGAATTGGACAGTGACTAGGGATGACACAAGAGAATTGATGTTTTTGCAGGAAGTAGCTAAGAGAATACGCCATCCCCTTTTCCTTATGACTCAGGGTGAAGTCTCTCTCAGGGAGGAGTGATAGGGAATGGCAAAGGACACACTGACAAAGAAGATTAATCAGAACTGGCTTTGACAAGCACTGTGGCATTTGGACAAGAACAAACTGGGAGGAGGGTAGAGAGAATAGTGCAACAATGAATGAATGGAAACCCAAAATCTCTGTAAATGTTTATGAAAATTAATAAAATATAGAAAAAAAAACTGGAAAAAAAAAAGAAACCAACCAAAAAAAAAAAAGAAAAATTAAAAAAAAAAAAAGAGAATTGATGTTTTTGAGCTGTGGTGCTGGAGAAGAGTGTTGAATATACGATGGAATGCTAGGAGAACAAACAGGTTTGACCTGGAGAGGGTGAAGCCAGAATGCTCCTTGGAGTCAAGGATTCTGAAGCTTCATCTGACATACTTTGGGCCATGTTGCAAGGAGGGACTGGTCCTTGGAGAAGGACATCATGCTTGGGAGAGTGAAAGGATGGTGCAGCAGAGGAAGACTCTCAATGAGATGGATGAATTCTGTGATTGTGGTGGTGGGAATGAGTGTGTTTGAGACAGCAAGGTTGGCTCAGGATAGAACGGCTTTTAGGGCTCTTGTCCACAGGGTCACTATGAGTCGCAAGTGACTTGATGGCACATAACAACAACAAGTAAGTTGAAGTCTGATAGATTCAATGCTTTCTCCATCTTCATTATTTTGCTTTTTGGTCTACTACTGAGTTTTTATTTTCTTGATGGTGACACGTAATATTGAAAGTTTTAGTCTTTGATCTACTGCAACAAGCACTTTGAATCCTCATCATTTGCATCAAGTAAGTTGGGCCATCTGATTAACAAAGGGTTTTGATGAGTCTCTCTCAGATCCTAACAATGGCTTCCTGCAAAAGACAATGACCAGAGGGCTATATGAAATAATTGGTTTCAGGATTCTTTTAAAACATGTCCTAAGTATAAGCCATTTGGAACAAAGCATGACAAATAGTAATGTCTGATGTATGAAAATAGCTTTGACCTCTTCCTTGAAAAGTTTTTGGTGGTTCTTGGATAATACTTTGAGATTTTCTGTTCTAAGATTCACTTAAGCTGCCGTCATTTGAAAAATAGCCATAGAGTTTTACAGAAGAATTTTTTAAGACTAACCAGCAGATATGCTGAGGGTTCTCAATTAAAAATAACGCTAAACATAAAGAGCCTTTATAAATATGCCACTTACATCTATCAAAAGAAGTAACCCGGAAATTGGGAGCTCAAGTTGCCCTAGGAAGGCCATAGGCCACTGCTGGTGCTCAGTAGGAAACAACTGTCACTTTCAGAAGAAAAGTGTTAAAGGGTTACTAGGGATTGGGGAGGTAAAGGGTTACTGGAGTGAGGCTGGAAATGGAGCTCAGAACCAAGGGAGTAACCTTGGTCCCCTCCAACTCATTCACCCTGAGAGGTTTATCAAGTGATCCCAAGGCTTGTCAGGCATCAGGACCCCTCAGGCATATGGAGTTTCTCCTAACGAGTGAGATTGGCTTCTTTCCTCATGCTATAGGGAGCAAAAGGGTCCCTGGATGCATAATAGGCAGCAAAGGCAGGAAAGAACCCTGAAAGCTGCCCTAGCGTCCTGCAGGGAAAGTTGGAGGCCAAGTTGTGGAGGTTGACAAGAGGAATGTAGGACTGTTCTGTTACTAGGCAACGCAGCCTGAGCCTGACCCCTCCTGGGATTCTAAGAAATGGGGAAGCCAGGCTATCTTCAAGCAAGCCTGAAGTGCTTGAACTAAATAGAGAAAAGAGCAGCACTGGCAAGTTCTGGGGTCTTTTTTTAAGCGCCATCTGCTCTAGGAGCCACCTATGGCCCCTCCTGCCACTAACTCACTCCTGACTCTGGCCACCTTGCCTGTGTCCTGGTCTCCAGTGATGGAAGGGGGCCTGGAAGGGCAGGAGAACAAGGAGTCTGAAGGCTGTGGGTGCTCGACCTCCCTAGTTCTTGTATGGACTGGTGAGACAGCCTCAGGGGCAGCTGAGGAGATGCGGGTTTAATGTGGCTTGTTGGGGATCAGAGTCATCTAAGCCATGGAAGACCAGTGGCCTCGCAGCTTTGCTCTGACTTTGCTGTAGCTCCTTTGCCCCTAAGCACCAAGCTGTGATGTCCTAATTAGCAGACAGCAGTGCCCCAAAGGAACAAGAGGCATTTAAAAAAGGGAGTCAAAAGGAGCGCTCCCAATGATGCCCCCAATTCTTTCTCAAAAAGCATTCCCAAATGAACAAGGAGTAGTAGGAGGTATGGAGAGAAGAAGGAAAGAAGATCTGGACAAGAGAGAGGGAAAATTGGGGAGGAGACCCTCCAAGGGGTCTTGAAGCCTTGAGCCAACAGGCATTGTGTGCCTCCCCCTCCCCATGAGGCTGGAAGAAGTTGCACTGGAAGGGGAAACTCCCGTGGAGCCTCTGAATTGTATGCTACACCTAACAGGAGCTCACTTTTAGTTTTGAAATTACTTCGTTTCAATGCTAGCAAAGTTGAACTTCTTGTTTCATTTCAGGAGAGCAGTAAAACTGATGGCATAGATGATAGTGAAGCATCATTTCAAATGGGTTTTGCGTCCTCTTTTCTTGCCAGTTTAAATTATCACCCTGGTGGCCTAGCAGTAATAAACTGTGCTGCAATCTTAAAGGCAGGTTGGTTCAAATCCACCAGATGCTCCAAGGAAGAGGGATGGAAAATCTCCTCTGGTATAATTTACTGCCTCTGAGAACCCACTGGAGGGTCAGCTATGAGTCTGTTCTGCCTAGATGGTACTCAACAATAAAATGATTAAGCTCAGATGACCTAGTGGTAAGGAGTTATGCTGGCAACACAAAGGCTTGTGGTTTGAACACACCAGCTGCATTGAGGGAGAAAGATGAGCAATCACCTCTCCTCCTATGGGATTTAGTGCCTTTAGAGGGTCAGCTGAGTCAGTATCAATTCTAAAGGGTTATGTTGTTAGGTGCCATCGCATACTACTCATAGTGACTCTATGAAAAACAGATCTGAACCCTGTCCTATCCTGTGCCAACTTCACAATCTCTAACACACTCAAGTCCACTGCTGCAGTCACTATCAGTTCACTTGGTTGATGTCCTTCTCCAAGGAATAGCTTTTCCTAGCAACATGCCTAAAGTATGTGAGATGACACTTTGCCATCTTTGTCTCCAGGAGCACTCTGGCTGCACTTTCTCCAAAATATATATATTTATTTGTCTTTTTGCAGTCCATGAGATAGTCAGCACCCTTACCCAACAGCAGAACTCAGAGGCATCAATTCTTCTTCTGTCATCCCTGTTCATTGTCCAGCTGTCAGCAGCATAGGAACTGATTGAAAAGACCATGGTCTGAATCAAGCACACCATAGTCTTCAAACTAATGATGCTCCTCAGTAATTTGGAGGGGTCCCTGACAGCACACTTTCCCAGTGTAGTATCCTGATCTCCTGATTGATACAAATATTGCTTGTTATTCAAGTAAGATGAAGTCATTGACAGTTTCAATCTTTTACTTATTGATCATGATATTGCCTATTGGTCTAGTGATGAGAATTTCTATTTAATTTATGTAAAAACACAATCCATATTGAAGGATGCAGTGTTCGTTCTTCTCTAGTAAGTGTTTCAAGTCCTCCTCACTTTCAGCAAGCAAGGCTGTGTCCCCTGCATACCAAAGATTATTGATACTCATGGCACATTCCTCTTTATAGAGTCCAGCTTCTCAAACAATTTGTTTACATACAAATTGAATAGATATAGTGAAAATATACAACCCTGATGTAAACTTTTCTTAATTTTAAACCCTGTAGCATTTCTTAAGCTGAAAGAACTGAAGAACAAATTCAAAGCTTTGAGTTACAATACTTAAGGATGCTATGGGTAGAATATTGAATGATCCAGGAAGCATCAAAAGAAGATGGAAGGATTATACAAAGTTACTGTACCAACAAAAACTGGATGACATACAAGAATTTCATGAAACAACTTATATTCAAAAAGCAATGGCGATGAAGGGAAAACTTCAAGTTGCTCTGAAGAAAATGGCAAAAACAAGACCCTAGGAACTGATGGAATACCAATTGACATATTTCAATATTTCAAACAGATGCGACCCTGAAATTGCTTATCAAGATGTGCCAAGAAATCTGGAGGACAACCACCTTGTCAATTCACTGGAAGAGATCCATAGTTATCCCCATTAAAAAAATAAAAGGTCCAACAGAGTATGGAAATTTTCAAACAGTATCACACAAGAGCAAAATCCTGCTGAAGATTATCAGAAAGTGACCGAGAACTACCAGAAATACAAACTGGGTCATGACACTATGAACATCATTGCCAATATCAAATGGATCTTGGCCAAAAGTAGAGAGTACTGGAGAAATGTCTATCTGTGTTTCATTGACTATGCACAAGCATTTGACTGCATGGATCACAACAAATTGTGGCTAACTTTGAAAAGAATGGGAATCCCAGAACACCTGATTGTGCAATCTATATCGGACTAGGAGGCAGTCCTCAGAACAGAGCAAGGGAACACTGCATGGTTCAAAAGCTGAAAAGGTGTGCATCAGGAATGCGTCCTGTCTCCATACCTTTTCAATCTGTATGCAGAATACATTATTCAAGAGGCTGGATTTTATGAGGGGAGTGTGGCATCAGGATTGGTGGAAGACTAATCAACAATCTGTATTATTCAGATGAACTAACCTTGCTTGTTGACACTGAATAAGGCCTGAAACATTTGTTGCAGAGGGTCAAGGCCTATAGCCTGCAATACAGATAGAAGCTCAACATCAAGAAAATAAAAATTCTCACCGTTGGGCCATTTGGTAGCATCGTGATAAATGGATATTATTAACAATTTCAGCCGGCTTGGTTCCACAATCAACAGTCTGGGCACTAGCAGTCAAGAAATCAAAAGACTAATTACATTAGGAAAGCCTACTGCTAGTCTACTGGAGAGGCCTCTCCAGGGTTCTGAAGAGCAAGGATGTCAGTCTAGAGACAAAAGTGTGCCTGATCCAGGTCATGGTCTTCACAATTACTTGCCATGTACTAGAGAGCTGGACAATGACAAAGGATGACAGAAGAAAAATCGATGCCTTTGAGTTGTGGTGCTGGAGAGGAGTACTGAACGTACATGGACTGCCAAAAAAGCAAACAAGTCTGCCTAGAGAGAGTGAAACCAAGGTGCTCCTTGGAGACAATGATTTTTGAGACTCTGTCTCACATACTTTGGGCACATAGCCAGGAGGGACCAATCTTTGAAGAAGGATATCATGCTTGGAAGGATTGAAGGATAGCATGGGAGAATATGACCCTGGACAAAATGGATTGACATAATAACTGGGGTAATGAGGATAGGTATGTCAGAGATAGGTGAGATTGGCTCAAAATAGAGCAGGGTTCAGAGCTATTATGCATAGAGTCACTATGAGACATAACTGACTCGATGGCACATAACAACAACAGTATTAATAAAATCCAGAACTGTTAAATGAACTTTGAAACTCTGTGCCCCATTTGAATCTCTGTTCCCATTACTAGTCAACTTAACTGTAACAAAATTCAGCATACTATTGTTAAAGTCCCAGTTTACATTACTGGTTAAATTGTCATAAAGTTTGGCATCTTGTTTGTCTCCATATCTCTGGATCCACGTTTAGCTTCTCTGTGTTAGTATTTCTATAAATTAGCTGAGCTGGTATAGTAAATAGTTATTTTAGGAGGAAGCATCAAACCCCCAACCTTAGACTGTGATTTCATATCCTGACCAGATGTTACTGTTCAGAAAGGTAACGGATAATCCGTGCTGAGATGAAAGATACCATTCACCTCTAAAAAGTAAGTCACTTCCCCAAATAAGAAACACTTTTACTTTGGGAAGAGAAATAGCATGAGCATGTTTGAACTGAGCCTTTTTATAGAATAACTTTTTGTAGTGGCTTGTTTGAACTGGGTACTGTTTTCTTAGCAATGTGTGAATTGCCATTCCTGAATGAAAGAAAAAATCCCTGTAACTTTGAACATGGCATAAATAATATGTCAAATACCATAACAGCAGAGGTATAAAACCTCTGACCACACGGAAGGAGGAACAAGTACTGGATCTGTGAATAAAGTGCATGTCTGATTAAACTGTTTGTCATATTTGGTAAAGTGACCACTGATGAAAGGACTGTTTGACCAGTACCAACTCAATGGTAGATTACAACAATAACACATTATTTTACTAGTTAAGTAACACACTAACATACTTTGCCTTTGATTGCATAGAAGAGACAAATTTTATTTTTTAAATTGATATGAGAATCTTTTTTGACTTTTCAAGTCAGCATGTTTTATTAATATGATAAATAACATTAAAAAATTCATTAGAGGAGTTTGAAAGTCATTGTACTTAGCAAGGAGTTGGAAACAACCTAAATGCCCATCAACAAGCAAATGGGTAGAGAAGCTGTGGTATATCCACACAATGGAATACTATGCTGCATTGAAAAACAAGGAACTCATGCAATATTATTCAAATGGGTGGCCCTGGAGGACATTATGCGGAGTGAAATATCTCAGTCACAAAGGGACAAATGCTATATAGTGCCACTGTTGTAAAATGAGGCTGGCATCGGGGTGGGGGTAAGGCTGAGAAAAACTGGATGAAATATGTTTATGGCATTGAAGTCTATGGGGGAGAGAATAGTGTAAAAATATTATATTTTAGGGCATTATGTTTATCATAGGAGTACACAATGAGGGTTGCAGAGTGGATTATATTTGGGGTTGGGGTGGGATTGGGGGAGGTGCGGGGGGGATTGTGTACCAATGAGGGAGTTTTTCTTTTGCTTTTCAAGGAGAGGAGCAAACGGGGGGGGGGGGGTGGGGGGAACGGGGAGAAGGGTGCAACAATGAATGAATGGAATTCCAAAATCTCTGTGGATGTTCATTGAAATGAAAAAGAAATAAATTAAAATATTTTAAAAAAAGAAAGTCATTGTACTTATTTATGTTATGGGGCCCACTAACTGACAGAATTATTACTAATAATTCTGGTAGTAGTGAATGTAACATATAGCTGTTCTTATCCAGTGATGAGACTAGGGTGTGGGGTAGGGAGGAAAGTTGCATGATAAGTAATTTAATCCAAAGGGTTGGTGTTCAATTCTGTTATTCATTATTGTTATTATTTATCTACCTTGCTCTTAATAACCCCAAGTGATTGGTTCAATTCTAATTTCTCAGAAATACATTTAAAATATAGGACACTTTTGCAGGAGAGGGTTGAAAGGATCTCTGGTTTGAAGACATGAAGGGGATTTGAATCATACATGGTCTTACTAAGCAACATTGTAATAAAGATTTGTATATCCCTCTCCACAATCAATACCATTGGTATCAGCAGTCAGGAGATCAGCAGGTGTACTTCACTGGGAAAGTCTGAAGTCAGGGACCTCGCCAAATGATTGAGGAACATTGAAGGGTGAGGTGGACCTGATCCAGGCAATGGTCTTTTCAATCACTTCTATGCTGCTGAGAGCTGGACAACGAATAATGATGACAAAGAGTAACTAATGCCTTTGAGCTATGGTACTGGAGAAGAGTACTGAATATCCATGGGCAGCCAAAAGAACAAATATGTCTTGGAGAAGGTCAGCCGGAGTGCACATTAGAGGCAAAGATAACAAAGCTTTGTCTCACATACTATGGGTATGTTGCTAGGAGAGGCTATTATTTGGAAAAGGACATCATACTTGGAAAGATGGGTGAGAGGAAGACCTTTAACCAGATTGATTAATGCAGTGACTGCAGCAGTGGTCTCAAGTATGCTAGAGATGACGAGGATGGCACAGGATAGGACAGCCTTCATATCTGTTGTTCATATGGTTGCTATGAGTCAAACTGGACTTGATGTCACTTAACAACAACCCCTTCTCTTTTTTACTTCCTAATCACCTATATTAAAAATAGAAATGGTATTATATAGAGTTGACCATTATGCTTGGTAAAGTAGAAGGATATTAAAAAGAAGATCGTCCTTAATGAAATGGACTAACTTAGGGATGCATCAATGAACTCAATTAGCAGTGATGTGGGGATGGCACAGAACTGAGGAGTGTTTTTACTCTTCTTCACAGGGTCTCTATGAATGAGAATTGAATAGCAGTAACCAAGCTAACAGGTGGACATTGAACCCACTCATGAAAGAAAGGCCTGGAAATTTGCTTTTATCACTGATGTTGCTGTTATGTGCCATTGAGTTGCTTGTGACTCATAGCATCCCTGTGTACAATATAGCTCTGAATCCTGCCCTATTCTGAGCCAATCTCATCACCTACGACAGACCTAATCCCATTTCTCCAGTCATCGAGTCAATCCATCTTATCCTAGGTCTTCTTCTCCTGTACTGTCCCTCCACCCTTCCAAGCATGATATCCTTTCCCAAGGACTGGTACGTCCTGGCCAAGTGCACAAAGTATGTGAGACAAAATTTAAAAATCCTTGCCTCCAGGAAGCAGCTTGGTTTCACTCTCTCTAGGACAGAATTGTTTGTTTTCCTAACAGTCCACTGTATGTTCAATACTCTTCTTGAGAACCACAGGTCAAAGACATTGATTCTTTGCCTATAATTCTTAGTTATGTCCAGTTCTCTGACATATAGCAAGTAACCGTGAAGACCATGGTCTCTATCAGACACACCTTAACCTCCAAACTGACATCTTTGCTCTTCAGGACTCTAGAGAGTTCCTTAACAACTGACTTTCCCAATGTAATTCATCTTCTGATTTCCTGACTGCTGAAAACAAGAGTGCTGATTGTGGAAACAAGAAAGCTAACATTGTTAACATTCTCAATATATTCTCTGTCTGTCATGATGCTGCCAATTGGCCCGGGGTGAGAATGTTTGTTTTCTTTCTTCTGACCCTCCACTGACTTTAGAGGTTGTAAGTCACATGGAAGGAGATAGCCCACCTTTCTCCCTTGAAGCTGTTGGGGGATGTGAACCAGCTAGTCCTACAGATTAGGCCACAAGAATTAGCTCCACAGTAATATGTGTAGTTCTTTGTTTTGTTTACTGATTTGTTCTGATTGCATTCAAAACCTAAGTGCAACAGACAGAACATGTGTTTCTTTCATGTGAGATCAAATAATACCATAGGTTTTCTGATTGCTTGAACAGAAAACTGTGTTCTCAAAAAAGGATATGTTTTCCTGGGGAATTTAGTACAAAGTTTGTTCTAACATTTGGAGTACAAATATTTCTTTGCAATATTTTACAATTGGGAACAATTTATACATGTAGTTTGCAGGTTTCCATATGTCTCTAACTCAGTTTCCCCTGATATCTTACATTATCATAGTAAACATGGTAAATCTTTATGGAAGCCTACTGCCACATCTTTCTTCTATGAAACAGCTGGTGGGTTTGAACCACTGACTTTTTTATTATCAGCTGAACACATAACAATAGAGCTACCAGAGATGCTTCATATTTGTTAAAACTAGAGATCAATTTATCATTGTACCAGCTAATTCTTGTAGAACCACTGACTCCAAGCTAAGGTGGTTGCTGTTGTTAAGTGCCATTGAGCTGTAGATGACTTATAGTGACCCTATGAACAAAAGACCTGAACACTTGTATAACTTTCATCTTTTCTCCAAGTTCATAGAGTTTCCAGAGGCAAGCTATTTCAGAAGAAGTTGCCACTCCTGCTTCCAAACTTGTTTTAATCAGGGAGCTCCACCAAAAACTGTCCACCATAAGTAACCATAATCACATTTGACACATCAGTGTGACAGTGTTTAGAGTCACAGCAATCATAAGTTACCTCTGTACAGCAATGCACAGACTGGTGCTATACCACCTGGAAGAATGACCAAAAGCCATTAAAACCAGGCCTGAGGGCTGCAGATTGAAATCACCGACCTTTGGCTTGGTAGCGTCACTTTTTCTCCGCTAGGCCCACTGAGCTCTCTCTATGTTGTTGCTGTTAAGTGCCGTCAAGTTGTAGACGACTCATAAAAAAATAGACAATGAAATTAATAGGTAATATTTATGATTTACTAGGTATCAAACACAGATAAGTGGTTTCTAGAAATCATAAAAGCAATCCAGTAAAGCGATAATTATTTTTAATCTACTTTTTTGTAGATGGTGAAAATCAGCTCAGAACTTTTTCGTGTAAGAAAAATAATATTCTTTATGCTTCTTCCTCAATTGAATCCTCTCCTTTTCCAGAGATATAAATGCTATCTTTGCTTTTGTCTAATTTATTCTTTTACTTGTCTGTAGAGTTTTACAGCTATGAGTTCTTAATGTTCAGTTTTCAGAATCTGAACAGTGATCACAGTTTAAACTGAGCTCTAGTAGCATAGTGGATAGGGAGTTATGCTGTCAATCAAAGGCTGGTAGTTCAAATCCACCAGCTGTTACCTGGGAGAAAGATGAGAAATATTCTCCTTGAAATTTACAGCATCAGAAGGCCCACTGGAGGGTCAGCTATGAACCTATCCCAAACTCCATAACAACAAGCGATTTAGGAGAGCTGTTTGTTGCGGAGTTTTATTTGTTTTTTGAGACTTTATAAGGGCCTCTTTTAGAGAAGTCATAGGACAAGGTCATATATCCTAGAAAGCGTATATTTAACCAGCTTGGAAACTAGGCACACTCTAGTGTACAAGGGAATGTTACAGAAGTATGGTAAACAAAGTGGAAAGAGTTGCACTACACTTTCTGCTTAATAATTTTAACAGTAACTTACCAAAAGGACAATAACTTGAAATAGAACATTTAGGGATGAGAGGGGTGTTACTATCTACCACTGTTTTAGACACTGAAAAGGGGATGTGGGAGGGTAGAAACTCCTTTAGCAAAAGTTCATCATACTCAAGTACCCAAGTTCTGTGTAAGGAAAGTATGATGGCAAAAAATTCATTGTTAATTGCTTCAACATAATTTGTGTTCTATAGAACCTTATTCTCACAGTTGTCATGGTAGGGTCTACTTGGCTGTCTTCTTACGGTTTTTTTTATTCTCCTGTCTTGCATTTATTGTTATATCCCATGTTGTTTTGTTTAGGTTCTCCAGTACTTCTTGAAAGGTTGCAAGTGAGTAAGTATTTCTAGGTGTAGCATGACTGTAAGTGTCCATTTCTCCATTTTCTCCTTGCTTCTGGTGTTCCTGTGTTAGAGTCTAAAGTAAATTCTTAGTAATTTATGATATATATATATATATATATATATATATGTATGTCTGGAAACACTTCTGACTTCTAAGTTCTAACATTTTCGTGATGGGTCTATTTTTATCCATTGATTTAGGCATTTAGTTATGAGTTCTTTTTTCTGGCAACTCGCTGTTTTCAGTTCTGGGAAATATTCTTGACATTTTGTTGATTGCTTTATTTTGTCTTCTTTTTCTAGAACTCCCTGTTCATCAGATGTTCTATGTTGAACTAAAAATCTAATTACCTTTTGCACTTTTTTCCATTTTTATTTACTTGCTCTTCTGTCTTCTGTTCTATTTTTCATTAAGTTCTTTTTTCATTATTTTTCTTCATACTCTTTTCTGGCAAAATTGAAGAAACTGTATCAATGATTACACTAAATATTATCATATATACTATGTGTTAGCATCCATGAGCTTTTTAAATATCTGAACATACCTATTTTTATAGCATCCTGCTCTTGTATGATTGATGTAATATTTTTTCACTGAATGTTTCTTCTGCCTGTGTAATCTGTTGATATTTAGATTTTTGGTTTTCCCTGTTTGAAATCAATGTAAGATGCTCTCCTCAAATATCAGGCAGTGGTTTGCTATCTTGCTATCTACTCATTAAAATTGGTCCATAACATTTTTCCATTTTTTGCTGAGGTTACTGGTTTTGTGAAGTCTGTTATTTCAATTAACTTTATCCATAGCAAGTTCAATTACACAGAAATCCGTAATTTTTAGGTAACACATATGTTGTTGTTGTTCTTGTTGTTGTTAAGTTCCATTGAGTAGCTTGTGACTCATAGCGACCTTATGTACAACAGCTCTGAGCCCTGTTCTTTCCTAAGCCAACCTTATTGTCTCTGACACAGCTATACCCATTACCCCAGTCACTGAATCAATCCATCTCATTCAGGGTCTTCTTCTTTTGTGCTGTCCCTTCATCCTCCCAAGCATGATGTCCCTCTCCAAAGACTGGTCTTTCCTTGCAACATACCAAAAGTATGTCAGACAAAATTTCAGAATCCTTGCCTCCAAGGAACAGCCTAGTTTCACCCTCTACAGAACAAAATTGTTTGTTCTCCTGGTAGTCCATGCTATATTCAATATTCTCCAACACCACAGCCCAAAGGAATAAATTTACCTTCTATCATCCTTAATCATTGTATAGTTTTTTGATGCATAGCACCTAATTGCTAAGACTGTGGCCTAAATCAGGCACACCTTAGTTTCCAGAATGATATCATTGCTCTTCAGTACTCTGGAGGTGTGCCGGACAGCAGACTTTCTCAGGACAATTTGTCTTTTGATTTCCTGACTGTTGGTACCAGGAGTGTTGATTATGGAGCCAAGCAAACTAAAGCTGTTAACAATCTCAATCTCTTCACCATTTATCAAGATGCATCCACTTGGACCTATGGTGAGAATCTTTATTTTCTTGATGTTGAGCTTCAATCCATATTTAAGGCTGCAATCCTTCACTTTCTGCAGCAAATGCTTCAGGCTCTTCTCAGTTTCAGCAAGAAAGGTTGTGTCAGTTGCATAATGCAGGTTATTGATGAGTCTTCTTCCAATCCTGATGTCACATTCATCTTCATAGATCCCAGCTTCCTGGATGATCTGTGAAAAGGTAGGGAGATAGGACAAATCCCTGGTGTACACTCTTCTCGATTTTGAACCATGCAATATTTCCTTATATATAATTCTTTTTTTTTTTGTTCTTTGGCTTGTGCTTCTGAAGTTGTTTCAGAAATCCTTCCCTGTTCTTTAACTATGTTGCTATTGTTGTTTGTTGTTGTTAAGTGTCGTCGAGATGTAGGTGACTCATAGAGACCCTATGAACGAAAGTCCTCGACACTTGTGTGACTTTCATCCTCTCTCCAGGTTCATAGGGTTTCCAGAGGCAAGGTATTTACGGAATTGGATGCCAATTCTGCTTCCAAGCTTATAATCGAGGAGCTCCACCAAACACTGTCCACCAGGGGTAACCATTATCACATTTGACACATCAGTGTCACAGTCTTCAGCTTCACAGCAATCACAAGTTACCTCTGTACGGCAAGTGGACACACCAGGCTATACAACCTAGAAGAATATTTGACCAAAAACAATGAAAAACAGGCCTGAAGGACACGTATTAGAGTCTCCCACCTTTGGCTTGGTAGCATCACTTTTGGTCCACTAGGCCAACTGGTCTCTCTCTATGTAGTAAAGCACCGTCGAGTAGTAGGTGACTCATAGCCACCCTATGAACGAAAGTCCTCAATACTTGCGTGATTTTCATCTTTCCTCCACTTTCATAGGGTTTCTGGAGGCAAGTTATTTATGGAAGTGGATGACATTCCTGCTTCTAAGCTTGTCTGAATCGGGAGCTCTACCCAACACTGTCCACCATGGGTAACCATTATCACATTTGACACATCAGTGTCACAGTGTTCAGTTTAATTGACTATACTTAACAAAAAAATTCTGTACTTTTAAAATTGGCTAGTCATACAGGCCATGGTCTTTGAAATTCCTTGCTATGCTTCAGAGAGCTGGTCAATGACTAGGGATGATAGAAAAAGAATTGATGTCTTTGAGCTGTGGTGCTGGAGAAGAGTATTAAATATACCATGGACTGCTAGGAGAACAAACAAGTTCATCCTGGAGAGTGAGGCCATGCTGCTCCTTGAAGGTAAGGACTCTGAAGCTTTGTCTGACATACTTTGGACATGTTGCAAGGTGGAATCAGTCCTTGGAGAGGAATGTCACGCTTGGGAGGGTGGAGGGACAGTGCAGGAGAGGAAGACCTTCGATGAAGTGGATTGATTCAGTCGCTGGGTAATGGGATAGGTTTGTTGGAGACAATAAGATTGGCACTGGATAGAACAGGGTTTACGGCTGTTGTGCATAGGGTTGCTATGAGTCACAGGAGACTTGACAGCACTTAAAAACAACAACCACCTTCACATTAAGCATTTAATGTTTAATAACCACTCTTATATTTGGGGTAGGGAAACATTTACTTTTATATTTGGGGTAAGGGGTATCTAATTTTTAGCATTTAGTTTATATTTGAGGTAGAGAAGTATCTAGTTTTTAAAATTAAGTTAAATTAATATCTGGCAGAAAAAATATTTTCCTTTCATGCCGTACCACCTACACCCTATACTTTTAAGGTTGACCTAACCATATGCAGCAGTGCAAACAATTAGTGCAACTTTGCTATTAATCAAAAGATTGAAGGTTAGAGTCCAACCAGAGGTGCCTGTGAATAAAGTTCTGGTGATCTATTTTGAAAAATCAGTTGTTAAAAAATTGATGAGATGGCTCAAAACTATGTTTGGAGTGGTAGGGGTGAGTGTGTCGGAGACAGTGAGGTTAGCACAGAATAAAGCAGGGTTTAGGGCTCTTGTATATAGAGTCGATATGAGTCACAAGCAACTAGATGGCACTTAACAACAACGACTGCTAGCTTCTTTAATAAGCATTACAGAATGATTGCTTTGATTATTTTGAAACAGTGATTACTTGCAGAAGGAGAATTTGTACTCTGATTAATTAAAGTATATTTTCCAAAATTAGATAATGAAGTGGTCCCATTATTCACTATTTTCTGGTACATTTTCATACCTGTGTGTCTCTATATTCAAGACTAGAAGCAGGATGGAGGAGAGACCTTTAGATTTAGTTTTTATTGGTTTGGTGTGGTTTGGGTTTTTTGTTTTGTTTTGGTTTTCTGTTTTTAATCCCAAAAGATCTTTGCTTTCTGAAACAAATATCACAGAGGACATTTGCATAATAAATGACATTATAAAGATCTTTCACAAATGTCACTTGTTCTAGGAAATCACAGATGTCACCTTCTCTAGGAAAGTTTGCTTCTTCTGGTTAAAAGCATTCCTTAACCCTTTTAAAGAAAAAGAAATACTCATTACACAATGACTGCTTACTGTATTTCTACTTTAACAAAGTAGAAAATTACCAAGCAGAAGAGAAGGAACAAATAACAGATGGGGAAAGCAACAATTAAAATCAGGAAACATTTTAAAAACAAATATGTCTTATTTAAACTTAGTTTTTTACTCCTCAGCCCAGTCTCCATGTAAGATGCAATTCATTTCTATTTAATCACTTTTTCATAGCAGTGACAGTAGATTTAGACTATCAACTGGTTTCACTATAAACTATAACCTGGAGGGCAAATCTTAATAATTGTTACAATAAACTACACTCTGAGATATGTTGGGGGGGAGGGACAAAAACCAAAACCCAAAACCACCATCCCTCATTGCCATTGTGTCAGAACTAACTTATAACTGACTCTCCAACAGAAGATTGTCCATTTTTCTCCCTCAGATTGGTTGGTAGATTCAAATTTCCAGAAATGCGTCATCTTTTGATTAGGAGTTCCAGGCTACAGCAGCACAGCAAAACATTATGAATATATTTTGAAGTACTTGAGAATTATTAAAGTAATAATATTAAAAGTGATTGTTAGGTACTACCCAGCGTGCGGTTAAAGAACTTGGAAATGTAAATTTTTGCAACTTTAGATGTTTACTGATATATAAATGACACTTTCAAAAAGTTTTATAATCCAAAGATCAGTGTCATACTTTACTGGACAAGCCATTAAAGATGATGATGTGGATGAATCTGAATCAGACCATGAAATAATTTGGTAAAGATACAATGTCAGAATTGGTGAGAAGTTGAATGAATATATGTACATTTTTTTTAAGAAAGTGAGAGGTGGAATAATTATTCTACAGGATTCTTGCAGTTAGCTTTCTTGTTTTAAGTAGATCCTTTAGAGGACTTTGGATATAATTGTTTTTAATTTTTCTGTTAATAGGGATTCTATTCTGAATTATAATATTTGATTAATCAGAGATATCTCTACAGATATTTCCTTGAAGGAAATAGCAAAAAAATAAGCCCCAGGAATAGATGGTATACCAATTGACATATTTCAGCTAACAGATGCTGCCCTGGATGTGCTCACCAAGTTGTGCCAAGAAATCTGGAGAACAACCACTTGGCCAACTGACTGGAAGAGATCTGTATTTGTGCCCATTCCAAAGAAGGGTGACCCAAATGAGTGCGGAAATTACAGAACAATATCATTGATTTCACATGCAAGCAAGATTCTACTGAAGATTATCCAAAAACGACTGGAACAATACATCA
>NW_006399771.1:19963111-19964355 GCF_000299155.1 Elephantulus edwardii | reverse complement strand
CACTCATTTGGGGCACCTTTCTTTGGAATGGGAACAAATATAGATCTCTTCCAGTCAGTTGACCAAGTGGTTGTTCTCCAGATTTCTTGGCACAACTTGGTGAGCACATCCAGGGCAGCATCTGTTAGCTGAAATATGTCAATTGGTATACCATCTATTCCTGGGGCCTAATTTTTTGCTATTTCCTTCAAAGCAGCTTGAACTTCTTCCTTCTTCACCATAGCCTCTTGCTCAAATGTTATTTCATTAAATTCTTTTGTATCTGTCAATTCTTTTTGATATAATGAGTCAGTATATTCCTTCCATCTTCTTTTATTACATCCTGGATCATTTAATATTCTGCCTAAAGCATCCTTGATTATTGTAACTCTGGTTTGAATTTGTTCTTCTTTTCCTTGAGCTTCAGAAATGCTCAATGAGTTCGGCCCTTTTGATTTTCCGACTGCAGCTCCTCGCACATTTCATTGTAATATTTTGCTTTGTCATTCAGAGCTGCCTTTTGGAATCTTCTGTTCCGCTCTTTAGTATCTTGAATTCTTCCTTGTGCTTTGGCTTCTCTACGCTCCAGTGCAATCTTCAGAGTCTCTTCTGACATCCATTTTGGTCTTTTCTTCCTCTTCTGTCTTTGTAATGACCATTTGCACTCTTCCTGGATGACACATTTGACATCCTCCCACAACTCATCTGGCCTTCACTCATTAGTGTTCAAGGCCTCAAACCTGTTTCTGAGATGATTCTGAAATTCTGGTGGGATGAAATCAGTCATATTTTGGCTCCTGTGAATTTGGTTTAATTTTCTTCAGCTTCAGCTTGAACTTGCATATGAGTAGTTGGTGGTCTGTTCCACAACCAGCTTGTGGCCTAGTTTTCACAGCTGATATTAAGAAAGCTTCAGATACAAGCTGTCAGATCATGGGTCAGACAATGGAAGATAAATTCTGAAGGGATTTGGTAGAAGTGAATGGGTATCCTGGTGGAGGGTGGAGCTGGGAAATAAGTGGGTCAAGACACTGGGGTAAGGGCAGGGACACTCCACAATGAGGGATTTACCTTTCACTGCTCCACATATTGCTTGTCTGTCAGATACTCCTCTAAATCTAAACATTCAGATTGACAGACTAGGAAGAAGGATTGGCCATCCACTTCTGAAATAGCAGGCCTCTGAAAACCCTACATACAACAGAACACACGTAGACTAACAGAAAGGGCAACCTAGGTAGTACTTTCAAGTATGGAAATACAAA
>NW_006399771.1:19955076-19963011 GCF_000299155.1 Elephantulus edwardii | reverse complement strand
GGATGGGTGTGTCAGAGGCAATGCGATTGGCACAGGATAGAGCAGGGTTTAGGGCTGTTGTACATAGGGTCGCTATGAGTCGCAAAGGACTCGACGGCACATAACAACAACAATAATATCTCTACAGAGCTTGGACCACACCAAGGGAATAGTTAGAGGGATCACCTCAAGACAAATGTCTATAATATTTTGGGGACACTGTTCTAGCAGAAATTTTTAATAAAAATATCCCTGCAGTTAGCTATAACAACAAATGTTTTTGTGATCCTAGCTTATGTATGTCAATATATGTAAAGTTTGAAATACAATTGTAACATATTTTTTGAAACTTGTAGTGCAATGGTCAGAGCTGTCACTATTATTCAGCTCTCAAGGACCCTTTAAATCATTCTGTTTTCATCTGTAAACACGCATAGGGTACAGTGCTGTTCGTGTTTGGCAATCAACAATAAATAAAACTAATAACATGTTATCATTCTCAGGCAAAAGGACTCTTTATATCAATAACAGCCTTACACTAAGACTAACAGTTTTACATAGTATATTAAAAGGAAAACAATAACTTTCTCTTAGTCCAGTAGGATTATCCAAGGAAAGCCCTTTTGTTGTCCTTTCCTGTCTGTTCCTGTAGTTTAGTACTAAGAGTTACTCCCTTTAACCCAGAGCATATGACTAGTACCTACTATCTCCAGAATATTGAAAAGACCAACTAATGCAAGACATGACCACCAACCAGAACAATAATAATAATAAAGATACTGTAAAAACTTCTCACACTCCACTATTCTGTCCCTCCATATACAAAGCCCTGCTATCTCCAAGACAACTTTGAGGAACCCTTTTTTTTTTTGAGGAAACATTTTTATAGTCACTGATGTTTTAAGATTTCCCTCGCCACAAGCTATAATAATATGGAAAGAAGTATTTGGAACCTACAATAATAACGATATTTAAAGAAAAAAAATAATTGGGGAGGGGGAGAAAAGGGAAAGAGAAGAAAATGTGCAAAATGAATAAATTAAACTCCAACTTTTCTGTAAATTTTCATTAAAATAACAATGTAAGGGGGAGGAAACGAGGTGGGTGGGAGGCTTCTGCTTAGTTACTACTATACACAGTCACTTGGTTACAAATGTCCTATCAATGGACAACTCCTACTGACCCTTTAAGAAAGGTTTTATACTGAATCTCTGATGGCTGAAGAAGAAAAAAAACGGAGGGATATCTTGCACAGATTAGTTGATATCTCATTGATTCTAGTTAAGTAAAACCTAACGCCTGTAGCCATAAGTCTGAAGAATTATCATTAATAAAGGGAACTTTCTTGAGAGGTTTTCAGAATATGATCCAGTGTTGAAATAGCACTGAATGAAATGGAAATACAGGACATGTAAAAGGGAGCTCTGGTTGCCTAGTGGCAAGCTGCACTGCAATCCCAAAGGCATTTTGTTGAGGCCACCAGTTGCTCCATGGGAGAAATATGGGCAATCTTCTCCCACGTGATTAACTGCCTCTGAAAACCCACTGGAGGGTAAGCTATGGGTCAGCTCTGACTCTCTGATATAGGACATGTAAACTCTTGAACCAAAAACCAAGAGTGAGTTTTAAGAGTTCCAGAAGATCATATAAAGGAGAAGCTTGTTATAAACAAAATATTTGCAAAGTACTTTGGGATCATGCTTGACAGCATATTTGATATGAAACCCTTCCTCCCCGCCCCCCCCCAAAAAAAATGATGGTACAGAGAATCAGTGAGTTAGAAGACAAAAATATTAATGAAGGGAAAAAAAGTGAGAAGACAAAAAGAGAATAAAGAAAACATTAGAATCATATAGGAAAACATCAAATGAAATAACATACCCATGATTGGAATGTAAACAAACAAAACCCCAAAGGGGAAAACCCCCCCAAAAAACTGTGGAGATACTAGAAGAAAACTTTCCAGACATCATGAAAAACAAGGAAATACACTTCCTAAAGATTCAGTGAATGCCTAACAGACTAGACCTCAAAAGAGAAATATCAAGATGTATCATTGTCAAACTCTCCAAAATCAAAGACAAGGCTAGAATACTAAAAGCAGCATGAGCAAAGCAAAGAGTCATCTACAAGGAAAACCAATTCGATTAAGCTCTAGTATCTCAGCAGAAACTGTATGAGAAAGAAGGGGGCGGGGGGGGGAATGGAATAATACATACGGAAGAATAAAACAAAACAATTGTCAGCCAAGAATTCTGTACTCAGCAAAACTATCCATCAAATACAAAGGGGAAATTAGGTCATTTGCAAACAACTATATCAAAAAGAATTGTCTGGCACAGAAGAATTTCATGAAACAGCATATGACCAAGAGCTTATGGTGATGAAGGAAAAAGTTCAAGCTGCTCTGAAGGAATTGGCAAAAAATAAGGTCCCAGGAATTGATGACATATGCTACCTTGGACACACTTACCAAGTTGTGCCAAGAAATCTGGCACATCTGACTGAAAGAGATTCATATTTGTTCACATTCCAAAAGAAAAGAGCCTGACTGAGTGTGGAAATTATCAAACAATATCATTAATATCAGATACAAGCAAAATTCTGTTGAAAATTATCGAAAAATTACTGGAACAGCACATCAACCAAGAACTGCCAGATGTGCAGGCTGGGTTTAGAAGAGGCTGTGGCACTAGGGACATTATAGCCAATGTTAAGTGGATTTTAACAGAACACAAAGAGTACCAGAGGGATATCTTTGTGTGTTTCATTGACTATGCAAAGACATTTGACTCTGTGGATCACAACAAACAGGGAACTCTGAGAAGAATGTGAATCCCAGGACATTTTATTGTGCTTATGCAAAACATATACTTGGACAAGGAGGCAGTTTTCAGAACAGAGCAAGAAAACACTGCCTGCTTCAAAATCTGAAAAAGTGAGATCCAAGATGGCAGCGAAGGCAGAGACAATGTGGTGAGCTGCGGGATCAGCAGACCACTTGGAGCAGGACCACTATGGCCTTCTACAGATCTCTGTTTATTGATAATCAAAAAGTTAAGCAGTTGATGACTGATCTTCAGTGAAGATCGAGGCTCAACAACAGGAATTCAAGGATTCCCAAGGAGGAATATGTGAGTCTCACAGCTCCCAACCCCCTCCCACAGAGCCCGCACTGTGCTGCACTGCACCGGCACCGCAGCTCCATGAAGCTCCCACAGCCAGAACCTATGGAATCCCTCACCCAGGATGGATGGTAGGCACCAAGCCTCCCCAAGACTTGCAAAGTGGACTTGTTCTGGGGAGAATTCTTGGAGCCAAGATGGCAGTGGCGGGGGAAGTGGACAGCCACTGGCCGCCCAAGCGGGAGATGACGAGCACCTGCCGGCTGCCCACACACGGGAGATGGGACGTGTGCTCACTGCCTGCCTGCCTGTGTGGGTAATGGGATGTGCGCCCCGCTGCCTGCAGGTTTGGGTTTCCTTGCACAGGCCAGAGAAGATGATCACCCATACAATGGATTGTTGAAGGTCACTGTGAGTTGTATACTTGATGACACTTAACAGTGGCAGCATGTCCAAGAGGACCGACATCCTAAATGCACCACATATTTTGATCTGTTGAATGCTTCTGCCAAAAGCTGTTTAGACCTGGGGGGGGGAGTCTGTTCACAACTCTCAGGTTCCCTTTGCCATTTATAAAGGGGGCGAGCAGTGACACCAACTTCAAATTATAGTATGACCACTTATGCGGGGTGGTAAAAGTGGCAGTGCTGGAATTGGAGATGCTGTCCTTGGCCACATAGTCCTCGGTCAGGCGAGGGGACCAAACTAGGGTGGGGGCAATTGGAGGGGGAGTATACCAGCCAGCCCCTGGGGGGTGTTGCCCTGCTCAGTATGGGCTGTCTTTAACCCCTGGCCTGGGGCAAGCCATCACGGCCCTCAGGGTGAGCTCCTCAGTCTCCAGACTGTGCCATCTGACCCTTGGATGGGGAAAACAAAAAAAATGCCTAGGGTATCCAGAGAATTTTATCTAAGCTACTTTCCACCACCCTCTCTATCAGTAAACCTGAAAGCAACACCCCCAAAGCCCTTCTATTTGTAACTCACAAGTTTGTTCTCTCTAGGTTTGCTCCCTTTCCTATAGGTAACCTTAACACTGAGTTTTACTCCAGACCTGACCCTGAACCCAGTGCCAGTGACAAAAAGGAAATGCAACTGCCAGGTAAGGAAGCAAAGGAGGATGGAGCCTCTGGGTTCAACCAGCCATCCCCACTGGACCCACCTGTGAAAACACTTTGCAGTCCAGAGGGGAGCAAATGACAGGAAAATATCTTCCAACAGAACAAGAAGGCAAGCAGCTTTAACCCAAGACCACCAGTAAGGTGATAAAGTGTCCTCCCTTTCCCCCTTCACATCAACGCCCCTGTTCAGCATGAAGAAGTCAGAGAGTCTGCATCCAGTTCCCAAATCAATAAGACAGTTGGTTTAATAGCCATTGGAAAATGCTTACCATTCCCCTGTAGCATCTGGTCCCCACTGGATCCTTTTCATTTCCTTCACCTGCTCCCCCCACCAACCAAATTGTGCAGATCTGCAACTGCATCCCTGCCCATCCTCACCTTTCTGCTCCCAACCCTCACCTCCTTGTACCCCCATTATGTTTAAAAAAAAATTTTTTAAAAAGGAAAAAAGTCTGAAAAAGTGTATATCAGGAGTCCATCCTCTCTCCATATCTGTTTAATCTATATGTAAAACAGATTACTCAGGGATCTGAGCTCTATGAAGAGAAATATGGTGGCATCAGGTTTGGAAGAAGATTAAGGTTATGAAGATGACACAACCTTGCTTGCCAAAACAGAGGAGGATATGAGGCATTTGATGCATAAGATCAAGGACTACAGACTTAAATATGGATTGAAGCTCAACATCAAGAAAACAAAGATTCTCGCCACTGGGCCAATAAGCAGCATCATAATAGATGATGAAGAGATTAGGATTGTTAACAGCTTCAGCTTGCTTGGATACACAATCAACACCCTTGGTACCAGCAGCCAGAAAATCAAAAGACAAATTGTTTTGGGGAAATCTGCTGTCAGGGACCTCTCCAGAGTACTGAAGAGCAAGGATGTCAATCTGGAGACTAAGGTGTGCCTGATCCAGGTCATGGTCTTTGTAGTTAAGTGTTATGCATCAGACAGCTGGACAAGGACTAAAGATGATAGTAGAAGAATCAATGTCTTTGAGTTGTGGCACTGGAGAAGAGTATAGAATATACCATGGACTGCTAGAAGAATAAATCGGTCCATCCACGAGAGAGTGAAACCAGGCTGTTTCTTGGAAGCAAGGATTTTGAAGCTTTGTCTGACGTACTTTGGTCATGTTGCAAGGAAAGTCAAGTCCTTAGAGAGGGTCATCATGCTTAGAAGGATAGAGAGACAGTGCAAGTGAGGAAGACCCTGGATGAGATGGATTGGTTCAGTGACTGGGCTGGAGGTAGATGGGTCACAGACAATGAGGTTGGCTCAAAATAGAGCAGGGTTCAGAGCTATTGTACATAGGGTTACTATGAGTCATAAGCAACTCAGTGACATATAACAACAACAACAAGAAGAAGAAGAAATTAAGTAGTTTGTGAAAATAAAACCAATATTAAGGAAGTCCTTCATGCAGAAACATCAGAAGAAGTGGATGGAAACAAAGTAACTAACAACAGCAACAACAACAACAACAAAAGCAATACTTCACAGTAGCAATGATAAAACCTAGCCTATCAATAATCCACTCTATGTGAATGGCTTAAATGTATCAAGTACAAGTAGTAGAATGGATACAAAACAAAACCCATCCTTATGTTGCTTACAAAAGACAGATGTATGAAACAAAGAGAAAGACAGACTAAAAACCAAAGGATGTGGGGGGAGGAATCTACCACACAAATGGCATTCACAGGAAAGCTGGAGTAGCAATACTAATCTCTGATGAAATAGACTTCATTATGAAAACCACCATAAGAGATAAGAAAGGGCAGTATGTAAGGATCAAAGACAAAATAGATCAAGATAATACATCCTTAGTTAACATCTACATACCTAATGCCAGACCTACGAAAAACATAAAACAACAGTTAACAGACTTGAAGAAAGAACTAGACAACACTACGGTAGTAGTAGTAGTAGTGGTGGTGGTGGTGGTGGTGGTGCTGGTGGTGGTGCTGGTGCTGGTGCTGGTGTACCATCGAGTCAGAACCAACTCACAGCTAATCCTCAAGTGGATTTTCAGATGTGGTTAATCATACAGGAGGAAATTACCCATCTTTCTTTCCCAGAGCTGCTAGTGGCCTCAATACTTGTGCCTTTGGTATTGCAGTGCAGCTTCTTGCCAGTAGGCCACCAGAACTCCCTATGGAGATCTCCCAATAGTAGTTGGAGAATTTAAGACATCACTCTCACCAAAAGACAGGTCAACTTGAAAGAAACTCAATAAAGATGGAGAATAATTGAACTATAAAATTAGTCAACTCAACCACATAGATATATTCAGGGAACTTCATTCAACAAAAACGTAATTTACTTTCTTCTCAAATTACACTCTCCAGAATAGACCACATATCAGGACACAAAGCAAGCATTGAAAGAAAAACATTGAAATAATATAAAGTATCTTTCTCAAACTACAATGTCATAAAGATAGAAATTAGCAAATGAATAATGTAAAAAGAATGTCCATGTGGAAGATAAATAACACCTTGCTGGAACATGACTAGGTTATAAAAGAACTCAAATATGGAATATGGAAGTTCCTCAAAATAAATGAAAATGAAAATACAACATATCAAAACCTCTGGAATATAGCTAAGGCAGTATTCACAGGTCAGTTCACAGCAAACAGGAAAAAAAAAAAAACAAAACCAGAAGGAGCAAAATAAACTACTTAACTCAATAGCTCCAGAAAATACGTTTTTAAAAATGCAGACTAACCCCACAGCCTCTTAAAGAAAATAAATTCTAAAGATAAAGGTTAAAATCAACTGGATAGAAAATAGAAAAACCACTAAAACAACCTACAAAACCAGGAACTTCAAAGGGTTCTTAAAAGGGTTAATAAAATAGTAAAAGTTAGCAAAACACACACACACACACACACACACACACACACCAACACCAAAAAAGAAATTAAAGAGGTGATATCTCAACAGAACCTGCTGAAATTAAATCAGTAATATTGGGATATTATGAAAATATATATACTCTATACTGTAATAACAAATCCAGGCAAATATATCACTAAAAAACTCAACTATAAACTATTATGACTCATGAATATAGATTAAAAGAATCCTTGAAATTCTAGCCAATAGAATCCAATAGCATATTAAAAAAATTCATCACAAACAAAACGGATTCATAGCAGGAATACAGGAATGGTTCAACATAAGAAAAACAATTAATGTAATTCATCACAATAATAAAGCAAAGAACAAGAACTACATGATGGTATCAACTGAAGCAGAAAAGCCTTTTAAAATATACAACACCTCTACCTGATTAAAACATTCAGCAAAATATGAATAAATGGGAATCTTCTTAACATAGTAAAAAGAGGAGTATACAGATAAGACCAATAACAAGTATCATTCTCAACAGAGATAAACTAAAAACAATCCCTTTGCGTTTGGGACCAAGCAAGGCTGCCCACTATTACAACTCCTATTCAAGAATTTATTGGAAGTTCTAGCCAGCTCAATAAGGCAAGAGAAGGAAATAAGTGGCATCCAAATTAGCAAAGAAGTAGTGAAACTATGACCACATGCAGATAACATGATAGTGTACAGAGAAAATCCCAAAGACTAAACAAAAAAATTATTAGGCCTGGTAGTTGTTGTTGTTGTTATGTGCCGTCGAGTCATTTGCAACTCATAGCGACCCTATCTATGTACAACAGTCCTAAACCCTAC
>NW_006399771.1:19897959-19951796 GCF_000299155.1 Elephantulus edwardii | reverse complement strand
GTGGTATTCTGTCTCCATACCTTTTCAATCTATATGCAGAACAGGCCATTCAGGAAGTTGGGCTGTATGAGGAGAAATGTGACATCAGGATTGGAGGAAGATTCTTCAAATACCTGTGTTATGCAGATGACACAACCCTGCTTGCTGAAATAGAGGAGAACCGGAAGCGCTTGCTGCAGAAAGTCAAGGAAAACAAAGATTCTCACTGCTGGGCCAATTGGCAGCATTGTTATGGATGATGAAGAGATTGAGATTGTCAACAGTTTTAGTTTGTGTGGCTCAACAATCAAAACTCTAGGTACCATCAGCCAGGAAATCAAGAGACAAATTGCATTGGGAAAGTCAGCTGTCAGGGACCTCTCCAGAGTACTGAAGAGCAACAATGTCATGCTAGAGACTAAGATGTGCCTAATCCAGGCCATACTCTTCACAATTGTGTGCTATGTGTCAGAGAGCTAGACAATGACTAGGAATGATAGAAAGAGAATTGAAGACTTTGAGCTGTGGCGTTGGAGAAGAGTATTGAATGTACCATGGACTGCTAGGAGAACAAATGTTTGTCCTGGAGAGGGTGAAACCGGGCTTCTCCTTGGAGGCAAGGATTCTGAAACTTTGTCTGACATACTTTTAGCATGTTGCAAGGAGGGACCCATCTTTGGAGAAGGACATCATGTTTGGGAAGGTGGAGGGACAGCACAAGAGAGGAAGACCCTTAATGAGATGGATTGATTCAGTGATTGGAGTAATGGGAGTGCGTTAGAGACAGTGAGATTGGCACAGGATAAAGCAGGGGTTGGGCTCTTATATAGGGTTGCTATGAGTCACAAGTGACTTGATGGCACATAACAACAAACAACAACAACAAAGAAAATATGGAAAAGGACATTAAGAATGCAATACCATTTATAACAGCCAAACACAAGATTAAATACTTGGGAATATAGACCTAACTAGAGACACAAAAGACTTTGATAAGGAAAACAAAGGAACATTACTACAAGAAACAATGAGACCTAACTAAATGGGAATATATTCCCTGTTCAAGAATAAGAAAACTCAACGTAGTGAAAATGACAATTGTAACAAAAGCAATGTACAAGTTCAATGCAATCTCAGAACAGACAAAAAACTCACTCTTCAAGGAGATAGAAAGGACAATTTCCAGTTTTGTTTGGAATGAAAAGAGACCCAGAATAACGAAGATCTTCTAAAAAAAAAAAAAACACACCTAAGTTGAAGTCATCGTCCATCTTGATCTCAAAACCTACTACACAGCTATAATTAACAAAACAGCATGGCACTATGCTGGAAATGAAAAGGTGAGAGGGAAAATGGGTTCACATTGATAGTTAAAAAGATCATTTGTAGGTACATCTTGAAATACAATGTTGTGAGTGACAGGATAATATCCATAAACATACAAGGAAACTAAGAATGGAAGACCTATTATCACTATAATTCAAATTAATGCACCAATAACCAGAGCCAAAGAGGAGGAAATAGGTGGGTTGTACCAACTGTTGCAATCAGATACTGCTCAAACACACAACCAAGATTGTTGTTGTTATGTGCCGTCAAGTTGCCTACAACTAGTGACCCTGGGTACCAGCCCTAAAGCCTGTGCCACTCTTACTGTCTCTGACACACCTACCCCCATTACCCCAGTTACTGAATCAATACATCTCATCGGCGGTCTTCCTCTCCTGCACTGTCCCTCTACCCTTCCAAGCATAATGTCCCTCTCCAAGGACTGATCCCACCTTGCAATATGTCCAAAGTATGGCTGACGAAGCTTCAGAATCCTTGCCTCCAAGGAACAGCCTGGCTTCTCCTTCTCCTGGATGAACTTGTTTGTTCTTGTAGCAGTCCATGGCATATTCAACACTCTTTTCCAGCACCACAGCTCAAAGGCATCAATTTTCCTTCCATCCCTCATTGTCCAGCCCTCCAAAAAAAAAAACAAAGAAAAAAAAAAAAAAGAAAGTAATTGCAAATACCATGGCCTGTATCAGGTGTACCCTTGTCTCCAGACTGACATCATTGCTCTTCAACACTTTGGAGAGGTCTCAGATAGCAGACCTTCCCAATGCAATTTGTCTTTTGATTTTCTGGCTGCTAGTACCAAGAGTGCTGACTGTAGAGCCAAGCAAACTGAAGCTGTTAACAATCTCAGTCTCTTCACTATCCAACATAATGGTGCCCATTGTCCCAGTGGTGAGAATCTGTTTTCTTGATGCTGAGCTTCAATCTATATTAAAGGCAGCAGTCCTTGCACTTCTGCAGCAAGTACTTCTGGCCCTCCTCAGTTTCAGCAAGCAGGGTTGTGTCATCTGCATAACGTAGGTTGTTGATGAATCGTCCTCCAATCCTGATGCCACATTTCTCCACATGGAGCTCAGACTCCCGGATAATCTGTTCTGCAAATAAATTGAAAAGATATGGAGATAGGACACATACTTGGCGTACACTCTTCCCAATTTGAACAACACAGTGTTTCCTTGCTTTGTTCTGATGACTGCTTCCTGATCCAAGTATAGGTTTAGCATAAGCACAATCAAGTATTCTGGAATTCTCATTCTTCTCAGAGTCAGGTACAGTTTGTTGGGATCTACACAGTAAAATGCCATTGCATAGTCAATGAAACACAGACATTCCTCTATTACTCTCTGCTTTCAGTCAAGATCCATCTGACATTAGCTATAATATCCCTAGCACCTTGGCCTCCTCTAAACCTGGCCTGCACTACTACAGACAGTTCTTTGCTGATGTGCTCTTCCAGTCATTTTTGGATAATCTTCAACAGAATCATGCTTGTGTGTGATATCAGTGATATTGTTAGATAATTTCCACACTCTGTTGGGTCACCTTCTTTGGAATGAGAACAAATATAGATATCTTCCAGGCAGTTGGCCAGGTGTCTGTCCTCCAGACTTCTGGGATCTTCCTCTCCTGCACTGTTCCTCCACTCTTCCAAGAATTATCTTCTTCTGCATAGACTGGTCTCTTCTGACTATGTGCCCAAAGTATGTGAGACAGAGCTTTGCCTCCAAGGAGAAACCTGGTTTCACCCTTTCCAAGACAGAATTGTTTGTTCTCTGGGTCTTCTGATCTCCTGACTGCTTGTATCAAGGGTGTTGATTGTAGATTCAAGTATGGTGAAATTGTTGACAGTGTCAATCTTTTATCTGTCCATCATGGTGTTGCCTATTGGTCCAGTGGTGAGAATTTGTGTTTTTTTGATGTTGAGATGAAAACCATATTGAAGGCTGTATTCTTTGGTCTTCTGCAGCAAAAGCATCAGGTCTTCCTCACTTTCAGGAAGGAAGGTGTGGCATCTGCATAAGGAAGGTTATTGATGAGGCTTCCTCTGATCTTGATACCACATTTTTCTTTACAGAGTCTAGCTTCTCCAGTAATTTGCTCAGCATATATATTGAATAGGTATGGAGAGAGGATACAACTGTGACAGATAACTTTCTTAATTTTAAGCCATGTAGTGTTCTTTTGCTCTGTTTGTACAACAGCTTCTTAGTCTAGGTATAGGTTTCACATGAGTACAATCAAGTGCTCTGGGATTCCCATTCTTCTCAATATTAGCCATAATTTGTTATGGTCCAAACAGTCAAATGGCTTTGTATAGCCAATAAAGCATAAATTGAAATGCTTCTGGTATTTTTTCCTTTTGAGCCAGGATCCACTTTACATCAGCAATGGTATTCCTGGTGCCATGGCCTCTTCTAAATCCTGCCTTAACTTCTGGCAATCCTTTGTCTATGTACTGTTTTAGCCATTTTTAAATGATCTTCAGCAGTATTTTGTTTGCATGTGATATTAATGATATTGTTTGATAATTTCCACATTCTATTGGGTCACCTTTTTTGGGAATTGGAACAAATATGGATCTCTTTTGACCAACTGGCCAGGTAGTTGTTCTCCAGATTATTTGCTAATGCTTTCTTTCAGTGTAGTTTCAATTTCTTCCTTCATTACCACTGGCTATTGTTAATATGACACTTCCTGAATTTTTTCAATGTCAGCCAACTCTTTTTGGTACAGTGAATGTATATTCCCTCTATCTGGATCATTCAAGGTTTTGCCTATAGCATCCTTCAATATTGCAATTTGAGACTTGAATTTGTTTTTCAGTTCTTTCAGCTTGAGAAGTGCCAAGAAAGTTTTTCCATTTTTATTCTCTATTTCTACTTCTTTTTTTAATTTTATTTTATTATTTGTGTGTGTGTGTACCGTCAAATCAGATCTGACTGGTACAGGAGGAGATTGCCCCTCCTTCCCCGGCAGAGCATCTGGTGGATTCGAACCGTGCACCTCTGGGACTGCAGTTGCAGCTTCTTGCCACTAGGCCACCAGAGCTCCCCTCTATTTCTATTTCTTTGCACACTCCATTATAATACTTTGCTTTTTCTATTTGAGCTTCCCTTTGAAATCTTCTCAGCTCTTTTACTTCAGCAACTTTTTCCTTTATGTGAGCTTCCTGACACTCTAATACACTTAAGCAAAGCCAAAACAAAGTTCCACTGCTGGTGGGATTGTAAAATAGTACGACTACATGAAAGGCAGTTAGGCATTTCCTCAAAAAATTGGAAATAGAAATCTCATATTATCCAGCTATTCCGCAATCAGGAATATACCCCAAGGAAATAAAAACTGAGACATACAGGGACACTTGTACACCTATATTCACAGCAGCATTATTGACAATGGTAAGAAAATAAAAGCAGTTCAAATTCCCATCCACAAAGGAACAGATTGAGAAATTGTGGTACGTTCACACAATGGAATATTAGGCAACACTAAGGAACAACAATTTTGTAAAATTCCATACAACTTGGAATAGACTAGAGAGCATTTTACTGAGTGAAATATCCCAGTAATATGACAACAAGTAGAGCATAAAGTCACAATTTTAGAAAATAGAAGGATAACTAAGTAAGAGGTGTGTAAGATGTTCAGGAGGGAAAAGAGAAGGGGGAAAAGCCACTGGGATAGCAGAGGTTAGGGGGGAAGGAGGGTAAAATAAAATATATTCAATGGGGGCTTGAAAAGACAAGGTGATAACAGTCATGTTGTTGTTGCTGTTGTAGTTATGTGCTGTCAAGTCATAACGACCCTATGCACAACAGCTCTGAGCTCTGTTCTATCTTGAGGCAACCTTATTGTCTCTGACACATCTACCCCCGTTACCTGAGTCACTGAGTCAATATATCTCATCCTCTCTTACACTGTCCTTTCACTCTCCCAAACATAATGTTCTTCTCCAAGAACTGGTCCCTCCTTGCAACGTGCCTAAAATATGTCAGATGGAGCTTCAGAATCCTTGTCTTCAAGGAGCAGTCTGGTTTCACTAGGATGAACCTGTTTGTTCTCTTAGCAGTCTATAGTAAATCCAACACTCTTCTCCGGCACCAGAGCTAAAAGGCATCAATTCTCTTTAGCACAGAGCAATTAATTATATAATTTTATAAAATTATATAACTATAAAAGAATTAATAATTAATTATATAAAATATAACATATATTAACTATTATATATAAAACACAAATATGTGCACAAAGTACAATGTATATGAATTATTATATGCAAATCAATAGAAAAAAGATTCTAAAAAAAAATCCTAGAAAGTTACAGATAGGCCACACTAAAGAAAGTTTATTATAATGCTGTCACTGTGGCTGTAGTCCACAGACATGACAAGCCACTCTTTTTTAATATAAAATTTTTCATTTTAATTGTCATTTTAATGAACGTTTACAGAAAAGTTAGGTTTTCATTCATTCATTGTTGCATATTTTACCCCCCTCTCCCTCCTTTCCCCTAGTTTGCTTTTTAAATTTTTTTTTACATTTTATTTTATTATATTTTGTCTCCATACCATCAACTTGGATCCAACTGGTACAGGAGGAGATTGTCCCCCCTTCTCCAGCAGAGCATCTGGTGGATTCGAACCACGTACCTCTGGGATTGCAGTGCAGCTTCTTGCCACTAGGCCACCAGAGCTCCCTTCCTAGTTCACTTTTTAAAAAATATTCATTCATCATTGCATAACTACTTTCCTCCCCACTCCTTCCCCCAGACCTCTTTGCAGTGTACCTCTTAATCTGTGTTGCTATTGTACATATAATGTCTAATCATATATTCCTTATAAACAGTTCTTTCCTTAATATGTTCAGATGCAATATTTATTATCTATCCACTCTTATCCTATTCCCCTCTCAACCCCTCCTGTCAGACCTGCTTTATAACAGTGGTGCTATGAAGTATTTGTCCTTTCTTGACTGAGATATTTCACTCAGAATAGTATCCTCCATTGTCACCTCTGTTGTGTAATGTTTTTCAAATTCATTGTTTTTCAGTGCTGTGTAGTATTCCATTGTATGTATATACCATACCAGTTTTTCTATCCACTCATTTGCAGATAGCCACTTGGGTTGCTTCCATCTCTTTGCTATTGTAAATAGTGCAGCAATAAACATGGGTGTGCATATATCTGTTTGGATGGTGGTTCTAGTTTCTTTATGGTATATTCCTAGTCGTGGCATTGCTGGGTTAAAGGATATTTCTATTTCCTGCTTTTGAGAAAGTGCCAAACTACCTTCCATAGTTGTTGCACCATTTTACATTACCACAAGCAGTGAATAATGGTTTCAATTTCTCTACAATCTCACCAGCATTTTTTGTTTGCTGTTTTGCTGAACGTTGCTGTTGTTGCTGAGGTGAGATGATATCTCACAGCTGTTTTGACAAGCCACTCTTAAGAACTAGCAAAGTATTTTAATGGTTGTATGGACCATTTACGTGTGTTGTCAGTACTTGTTCATTGAAAAAAATGCATTGTGTGTGACATTTTTACAACTCTTGAGACAACTTTCTTTTTTGCTTCCACTCACTGATGAGAGGTATTTGTTGACCATGCTGGAAAGTCTGTGAAAGACTATCAACAGCATGTTGGTGTGCTCATTATGCTATGCTCATTTACTATGGTAAAATAATTGCTAGAACCTAATGATAATAGCAACCTTTTGAAGCCCTGGCCAGGCATGGCTTCCTTCTGTGGCACATGGTGTCACTGGAGTCAAATCTGACTTGATGGTACCTAATAGCAACAAACCCTCTGAAGACCTTGACTCTCAGTGGCTCCAGTCACTTTTCCACGGGGTCTTCAGAAGCTCCCACTGAATATACTGTGAGTGGCCAAGTGGCACAGAACTCTTTCTCTCAGTCCTCATCTCTGCTGCTTTCAGGTGCCTTCTCAACCTTGGTACTTGTATTGAGAGTTCACTGTAGGATAATTCATCTATAAAGTAGGCAATTTTAGAATGGATACCATTAACTCTTTTGAAAGTTCCAGTTATGTGATTCTACTTGAACAGCCTCAAACATGCCTACTACTTCCTTGATGGCTGTTGATTTGATCTGGAGTTCAGAATGAAAGCAATCCATGCATTCAAGCATTGTCCTCTTATTTTTTTCCTTTCAGAGTGAGTCCACTATTACTTGCCAGCTCCCTATCCCCTGCTATCATCATCTTGAATCTCTTCACTCTAATTTCTTATCTGATTTAAAAAGTTTTGTCAGTTTTGAGTCCTAAATAAAACATAAGAGGAGAGAGTAGAAGGAATAGTGACACCCTGAACTGAAGTCTCCATGGTTGTTGTTAAATGTTGCTGAGGTCATGTTTGACTCATAATGACCAGCTGTGACAGTAGACTGGCTCCACTGCATTTTCTAGACTGTAATATTAACTACTAAATCTGCATGGTGAGAAAATAACCGGAGAAGCAGCACTATATAAAGAAGAATGTGGCATCAGGACTGGAGAAAGGCTCACTAATAATGAGTTACACCGATGACAGAATCTTGTTGGCAAAAAAAATGAAGACTTAATGTACTTATTGAAGATCAAAATCTACAGTCTTCATTACGGACTACACCTCAACATCAAAATCCAAAAATCCTTGCAACTGGACGAATCAATGCAGAAATGATTGAAGTTGTCAAGGATTTCATTTCACTTAGATCCATAAATATACATGATAGCAGCAGTCAAGAAATAACAAACAAACAAACAAACGTGCTACATTAGGCAAATCTAGTTTCAAGGGTCTCTTTAAAGTGTTAAAGAGTATCTATGGAGGTTTAAAGAATGAAGTGAGCCTGATCAAAGCCATGTTGTGGTCGTTGTATACTGTCAAGATGGAACTGACCTATGCTGACCCACCAGCAGATTTTCAGTAGTTAATCACAGGGGAAGAGATTACCCATCTTTCCCCTAAAGAGTGGCTGATGGATTTGAACCATGTGCCTTTGGGTTGGCAGTGCAACTTCTTACCACTAGGCCACCAAATCTCCCTGATGAAAGTCATGGACATTCCCTCATATTCACGTGAAAGCTAGATAATAAATAAGATAGACTTCCCAAAAAATTGTTGTCTTTTAATGGTGGTTTTGGTGAAGAGTACTATCTCATAGATTGCCATAAAACCAAACACACCTGTCCCGGAGGAAGTGCACCCACTGTGCTCTTTGCAGGCAAGAATGGTGAAACTTCATCTCATATATATGGGCATGTCATGAGGAGGTGCCAGTTCTGGGAAAAGTGAGGGTCATCCAAAGAGAGAAAAAATTGAAATGAATTGACACTGTGACTGTAACAATTGGCTTGAAAATGGAGGAGATTGTGAGAACGGTGTCCTCTCCTATATAAGACAAGGTTCCAATCTTTTATTCAAAAGGTCATTATAAGTTGTAGTTGACTTGATAGTACTAACAATAATAACAGTCTTGACAGAATAAAGCCCTAGTTGTGCAGTAGATTAGCACTGCACTTCTAATGGAAAAGTAGATGGATCAAACCCACCAACCATTCCACATGAGAAAGGTGTGGTAGCACGCTTCTGTAAACATTTTACAGCTTGGGAAATCCTATGGGCAGATCTCTTCTATTCTATATGTCTAAGGTGAGTCAGAATTGACTGCACTGTAATGAGTCTGATGTTTGGTTTAAAATTATACTGGAAAAAATCACTAGGTCTTTCTCCAGTTGCTGCTAAGTGAGCTCAAACCATCATGCTTTCAGTTAGAAACTGATCACTAATCTGCTGCACCACCAGTGCTTTTTGGCAAGCTTTCTGATGGGCTCCAATTCAGAAAAGGTTAAAAGCCATGTATTTTCCACTCTCCTCTTACCTACTTTGTACACATCTCTCTCCAGGACTTTCGAAACAAGTGTCTCTCATTCTCTTACTACCTGCTTCCAAGTCTTGTCCCTCTTCTTTACATAATGCTTCAGGGTCAAGAGATGGAATTTTATGCCACCCAAAGGTAATAAAGGAGGTCAGAATTGCTTCCACTGTGGAAAGCTGGGCCACTTCAGCAGAGAATGTCAAAGACGAGAGCCACAGATAGGCAAGGGAGTAGAGAGGAAGCTCCCACTCACTTGCTTTAAGTGTGGCTCTGAAGGACACTTGGCCAAGGTGGTCCACATCACGTCCTCATGGCAGACAGGACTGACAGGCCCCAGCTCCCAGCTGGAAACAAAAGAGGATGCTTCAACGATTTAGATCCTCCCAGAAGAGCTGTGGGTGAGCATTAACATTACTGGTAAGTATATTCATTTTTTCCTGGACACAGAGCCTACTAATTGGTCCTAAAAGCCTTCTGAGGTTTCAACTCTTCTATTTCTTAGTTGTTGGAATGGACAGAAAACCTCATAAGCAGTTCCTTACTTCACCTCTACCTTGAATGCGAACTTCCGAGTTGTAAAACAACCCAGTGGTAGATGGAATTTGGTCCAGGACTTAAGAAGCATAAATGACATAGCTGAGCCTCTACATCTTGTGGTTCCTAACCTCTACACTATAATAGACAAAGTGCTAGTCTATAGGCCTTTTATTGTAAGAACCACCTTCCCTCTGTAACTTGATTTGTGCCACTGTTAGAACCTCTACTTGGAATATTATTGCTTTTTAACTTTAGACTCATGTACTTTTAACTTGTTAGTTAAATTTGTGTCTTCTAGGCTGCAACACTTCCATGATACATCTTCAAGGATATGAACATGAACGGCTAAGCACAATTGATAACAGTGCATCTAAATTCCAAAATTAATCTCCATAATAGTCTATGTGTTTCCTACTTCCAAAGGGGCCCTTTAGAGTAGTGAGAGAAGATCTTCACCCTGAAACCTACAGCGTCCCTTTTCAGCAGGAAGTAGCTAAGAGAATACACCATCCCCTTTTCCTTATGAATCAGGGTGAAGTCTCTCTCAGGGAGGAGTGATAGGGAATGGCAAAGGACACACTGACAAAGGAGATTAATCAGAACTGGCTTTGACAAGCACTGTGGCAATTGGACAATTAAAACAGAGATTCAAGGTGGGGGGGAGAAGAACGAACTGGGGAGGAGGGTAGAGAAAACAGTGCAACAATGAATGAATGAAAACCCAAAACCTCTGTAAATGTTCATTAAAACTAATAAAATTTAATAATAATTAAAAAAAGAGATGGAATTTTAATACTCCTTACTTTCATTCCCTTTGTAAGAAAAACTTTTCTTGCCCTAAATTTTCTCAGCCCAAAGTAATGTGTTATCCCACTGCGTTACGCACTTGACATGTCAATAATGGCTCAAGGAATTTAGACATTGTCTGTATAAATGGGAAAAAAAATCATTCCTTCTCTAGACAGAAATTGGCTTTTAGGGTTTTCAAACAGCTTTGAAAATCAAAGCTGGATATTGATTTACTCCCCACTTTCTTCTTTGCATTCCTACCACTATCTTCCTAGTTCTCCCAAAAGAAAGAAGATACTTCTGGCAAAACAGAGGAAGCATTGTATATAAAATTATGACAGGTAAAAGCAAAGGTAATTATATTAATTTTTAGAGGCATAAGAATCAATCCTTGTGTGTAATGCTGCTATAGTGGAAATAACCTAAATTGGTGACTTTAAAAGAAATGTATTCTCTTACAATTTAGGAGGCTGAAAGTTCAAATTCAGGATGGCCCTCCCAGGAGAAGACTGTTCTCTGTTAGTGGTGAAGGAAAGTAAAAATATTTGCCTAACTGAAATATGAATCCTAATTAATGATAAAATGTAAACTTTGTTGGCACATTACATCTTCAAAGTATTCACATTATGTTGTAATTTAATTTCAAAATATACCACATGAATTTATTATGATTTTTTTATGTTATTGTAATGCTTTAGCAAAAAGCTAGTACAAATTAGTATGAATTATAACATGAGGACATTTTAATCTTGTTCTTTTGTTGCGTAAAGGATAATTGTTATATTCTAGGAGTAATAATAGATTTTTCTGCATTATGTAAATACCATCAGGGATTCTTCTGTAACTAATAAAATAATTGTTGTTGCTATAAACCATCAAGTCAACTGCAACTCATAGTGACTCTATTAACAATAGCTCTGTCCTTGCTCTATTCTGAGCCAGTCTCACTGTCTCTGACACACCTGCCCCACTTACCGCAATCACTAAGTTCATCTATCTCATACATGGTCTTCCTCTCTTGCACTGTTCCTCCACCCTTCCAAGCATGATATCCCTCTGCAAGGACTGATCCTTCCTGGAAATATGCCCAAAGCATGTGAGACAATTTTAAAATCCTTGCTTCCAAGGAACAAGTTGGTTACATCTTCTCCAGAGCACACTTGTTTATTTCTTGTCAATCCATACTATGTTCAATACTCTTCTTCAGCACCACAGCTCAAAAACATTCATTCTTCTGTCATTCTTAGTCATCTTCCAGCTCTCAGATACATAGCAAGTAATTGAGAAGATCATGGCCTGGATCAGACCTACCTTTGTCTCTAGATTGAGATTATTACTCTTTAGCATTCTGGAGAGGTCTCTGACAACAGATTTTTCTAAAGCTTATTAACGGGGGAAAGAATAAAAAAAAAAAAAGACAGGCGACTTCATGAATAGATTTAAAACCAGAAACCTGTGCAGGAAGAAATGGGAAATCTGGAGAGTGAAGTTGAGTGGAAAGCAGGACTCAGGGAGAGGGACGGGGTTCAGAAGGGCACGAGAGTACAGCCTAAATACTGTAGAAATGAGGGAAGAGGGGTTTCAATGTCGGGTTTCCTCTCCATTTATTCCTCAGTCCTCTCATCTTAGCTTGTCATCCTTGTGAAAACACTATCTTGGAGAATGAAGATACAACTATCCTCCAATTGAGGAGAAGTAGATCAGGAACAAATGGTGAGTTATATATCATTTGCCCAAACTCCACTGAGAAAATCTGAGAATGGGGGTTTGGGATGAATGCTGACAGTTCATAGCTAGGACACATATCTTCCTCACCAACACCCTAAATCTAGAAACCTTCAGGTCTATGTGAAGGAAATTGAACTTGTTCATCTTATATGTGACCTTTTTTTTTTTTGGTGTGGACTGAGGCTCAATGTCAAGAAGACAAAGATTCTCACCACTGGACCAATTGGCAGCATCAGGATGGATGGCGAAGAGATTGAGATTGTTCACAGCTTCAGTTTGCTTGGCTCCACAGTCAACACTTTTGGCACCAGCAGTCAGGAAATAAAAAAGCATATCGCGATGGGGAAGTCTGCTGTTAGAGACCTCTCTAAAGTACTCAAGAGCAACGGTGTCTCTCTGGAGACTAAGAGGCGCCTGATACAGGCCATGGTCTTTGCAATCGCTTATTATGCATCAGAGAGTTGGACAATGACTAGAAAGGACAGAAGGAGAGTTGATGCCTTTGAGCTGTGGTGCTGGAGAAGAGTACTGAATGTACCATGGACTGCCAGGAAAACAAACAGATTCATCTTGGAGAGGATTAAACCAAGCTACTCCTTGGAGGCAAGGATTCTGGGGCTTCGTCTGACATACTTTGGACATGTTGCCAGGAGGGACAGGTCCTTGGAGAGGGACATCATGCTTGGGAGGGTGGAGGGACAGCGCAGGAGGGGAAGACCCTCTATGAGATGGATTGATTCGTTGACTGGGGTAATCGGGATGGGTATGTCAGAGGGAGTGCAGTTGGCGCAGGATAGAGCCAGGTTTAGGGCTGTTGTGCATAGGGTTGCTACGAGTCGTAAACGACTCGATGGCACATAACAACAACAACAAACAACCATCAAATTGGAACCAATCCATAGGTAACCCATCAGAAGCAATTAATCGCATGAGAAGATTGCCCATTCTTCTCCCACAGAAGAACTGCATCGGTGTAGCAAATAAAAAATTACCTCAAATTCTTTTTCACTCCTCACAAGGAGAAATGGTGTTATTTCCCGTAGTTGTGAATCAGGGTCAGTCTTGTGTCTGCTTTAAGAGAATGTGGCAGATGTGATTCTGTGCCAAGTCTGTACCTAGCCTTAGGATAGCCTGACAGCGTCAGCTTTTGAGCATTTCAGAATCCTTTACCACCATGTAGTTATGCTGCTAGAGAAACCATATGAAGGGACAGGTCAAGAGTGACGTCCTGAGAGGATAGGGAGAAGGAGAGATGTGCAGCCGGGCCAGTCTTCCAACCATCCCTACCCTTAGCCAGGCCTGTTAATGAGACTATCACAAGTCTGACCACAATTACACTGCATCTGCAGGGGGAAAAAACAAAACAAAACAAAACATGCCTCAAGCAAGACCAGGAAAAGGACCTCTTAGCTGAGCCCAGTCAGTCCAAAGAAATATGAGATTGTGGTTGTTCAGAGCCAGTTTGGGAGGAGATCAGGGGAAAGTAGTATTTGTTATACACCAATTGGTAACTAGTATAGAGAATGGACTGTTTTATTTGGATCATCGTGGCAGAGAAAGCAAACACATATAGACCAGACTTTAGTCAACTTTACTCAGAAGTAACAATGTAAAAATCTTACTCACATTTTATTAGCCAAAACAAGAAACACAGTCATGCCTAACTTCAAGAAAATAATGTCCCAGAAGAGAAAGACATGATTAGCATCAGTAATATATATCTTCTCCAACTCTAGCAGCAAGAGTGGGGAAATAGTAGGGTTGTAATGAATGGTTGAACTCTTATCTTGCTGGTAAGGGGTAGATAACAGAGTGGTTGCAATAGTGTTCTCTGTACACCCTCAACTTTCACTGCTTCTGGCCTCACCTACCAAACTTGGGGTCTCTCAGCCCTCTAAATTTCAATTTTTTTATTTGGAATTAGGGGTTAGGAGTAGTCTAGGTGATATTAAAAAATGAGAGGAGTCGGGAGAGGGAAGGAAGAAGAAAGAAGAGAGATAATAGTCTGGCAGCAGTGTGGTCAGGAGGAAAAGTAAGGAACTTGAGTGCTTCTCATTCACTTCAGCACATTCAGACTCACTTAGAAGGAAACAGTTTTTGCACAAGAGAACATCTCAAAGAGGTGCAAAATGTGTGGCATCTGGACGTTCTGGCTGAAACAGAATAAACAATGTGTTGTTAAGTGTGTGCTGGGAAATTCTTAGAGGAACATTCTGATTTCAGGTCTACTTGGTCTTCTGCGTTGTTTTCATACTCCAGACTCTAGCAGAAGTGATTGCTTAGTTCTTTCCCTCACTTTCTCCTTAAATTTCACACACAGTTCTTAGGTTCTTTTTTCAGAAGTAAATCCAGAATAAGAGCTCCCTCCCTGGAGGACGAAAATTCTAGGAAAACATTTAAACATTTTCCTAAGAATTTCTCATATAGTCTTCACAAGAATTTATCATCCTTGTTCTGTTTTCTAGGAAACACACACTTATAAAGGTTAATTTGTCCCAGATCACATCTAAAATTAGATCTGTCAACTGTATGGCCCATGGAGTTAACCCACTGTGGTGTTATTTAAATAAATACAGAGATTTAGTTGTTACATTACTCTGGATTGAACTCAGGATGTAATAATAATATTCTGACTAGGTTGGCAAGCATTCGTTCTCTGATTCAAGAATACAAGTTCTATTTCTTCCTAGGAAACATCTTCTGTATCCTCCCACAAATATATACTTTTATATGCCTGCTTTTACTCTTACTCAACATTCTTTATTGCACTCCCACTTAACAGCTAAGCATTCCCACATATGTGGATATCTTCTTGACATCAATCTGTCCCCAATCTATCCTACTGTGATTCTTTTCTTCGGATGAGTTATGACCATCTGTGGCCAAGTCCACTTATGATTCCATTAAAAAAACCCTTGTAACTCTTACATTTCTTTCCTCAAGTCCACCTACTTTTTAGAACAAAGGAGAGTGAAGAAAATGAAAGACTCATAGAAACAATTATCCTGAGGACTAATGGACTACACAAACATTAACCTCCACCACCTTAAGACTAAAGAAACTGAAACGGGATGGTGCCTGGCTACCACTGCAGACTACTCTAAAAGAAATCATAGTAGAAGGCCCTGGACAGAATGAAATTGTGAAATAGACTAAAAAAATGGCCAGACTTCGTCGTTTAATAGAGACTGGTTTTCTAAAGAACAGAAAATGGCACACAAGGGCACAAAGCTGTGAACGTATCTCTGAAAAGGACAAAGAAAGTAAGAATAGCAGAGCAACTCACTGCCGCACAGGAGAAAGCAGATAAAGAGCCCATAGCCCAGTGCCATTGTGCCTCTTGAGCTACACCAGCAGCAAGTGGTTTGTTTATTTGTACTGAGAACAAAATGTATTAGGAAAGTAATTTGGAGAGTGGGGAAGGCAAATAATATTATCCGATACACATGCGGGTTTTAGGCCAAGTTCCAAGGCATAATTCCTCAATTAGTCCTGACTCTGGTTTAAGTTAAACAGTCAAATTCAAATCATCAAGCAAAGGTCTGCCTCAGAGCAATTGTAAGTCAGCTTATCCTTCAAGCATTTGTCAAGAACAGCAAAAACCTTTAATTGTGGCCAGCACAAATGTAAGAAGCCTTTAGTTCATACCTTTCGAGAGTTTACAGCAATGCGAGAGTCCCCCACCTTCAGCAGAGTCTCACACTCACCAAGGTCTTGCTCCACTCTCCAAGTCTTGCTCACCACAAGTCTTGCTTGCCTCAAGTCTTGCTGCCTAGTATGGCAAGTGCTCTTTTGCTTATCCTAGTCCCACAGCTGTTTATGATTTGCAAGATCATGTGTTTCCTGTTAAGGTAACTGGAGAACAGAGGGATTAACTGTAACAGCAAAAAAGATCAGCTTTCAAGCTAATATAACACTGATGGGACCCTAAATCAATGGCCCTTGGTCACCATTTGAGCCTGGGACTAAGCTCACCTCTATGCCTCAATTTTCAGCCAATCAATAGACATGCTATAAAGTGATTAGCAATACTAGGGTGGCAATTGCTCCATAGAAAAAGCAGCATACAAGATCAAAAAGGCAGTATTTGCCCAGGGATAAAGGTCAGATGGCAGAAAAGGATGAACTGGAGGGGAAAATAGAAATAGGATTCACAAGGAGGAAGTGGGAAGAGTTTTGTTAAAAGGTGAGGACTGAAATTAATGTCATGAAAGTCTGTACGCATGATTGAATAGAAACTAATTTGTGTTGTAAACTTTTACTCAAAGCATAATATAAAAAAAAAAAGAAAACAAAAAAAATTTCAAACTCACCACCATTGAATCAGAACCAACTCATAACTAATCCTTCATTAGATATCCAAAGCTGTTATTGCCCATCTTTTCCCCATGGATTCTGGTGAATTCAAGCCACCAGAACATCAGAGCCTTTCAGTTAGCAGCACAACTACTTATATGCTCTATCACTAGTTGTTGTGTGCCCTCAAATTGAAAACAATCCATAGCTGACCCTCCAGCAGGTTTTCAGAGACAGTAAAATCACATGGGAGGGGACTGGCCATCCTTCTCCCTTGGACCATAGGGTATCTTCCAACCATTTGCTTTTGGGATTGCAGCACAGCTTCTTATCACTAGGCCACTAGGGCTCTCTTATTCTCTAAAGTTTCTTCAATGCATAATAAAGAGTTAAAAACAAAAAAATAGTCTAAAAGAGCCTATTTAAAGGAAAAAATTCGACTTAACCTAAAATTGGAGACTGTTAGCAGTAGTTCTTTCCTTTGTCAAAGAACCTTTATTATACACACTTTCCTGTGTGTGATGCTGTGCTGTAGTGAATTAATGGCCTGTTTAAGTCATTCTCTTTGCAATTTTCACCAAATGATACTAGTTAGTACTATGGTAATATATGAGGTTCCTGTGGCCCAGCACGGGCACTGGAGAGCTTGCTAATAATGTAAATGAGAAACATGGAGCTCCATATGTGGAAGGTCCATGCAAAAAAGTTTTATGGAACTCTCACAAAACTGAGACTGGTAGGTTTGCCAAACCATTGAAAAAGAACCATCCAGAGGTAGAAAGTGACTCTTACTATGATTTAAAAAAAAAAAGGGGGGGGGCCCTGAGTGTAGTGGGTCCTTTGCATGTGATTATCCCTTTGTTGAAAACCTCCTCCATTCAAGAAAATTGTGATACCAGAGATGACGAGAAGTAGCAGCAAAGAAATGAGAGCAGCAGAATCAATAGACAAACGAGACAGGTGGGGGGCATCCTGTCCTGTAGTTTCAGAAAGATAAGTGCTTTCAGGCAGGAAACTTGCTGGCAGAGCTGTGTGACTTAAGGCACTAATCTGTGAAGCTAGGCTTGCCTACCTACAGAGACTGAGTTGAATGCTGTTTTAGAATATAAAGCATAAAGTGCATATAATTTGTGGAAACTGCCACCTACCTACATTTTGAGCCTTCACACAAGTCTAGATGCCAACCCTTTCATGCATTCTCTGACTTTTCAGAACCACCAAAGCATTGAAAAAAATCTCTCAAGGACATACCAGAGCTCCCTAATTAGTATTGTTGTTGTTGTGTACCATCGGATCCGACCCATAGCTGACCGTCCAGCGGGTTTTCAGAGGCAGTTAATCTCACAGGAGGAGATTGCCCATCCTTCTTCCACAGAGCAACTGGTGGCCTTGAGCTGGGTGCCTTCAGGATTATAGTGAAGCTTTGTGGATCGTTTTTAGAAATTCATGAAAAGGTGAAACTGCTCTGCTCTGCTCTCAAGTGTGCGTAGTATCTGGTTTGGGGTTCCCCCCCTCCCTTTTCACACGTGATGAATAAAAACTTTTTTTTTTTTTACCATGGTGCTATTTCCACTTTAAGGGAGCTCAGGTAGCTTAGTGGTAAGAAGCTGTGCTGCAGTCCCAAAGACAATCAGTTGTTTTTTGTATATTTTTATTGGGTGGGGGTTGTTTTGTTTTTAATTTTTTTAATTGCTTTGCTTACAAAGTTTGTACACATTGTGTTTTATACCATCATTCTCACACATTATGTTTTATAAAATTGATCACCATTGGACCTTGCCCCTCATTACCCTGTCTTTTCATCCAGATCCTTACCATTTACCTCCCCCCCTCCACCCACCAAACTGTGCAACGCTGTGGTTTTGCCCCTATGTATCCTCACCCTCCTGCTTTCACCTCTCCCCAGCGTGAGTTCCCATACCTGTGTTACTAGTTATCCTTCTATTTTCACAATGGCCTTATGCAATATTTATCCTTATGAGACGATGTTAGTTCACGTAGCATAAAGTTTTCCAGTAATTTTCTAAATCATTGCTCCTTAGTGATGCATAGTATTCCATTGTGTGATTGTACCACAATTTCTCAATCTATTCTCTTGTGATTGGACATCTAGGCTGTTTCCATGTTCTTATGATGGTGAATAATGCTGCTATGAACATTGGTGTACAAATCTGTTTGTGTCTTAGTTCTAATTTCTTTGGGGTATATTCCAAGCAGTGGAATAGCAAGGTCATAAGGAGTTTCTATGTTCAACTTTTTGAGGAAACAGTAAACTGTCTTTCAGAGTGGCTGCACAATTTTACAATCCCATCAACAGTGTATGAGAGTTCCCACCTTTCCACATCCTCTTCCCACATTTATTACTTGCTGCCCTAGTAAACATTACCACTGCTACTAGAGTGATGTGGTGTCCCATAGTGGTTTTGAGTTTCATCTCTCTTATTGCCAGTGATTTTGAGCATTTCTTCATGTGTCTGTTCCTCTGTGAAAAGTCTTTCCATGACTTTTGCCCATTTTGTAGTTGGGTTATTAGTCCTTTTCTTCTGGAGGCCCAGGAGTATTCTGTAAACTTTTGTTATGAGACCCTTGTCCAAAATAGTATTGCCAAATGTTTGATTCAAGTTGGTAGGCTTTCTTTTTACCCTGTTGAAAAACGTTTTTGATGAGCACAGAAATTTAGTCTTTAGAGGTCCCATTCATCAATTTCATCCTTTGCAGATTGTGCACTTCTGGCTATATTTGGCAGTCTCTTTATATCATAGTTAAAACTTTTAAGCTTGGTCCATTTGTCCCTGATAAACTTTATGGTTTGTGCTTTACTGCCAGGCCTCTGACCCATCTTGAGCAATAATTTCAGTTTAAAGACCAAGATGCATCTGATCTAAGCCACAGGTTTTCCAATTACTATTAAGCACCTGAAAGTTGGACAATGACTAAGGATTACAGAAGAATTGAGGCCTTTGAGTTGCTCTTTGAAGAACAATGAATATTCCAAGGACTGACTTCTAATCACATCCCCAAACTACGAGATAGAGCTTCATTATCCTTCCCTCTAAGGAGCACCCTGGCTGCATCTTCTCCAAGATATATTTATTCTTTTGGCAAGAAATATGTTTGTCAAGTATATACATGAGTTAATACAGTTTTGTCCTTTTATGATTGACTTACTTCAATCAGCATAATGTCTTCAAGCTTTATCCATATTGTAACACATATAAAAGTTTCATTTCTCTTGTTGTGTACCATCAACTCAGAACCAACCCAGAGCAGACCCTCCACTGGGTATTCATAGGCAGTTAACTACAGAGGAGGTGATATTAACATTCTTCTGTATGTTCACTGTATTGTATATACCTTCAGGTGTTGATTGACACTAGCATCTAGTGTTTTCATGTTTTCGCTTTGCAAGCAGTACTTTGGCATGCAAGGCACTACATCTCTAAGTTTGTATTTTCAAGGCTTTGGAGTATTATTACTTAGCAGTAGAATTGCTGCATATGCAACACAGATCATCCAGGAGGCTGGGCTCTATAAGGAGGAATGTGGCATCAAGATTGGAGGAAGACTCAACAACCTGCATTATGCAGATGATCCAGCCTTGCTTGCAGAAAGTAAAGAGAACTTGAAGCACTTGCTGCAGAAGATCAACAACTACACCAAGAAAAAAAAAAACACCAAAAAATTTCACCACTGAACTAATAGGTTAAATCACAACAACGACAAATGGAGAAAAGACAGAATCTCTCAACAATTTTAATTTACATGGTAACAGCAGTCAAAAAAATCAAAAGACACATTGCATTGGGAAAATCTACTGTCAAGGACATCTTCCAAATGCCAAATAGCAAAGCTGTCAGTTTAAATACTACGGTACATCTGATCCAAGCCACAATATTTTCAGTTGCTTTGTATGTACCTTAAAGTCAGACAATAAATATGGATGACAGAAGAACTAATGCCTTAAAGTGTGTTGTAGAAAAATAATAACCCATGGACTGCCAATAGAACAAACAAGTCTGTCTTGGAGAAAGTGCAGCCAAGGTGCTCCTTCGAGGCAAGGATGGTGAAACTTTACACTGCATACTCTGGGCGTGTTGTCTGGAGGGGCCATACTGGGGAAGATGAGGGTCAGAAAGAGAGAAAAACCCTTAACGAGAAGGAGTAACATACTGACTCTAACTATGGATTCCAGTTTATTAGAAATGGTAAAGATGGTGCAGGACAGGGCGAGGTTCAGAGCTGTTATTATCAAGTTTCTATGAGCCATGAACAGCTTCTAACAGTAACAACATGACAGTTGTATTTTATGGTTTTTTGAGAAACTTGGCACTCTGTTTTCCACATTGCCAATCCCATATTTTGCTTCACCCGAGCAAAGAGTAAGAGTGTAAATTTCTCCACATCTTCAACACCTTTAATTCTCTGTTCATTTTGCTGGATTCATTTAATAAAACTCCAAAAAAATCACTTTCATGGGGTCAGAAATGACTCATAGGTGAACCCTCAACAGGTTTTTCAGAGGCAGTTACTACCAAGGGAGGACTGCCCATGTTTCTCCCATGGAGTGGCTGGCTGGGGGATCCAAAGCATAGCATTCAGGTTGGCAGAGCAATTCCCTATCCACCAGACCACCAGAGCTCATCGTACTAGTTGAGTAAAATAGTACTGAGAAAGGGAATGAAAGGGCCCAGGCTCCCAACATCTTGAAAAAAAAAAAAGAAAAAGGAAAAAAATTATGGTAAACTTTAGTGTCCCACCATCCATTAACCACCCAAGCCAAAGGAGGTGCACATATTGGGTTGTTCGCCTTGACCAGTCTTCTGCGTTACTCCTTGTCTTGGGCAATCTCCTCCCTTGGCATTTACAGCCTCTCAAAAATCCTTGGGAAGATCAGTTTAGGCATGATGGCAGTATATTTTGAGTCTGTAGACACTGTCTTCCTAGTTCAACCCTCCTGAATCCTGAAACAGGAGACTCAGAGACCACCAACCAGGATGTTCAAATAAAAGTTCTAACTCAGGCAGTAATAACAATCTAATGCCCCTGGCTCACCTGAGCACCTACTATGTCTGAAATGTGAGAAACAATGCCTCAGGCTTGTTAAACCGACATCTGCCATCCTGGAATGCCATCCCATAATAGACCACAGGGATCAAAAAACACCTGAAGGCAGCCATCTTTGAAAGGCCAGCTGTGGGTCATTCTTGCATTCTGCTATCTTGATAGGCATCACAACAAGTTCTTCTCAGTGGTAGCCATTCTAGAACAATGATGTCATGTGTTCAGTTATCCTAATCTCTTCCACATAGGCCAGACCCTAAAATCCCTTCCTCTCTTGAATAAACATGAGGGCCTTTCCCATTTGTAGGTTAACTTTGAAAACCCCCACCCTCTTCATGAATAAATATGACACCCTCCCCTGATGTGCTGTTGCATGTGCCACTGAGTCATCCACACTCATAGCTCTGAACCCTGCCCTATCATGAGCCAGTCTCACTGACAGTGAAATACACCTACCCCCACTTGTCCCATGTACCATGCCAATCCATCTGTTTCATCCTGGGTCTTCCTCTTCTCCAGTGTCCCTCCACCCTTCCAAGCATGATGTCTTTCTCTAAGGACTGGTCCCTCCTGGCCCCGTGCCCAAAGTATGTGAGATGGAGCTTCAAAATCCTTGCCCTTCTTGCCCTCCTTAATCATATCTGCTTTAAAAGAATTACTTGTTATTTTGGTAGGAGAACTCATCTGTGGTTTGAATCCACCAGCTACACAGGTGTAGAAAATTGGACAATCTCCTCCTGCGATTTACAACCTGATAACTTCTGGAAGATCAGCTGAGTAAGCTAAGTTTTTGTAATGTGCAATCGAGCCGAGTATGATTTATGGTTACCTTCTGAACAACAAATCTGAACCCTGCTGTATCCTACGCCATTCTTTTCATTTCTGAAGAGGCACTAGGGAGATGAGAAGGACAGGCATTGGCCACTTTGAATCAGACAATCACATGATATGCTCTGCTGAGAAAGAAAACCAGGGAAAATGGAGTTGCATTCTTAGTTTAAAAGACAATTTCAAGTTCAATCCTGAAGTACAATGCTGGGAAGGATAGGATACTATCCATACACATACAAGAAAGACCTATTAATATTGCTGTTATTCAAATATACCCAACAATAGCTAAAGCCAAAAAGAAGGAAATTGAAGATTTTTACCAAATTTTTCAGTCCAAAATTGACCAAATATGCAACCAAAATGTGTTAATGATAATTAGTGGCTAGAATGCAAAAGTTGGAAACGATGAAGAAGAATGGCAGTCGTACATGATGACAGAAATGAGGCTGGCTACGGAATGATCGAATTTTGTACATTCAATGATTTATTTATCACAAATAAATGTTTTAAAAAGCACAAATGGTGACTTTACACATGGTCCTCACCAGATGGACTGCAAAGGAATCAGAATCACTACATCTGTTGAAGGAATCTCAGGAGAAGCTCAATAAAAGCAGTCAAAACCAGACCACGGGCTGACTGTGGAACAGCTCATCAATTACTCACATGCAAGTTCAAATTAAGGCTGAAGCAAATGGAAACATGTCCATAAGAAGCAAAATATGATCTTGAGTCTATTCTACTTGAATTTAAAAATCACCTTAAAAATAGATTTGAAGCATGGAAGACCAATGACTAAAGAACAGATGAGCTGTGGAATGAAATCTTTCATGGATTGTTTTACATGAGTCAACTGATTTGGTGTGTTTTGTTTTAAGATATCCATGAAGAGAGCAAAAGGCCACTACAAAGAAAGAGGAGGAAGAAAAAAACCCAACATTTGACTATAGATTTTAACAACTTATGTGTAACATTGAGAAGAATGGACATTTTAGAACATATAATAGTGCTCATACAAAACCTATACCTAGACCAAGAGGCATATACTTTGCTCATGTTGTCAGGAAAGGCATATATTTTGCGCATGTTGTCAGGCAAGGCCAGCCATTGGAAAAAGACAATGGTGGTGGTAAAAGAAAGAGAGAAATATCATCAACAAGATGGACATAGTAATGGTAACAATTGGCTCAACCATATGCAAGATCTTGAGAACAGATTTATAGCTCTGTAATTCTAATCAAGGACCCTGCACAGAAATGATCACACCATCAACAGGTTCATAGAAACATATACAAAAGAGTCATCTTTAGAAATCACAGAAATTTCACTGTGTAATTAAAAAATAAATCTCTATAGACAGGATTTCTATATTGCTGTTCTGTGTTTGGCAAGTTTATTTTTTTAAGTTCAAATTTAAGAAATTCTTAAATTACCACTTAGGCATTCAGGAGAAGGCAAACAAATCTTCACTGATCTTCCAAGACATAGACCTGAAAAAAGCAATCAAAATCTTCCTTACCTCAAAGATGTTGTTGTTGTTGTTATGTGCCGTCGAGTCGCTTGTGACTCATAGCAACCCTATGTACAACAGCCCTAAATTCTGCTCTGTCCTGGGCCAATCACATAGTCTCCAATACACCCATCCTGATTACCCCAGTCACTGAATCAATCCACCTCATAGAGGGCCTTTCCCTCCTGCGCTGTCCCTCCACCCTACCAAGTATGATGTCCCTCTCCAAGGACCGGTCCCTCCTTACAACATGTCCAAAGTATGTTAGACGGAGCCTCAGAATCCTTGCCTCCAAGGAGCCACACAGTTTGACCCTTTCCATGATGAATCTGTTTGTTTTCCTAGCAGTCCATGGTACCCTCAATACTCTTCTCCAGCACCACAGCTCAAAGGCATCAATTCTCCTTCCATCATCCTTAATCATTGTCCAACTCTCTGATGCATAACAAGTGACTGCAAAGACCATGGCCTGTATCAGACACACCTTAGTTTCCAGAGAGACACCATTGCTCTTCAGTACTTTGGAGAGGTCCCTAACAGCAGACTTTCCCACTGCAATACGTCTTTTAATTTCCTGGCTACTGGTGCCTTCGAGTGTTGACTGTGGAGCCAAGCAAACTAAAGCTGTGAACAATCTCAATCTCTTCCCCATCCATCCTTGATGCTGCCAATTGACCCAGTGGTGAGAATCTTTGTCTTCTTGACATCGAGCCTCAATCCATATTGGAGGCTGCAGTCCTTGACCCTCTGCAGCAATCGCTTCCAGTCCTCCTCCGTTTCAGCAAGCAAGGTTGTGTCATCTGCATAACGCAGATTGTTGATAGATCTTCCACCTGTCTTGACCCCACATTTCTCTTCATAGAGCCCAGCCTCTCGGATGATCTGTTCTGCATACAGATTGAAAAGGTATGGAGACAGGACACATCCCTGGCATACGTCCTTCCTAATTTTGAACCATGCAGTGTTTCCTTGCTCTGTTCTGACAACTGCCTCTTGGTTCAAGTATAGGTTTCTCATTAGCACGATCAAGTGTTCTGGAATTCCCATTCTTCTCAGAGTCGGCCATAGTTTGTTATGATCCACACAGTCAAACGGCTTTGCATAATCAATGAAACACAGATATACATTCCTCTGGTATTCCCTGCTTTCAGCTAAGATCTATCTAACATTAGCTACAATATCCCTAGTACCACGATCCCTTCTAAACCCAGCCTGGACTTCTGGCAGTTCTCTGCTGATGTGCTGTCCCAGTCGTTTTTCGATAATCTTCAGTAGAATCTTGCTTGCATGTGAAATCAATGATATTGTTCTATAGTTTCCACACTCTGTTGGGTCACCCTTCTTTGATAGACAAGGATAATATTGCCACTATGAATTCCAATGAAACTAGAAATTACTAAATTTACAAAGAAACCACCAGCAAGAGTCATGCTTCCTGATTCCTCGAATTAAGTGTTTCAAGGATTACAGTGGAAGAGAGAGAAGGGAGGGAACCTGTACTGCTTTTATGCTTATCCTGAACATGAGGCCTTAAAGGAGAACCATCCAAACTTAATGTACATGAAAAAGAAAAGGAAAAATGCATACAGGGCAAGAAGCTGTGTGGCTAGAGATTCACTAAGTCATCAAACAATGAAAGATTTTCTGCTCCTAGTTGCCCTATAGGGAGCACTGGTGGCCTACTGGTAAGAAGCTGTGCTGCAATACTGATGGTACACACAGTTTGAGTCCACCAGCTGCTCCATAGGAGAAAGAAGAATATTCTCCTCATATGATTAAACTGACTTAAAATTCACCAGAGGGTCAGTTATGGGTAAGTTCCAACTCAATAGGACACAACAACATTTGTTGCTGTGAGCTCTGGAGGCTCATGTTGTTGTTATGTGCCATCAAGTATGACTCATAGCAACCTTACGAATGACTAACCTAGAACCCTGCTCTATCCTGTGCTGTCTTCAACATCTCTGACACACTAGAGTCCATCACTGAAGTCACTGTGTCAATCTATCTCATTGGGGGCTCTTCTCCTTCTCCGACCTTCTACCTTTCTAAGCATGATGTTCATTTCCAAGGAGTAACCTAGCTACATGTTCATATTATAAGAGATGAAGTTTGGCTAGCCTTGAATGCCCTGGCTGCACTTTCTCCAAGACATATCTGTTTATTTTGGCAGCCTGTGGGATATTCAATACTCTTCTACTGGACGACAACTCAAAGGTATCAATTCTCCTTCTGTCATCATTGTTAATTGTCAAGCTCTCTAATGCATAGCAGGTGATTGAGAAGACTATGGTCTGAACCAAGCACTCCTTAGTCTTCAAACATCATTGTCCTTCAGTATTTTGGAGAGGTCCCAGGCAATAGATTTGCCCAAAGCAGTATGTCTCCTGATTTCCTGACTGATGGTGCCAACGGTGTTAATTTTGGCTCCAAGTTAGGTGAAATCATTGACAGCTTCAGTTCTTTCTTCCTTTATCATGGTGTTTACTGGTGGTCAGGTGCGTTTTAGTTTCTCATTTTAAACTGACGCTGTTGTTCCTCAATACTCTGGAGAGGTCCCTGACAGCAGGTTTACCCAGAGCAATTAGTCTTTTGTTTTCCTGACTGCTGGTGCTGAGAATGTTTATTGTGGAGCAAAGCAAGCTGAAATTGTTAATAACCTCAATCTCTTCTCCATCTATCATGGTGCTGCCAATTGATGGGACAAGACACATGATGGGGGGTGAGGGGGCTGGAAACACTGAATCCATTGGTTATGTCTGTAAGGGAGAAGTGTCTTTTTCATCTGCTCCTTTTGGTAAAATGCTTGTCTGTCAGATACTGTTCTAAATCTGAATGTTTGAATTAAGACAGACTAGGAAGAAGGATTGGCCATCCACTTCCAAAATAATAGGCCTTCAAAAACTGTATTTACAATAAAGCACACTTAGAGCAGACTAGCAGAAATGACATCTGAGGCTGAGCCCTCAAATTTGGAAGGACAAAAAAGAATGGACTGTTTGTTGTAAGCAGACATTAAAGATTGGAAAGTGGAATGTGAGAAGCATGAATGTAGGAAAACTGGACCTTGTTAAGAACACATAAATACTGACATACTGTTGTTATTATGTGCCCTTGAGTGGCTTGCGACTCATAGAGACCCTACATACAGCAGCTCTAAACCCTGCTCTGTCCTGTGCCAGTTGCACTGTCTCCAACACACTCACTCCAATTATCCCAGTCACTGAATCAATCCACCTCACAGAGGGCCTTCCTCTCCTGTGCTGTCCCTCCATCCTCCCAAGCATGGCATCCCTCTCCAAGGACTGGTCCCTCCTTGCAACATGTCCAAAGTATGTCAGACAAAGCCTCAGAAATCCCCACCCCACAGGTAAACGAGACCAGAGACCAAGGAGGCACAGGAAACATTGGGGACACGGATAGGGCACGTGGGATAGGAATTGATGTGCTAGGTATTGGTAAAATGAGATTGATTAGTATAGGACATTTTTAATCAGGAAATCATATTATCAACTACACTGGAGATTAAAAGTAAGGAAAAATGGGGTTACATCCATAGTTAAAAAGATCATTTCTAGATCTATCTTGAAATATGTTGTTGTGAATGAAAGAATTATTATCCATATGCATATAAGACAGTCCAGTGACTTTTTGGTAGTGGCTTTGAACTTGTTTTCCTTCCCCTATGCTTCCAGTCTCCCACATTTGGATTCTTTGAGAAGAGGAATAAATTTGTTCACAAGACATTAATTTCTAGCTTATCCTTCCATCCAACTTACTGCTTCTGAAAACCCACTGGAGAGCCGCCTATGAGTCCATTTTGACTCAACAGCATGTGACCTTTCTAAATTTTAATAGTTACAGGAAAAATATGATGACTTATAGCTATCACAAGTTTTCTTCCACTTAAGGCTTAATATTCTAAAACTGAGTTTGTACAATTACTTGTAGGTCAGAACTAAGATCAATTAAGGCTTTGAAATACGATATTTTCAAAGAAAAAAATTGCTTTTCAAACTATTTCCTCATGAGTCTACAAAAGAAATTATGACAAAGTGTAAAAAAATTACATTACAGCACAATTCTAGGGCAAGATAAAGCAATTACTGAGCTTTGCTCAGACAAGCATTTCTAGAGCAGTGAGAATGTTATTTATTCTTATTTTACTTTACCACCTACTAAGATATATAAATTTTCATTTCATAAATAAGTCTTGAAAGTTATTACATTCTATTTTTTATCTTCAGAGAAATAAGAAATTTAGCACAAAATACACATTATTGTGCAGGAACTATGTGAGGACTTTGTAGGCATTCTCTCGTGATTTCATTATGAAGAACCGGTAACACCTTTTAGATACATTATTAGTCTGTTATGACCTTGACTTTATGTGACCCCACTTATACCCTAAGCATATGTATCTTCTTTCACCCAGAATCAGTTAGCATTTTTTTTGCATGACGAGTTACCCATAAATGTAATCATTTTAAACTACAACCATTTATGAAGTTAACAATTCTGTAGGTCAGCAAACTGGTGATGTTGAGCGGTCCCAGTCTGGGTGAGGCTCATCCATGGGGTGGTGGTCAACAGCAGAGTTAGCTAAGGGGCTCATTTGGGATTTGGGCTGGCTGGGATGGCCCCAGCAGGGGCAACTCATCTTCATCCAACACGGCCAAGTGACCTTGAGCAAGTTACCTAGCCTCTCCAGTTCTCCTGACTTCTCATCACTATACAAAGATGCTCTTTATTTTCTCACCCATTTCCCAAAAGCTTTCTTCTCCAGGCATCACCTTGGCTCCCTGCTCACTGTTATAACACTTTTCAAAAAATACATAAAAGTGTCTGCATTGACTGTGACTTATTTCTTCCCATTCTCTCTCAACACAGTGCAAAAATTTTAATTCTCACCACTCTATCCAAACTGCTCTTGTCAAGGTCACAAATAACTTCTCCAGTACTAAATTCAATGATGTATTCAATGAAGCACTTTCTTCAGTTGGATTCCAGGCAGCACCTCCAGTTGTCCTTCTAAATAACAAGCCCACTTCAGGTTTTTGTACTTAGAAGTTTATCATTCTTGACTTACTCTGACCTTAAATATTGAAATGAACCCCTTTTTTCTTCTTTAATCTTTGCTTTATCATCTTTGCTTTAACTTGCATGTGTACATGTTATGCACACACACTCATCTTTCTACATTTTTGTATTGTGTGGTAAGAAACTGCACTGCAATTCTAAAGGTTCATGGTATGAATCCACCAGCTGCTGCGTGGAAGTATGGGCAATCTCCTCCTGTGTGATCAACTGCCTCTGAAAATCTACTGGCAGGTCAGCATGGGTTGGTTCTGACTTGATGGGACACAACACAATATAAATAAAGAAATAAATTGTTTATTTTCTTGTCTCTCATCACTAAATTTCATGAAGGCAGGGATTTATTGGATATATTCTCAGGTTTTAAGGAGCCCAGGTGGCACATCAGGCTTTTGACCATAAGATTGGTAGTTCAAATTCATCAGCTGCTCCACAGGAGAAAGAAAGCAGTCTCTTCCCATAAAGATTTACCACCTCCAAGGTGATATTCTTGGTGGAAACTTAAGGGAGGATCGCTATGAGTTGGAATCAACTCAGTGACAGTGGATTTGGATTTCAGTTGGTTATTTCTAGGTCTTATGCCAATGTCTAATACCTGTATTGTAACTCATGGCTGTTTTGAAAAAGATGATGCTTTAAATCAGACTGTCACATATTCTTTGCACAGACTTTTAATTAGCAGCTTAGTGCTTCAACACTTCATCATTAGAGTTCTTTGTTGAATATAGTGCAGACAGTAAATAGAAGAAAAAGAAATTTATATGCCTTGGCTTCTTCATCAACAAAATGAGAGTGATAGGAAGAGTAACTACAACAAAAGTTATTTTGAGGATTAAATTAATATTTGAAAATGTTTTATCACAGTACCTAGGACAGAGAAAGGGCTAAGGCAGTGTTTGCTGTTTTAATCTCTTTCTATCATTGATGTTATCTTTATGATCTCGATCAATCCATCTCTTGAGTGTTTTCGTTTCCTTTACTGACCCTCTTTTTTATCCAGCATGATGTCTTTTTCCACAAAGTAGAACCTCCTGACAAAATGTCCAAAGTTTGTGGGACAAAGTTTCACCATTTGTGAGGATAAAGGGGAGGGTTTGATCTGTTGTTCACAGGGTTACCATGTTGTCTTGAGGACACCTAACAACAACCATTGATGCTGCTTCATGTTATTAAATGAGCATCATGTTCACCCCTTCTAGATGTAATAATAACAATACATTTTTTAAAAATAATTTTTTATTTTATACTGGCTTACTTACAAAGTTCACATACATTGTGTTTCATACTGGATCTTTCCCATTTTTTTTTCAACCCCTCTCTCCACTCATCAATTGTGTGACCCAATAATTAACTCTATCCCCTGCCCATCCTCACCCCCTGCTCTCACCCTCACCAACACCTTGGATCCTCACACACATTCTATAATAATGGTTTTATATAGTATTTGTTCTTATGGAACTGAGTTGGTTCACTTAGCATAATGTTCTCCAGTCCCTCGCAAGTTAGGTAGTGATTTTCAAAATCATTCCTCCTACATGGTGTGATTTATTCCATCGTGTGAGTGTACCATAATCACTGGTGATAAGAGAAATGCAAATCAAAACCACAATGAGCTACCATCTCACTCCAGTAGCAGTGGCAAAGGAACACTTTTACATTATTGGTGGGATTGTAAAATGGTACAACCACTTTGGAAAGCAGCTTGGCACTTCCTCAAAAAGCTGAACATAGAAATTTCATATGACCCAGCTATTCCATTGCTTGGTATATACCCTGAGAGAATAAGAATTGAGGCACAAACAGAGACTTGTTCACTAATGTTCATAGCAATGTTATTCATCATCACAAGAATATGGAAGCAGCCCTAATATACAACCACAATAGAATGGATTGAGGAAGCAATACCTTTTTAATACACTGTGAGCTAGCAATGAAGATGTGTATAAATATTAACTGTTTTATATAATTAAAAACTACCTTCAGAAAGTTAAGCTTTTACACTAATTAAAAATAAATTCTCCATGTAGGCTTTTTAAAATGTCTATACATATGTTATCTGCATTGTGTAGATAATATATGCATGTGTGTATATAAATATACATATATATATGGCATTTGACTACATGGATCACACTAAACTGTGGCTAACTCTGAGAAGAATGGGAATCTCAGAACACTTGATCACGTTTACATGAAACTCATACTTGGATCAGGAGGTAGTTGTCAGAATGGAACAAGGAAACACTGTATGGTTCAAAATTGGGAAGAATGCATGCCAGGGATGTGTCTTATTTGCTTACATTTTCAGTCTTTGTGCAGAACATATTACCCCGGAGACGGGGCTCTATGAGGAGAAATGTGGGGTCAAGATTGGTGGACGATTTATCAACAATCTGCGTTATGCGGATGACACAACCCTGCTTGCTGAAACCAAGGAAGACCAGAAACATATGCTGCAGAAGGTCAAGGACTGCAGCTTTAAATATGAATTGAAGCTCAACATGAAGAAAACAAAGATCTTTACTACTGGGCCAATTGGCAGCATCCTGATAGATGATAAAGAGATTGAGGTTGTTAACAGCTTCAGTTTGCTTGGCTCCACAATCAGCATTCTTTGTACCAGCAGCCGGGAAATTAAAAGATGAATTGGATTGGGAAACTCTGCTGTCAGAGACCTCTCCAAAGTACTGAAGAGCAATGGCGTCAGTCTGGAGACTATGGTGCACATAATCCAGGCCATGGTCTTTGCAATTACTTGCTATGCATCAGAAAACTATACAATGACTAGGTATGATAGATGAAGAATTGATGCCTTTGAGCTGTGGTGCTGGAGAAGAGTGTTGAATATATCATGGACTGCTGGGAGAACAAATATGCTCATTCTAGAGAGGGTGAGAACAGGCTTCTCCTTGAAGGCAAGGATTCTGAAACCTTGTCTGACATACCTTGGACATGTTGCAAGGAGGGACCAGTCCTTGATAAGGGACATCATATTTGGGAGGGTGGAAGGACAGCACAAGAAAGATCCCCGATGAGATGGGTTGATTCAGTCACTGAGGTAATGAGGGTAGGTGTGTCAGAGACAATAATCTTGGCACAGGATAAAGCACGGTATAGGGCTGTTGTACATAGGGTTGCTATGAGTTACAGGTGCTCAATGGCACATAACAACAGCAACATATGTTAACATGGACAAAGAAACTATATTTTAAGCTCTTATCTGCTCAAAACTAACCACAAAAACAGGACATAGATTTGACTATTGTCTTCAGTTTTCCTCTGGTGCCATATTGATTTTTCTTTATTTTTTGGATTTATTTTTGTTGCTGTTATATACTGTTGATTATATCTCATATCAGTTTTATGGGATGGAATGGAACCGCTTCACTGGGTTTCCAATATTGTACTCTTTTCAGAAGCAGATTGCCACGTTTTCACCTGTGGAACAGCGGGTGGGCTTGAACTACTACCCTGTTAGCTAACAGCTGAGAATTTAACCACTGTTCCAAAGACTCCTTACTGCTGGAATTAATTGCTAGCTTCAAGTCCAAAATGAGCACTGTCTTCCAGTTTGAGTATCAGCACAATTCAGAAACTGTATTAATCTAATTTTAAAATGCCAAAATTGCAACATTCACAGCATCTGTAACTTTCTTATGGAATACATAAAGCAGGTGTGAACTTTCTTTTGCTGTTGCTGTTTGGTAATACTGAGTCAGTTTCAACTCATAGTGACCCTTTGAACAAAGAAAACTCTGCCTGATCTTGTTGTCTCACGGTCCCTACTCCGCTTACTTCCTCTCTCACAGTCACTGCATCAGTTCACCTCATGGAGGGTCTTCCTCGCCTCACAGACCCTCTGCTGTTCTAAGCAGGGTATCTTTCCTAAGTATTGGTCTTCCTGATAATATGTCTAAAGTATACTATCCATACCCCTAAAGAACATTCTGGTTGTATTTCTCCCAAGACAGATTTCCTTTGGCAGTCGGTAGCATAGTCAAGGCTTTTGTGAGTACCACAGTTAAAAGGCATCAATTATTCTAAGTTTTTCTTATTGACTGTCCAAATATTTACGTGCATATGAAACAACTAAAAATACCATGGCTTGATTCAGGCACTCCCTAGTCTTTAAACAGATATCCTTGCTCTTTAGCACTTTATAGAGGTCCTTGGTATTAAGTTTGCCCAGTGCAATCTGTTGTCTAATTTCTTGACTGCTACTGCATGGGTATTGATTGTATATTCAAGTAAAACTTTCTTATAAAAAGTTGCTGTGTTGTTGTGTACCATCTAGTTGAAAACAACCCATAGATGACCCTCTGGTGGGTTTTCAGAGGCAGTTAATCAAATGGGAGAAGATTTCCTTGAACCATGTGCCTTTGGGATGGATTGCAGTGCAGTTTCTTGCCACTAGGCTCCCAGAGCTCCCCCCAAATATATATTAAAAACATAAAAATATTATAATTGGCTTTTATTCTCTTACTCCCTTTCTATGTGTATCAAATGGAATTTCAGAGATTGTAACAAACTTATTTCTATTGTCATATCCATGAGTCCAAAGGATAAAAAAAAGTTATTATCTGATATCAGAAACTCTGTAGAAAGCTAAATTTCAAGCTTACACTTCCATGAAAAGTTAAAGTCTCTCCTGACAAGATAGGCCACATGTCATTGATGTCCAACCATTCGCTGGTCTGTCCAACATTTAAAACTCAAAGCGCACATAGGATGTCCCTAACAAATACTGAACATATTAAAGATCAGTCTACGATAAATCAAGTTACAGCTGACCTTTATTTATATCTGACTGACTAAATACCACCACTGCGACTTAATTAATTTACTTCAAAACAGAGCTGATTCTGAATCACACGTTTTATCTCTAAATTGTAAAATCAAGTCCCTCTGTGAGGCTATACAGGTAGTTTACTGCACTTAGGGATGAAGCTAATGGAGACAAGTAGAGTTAAAGATGTTTTTGGTTTGTTTGATTTAAGTCTCAGAAGCTTGAGTGTGAATATTGTTGTTGTTGTTGTTGTTGTTGTTGTTGTTGTGTGGCATCAAGTCAGAAATGATCCATAGATCATTTCCCAGCCTGTTTTCAGAGGCAGTAAGTGACACAGGAGAAGATTGCCCATCCATCTCTTGTGAAACAGCCGATGGATTCCAGCTGTGTGCCTTGATTGCAGTGTAGTTTCTTAACATTAGGTCACCAGAGCTCACTAGTAAGGATAATGTTTAGAACACTCAGAGCATAGGTGGCATCTTATAAGCTACAGAACTGGAAAGAGTATATGATAGTCACAGAAAAGGATAGAGGACAGTGATAAGCCAGATACCACAAATACCTTGAAAATATATAAGACTCTTCCAGAAATTCTGATCACATTGGAAAGATGGAAGCAGGGGAGAAAATTTAGCAAGTTAGTAGACTTTTTAAATTAATTTTTCAGTAATGATCAAATTAAAATAAGATTGCAAAGTTACGCTTTCTGCAATCAGCTTAACAGGAACTGAGATTTCAGATCCAAGCTTAATTGGTAAGAAATTTTTTAAGCTGTATTACTTTCCATACCTAGAACTATAAAATTTCTATCCAGCACGTTAACACCTAAGAAGCTTTTTTAAAAATTTTATTTATTTATTTATTTTTATGTGTGTATCGTCAAATTGGATCTGACTGGTACAGGAGGCGACTGTTCCTCCTTCTTCAGCAGAGCATCTGGTGGATTTGAACCGCGCACCTTTGGGATTGAAGTGCAGTTTCCTGCCACTAGGCCACCAGAGCTCACCAACACTTAGGAAGTTTTTATGGTATTCCCGGCTTTATGCTCTGAGCGTGACATACATTATCTCACTAAGTCACTGCAGAGAAATAGCCAGAAAGGGTGACTGGATAGTTTCCAGTGACTTCTCCAGAAGCATTGTCTACCCTTTTTGGGGCCTCTGCTGAGAAATGTTGACTGATACGAACCAATCAACCAGCAGCTACCTTGTTCTACTACTTTTTCCTGGGTTTGTGGAGAGTAAAATAAAAATTTATGCCCCTGACTTGTTTATTATCAGATTGCTATAAATTGTATTTATCACTCCATTAATAGTCATAACTCCTATCCAGCAGACCTCTCTTATTGCTGCCCTCTTAGAGTTCGAGAACTGCTCCCTCCGATTATCTTTTCAGGCACAGGGGTAATAAGGGATCTCTTATTTGGCTGGTCTCAAAGCACTGCATTATTCTGTATTTGTTCTCCAGAAAGCTTGCTCACAATTTTATATATAGTCCCTTTCCAGTTACCCAGCTGGAATAAGTAATCATTCTCTGCTACGGCATTTACTGATAAAAACATGATAGTTCCTAAGCAAAGACTAGGGAGCTCTGGTGGCTTAGTGGCAAGGAATTGTGCCCCCAAAACACTCAGTTCAAATCCACCAGCCGCTTCACAAGAAGTCAGATAGGCAATCTCTTCCTATGTGATTTATTACCTCTGAAAACCCACTGGAGGGTCAGCTTTGAGTTGGTTCTGACTAGACAGTACACAACAACAAGCAGAGACTGGATGTCTACTTTTCAGAGGGAATGTACTCATCTTTAAGCTAAGTTGTCCCTAATGCCTCTTCTACCTCTTGAGAGTCTTTCTATGCTGTTTACAACTGTACTAATAAAGATATTCACATTTTAATAAAATGATACATAAAACAATAACATTTTCCGGTACTCTTTATATTCTATTGAGTAAAACAATTTCGTCTATCCTTTCTGAAGTTGTTATTGTGTGATCACTGGATTCAAATTTCGAATAATTGAGAAGGGAGCTAAACAAACAGACATCCCACAAGTGCGTTGATTCACTCCCTCCTGTTGCAGAGCCCCCAGATCTTAGAGAGCAGACTGTGGCCCCTCTTTGTGGGATGGATGGCTAATTTTCTAGTTTGAAATAAGATTCCTATCCAAGAATACTGCCTACCCACTAAGGAGGAATTCCTGTCCACAAGTTTAGTTAAATACAAAGGCTGGAGAGATGTGGTGGATGCCCCTGAATGAAATGACATTTTCTTAGTGGTTTCTGCACATTCAAGTCCTTTAGAAGACCAAACCACAAACATGACAAAAATGAGGAAAAATAATGAAAGAAAAGGTCTGGTGTATTCTAAACGCTTTCCAGTCACTATGCCGACTCCTTTTGTCTTAAAGAAGGATGCTCCCCAAACCCCTCAATGCTGTATTTATACCTAGAGCAGAGTGACTGTGCTCATTCATGAACCTTTACAGAAACAATGGTTATATGTTTCAGACTTTCAGCCTTCATTTTTTTCTATTGATTTTAAGTTCCAACTGAATTTATGATCACATTGAATGCTAAAGCCTTAGTTTAGTTAGTTTCTTAAGGCCAAAGGTCTTAAACTGGGGGGACCATATTAGCTGCTTTCAAGTTGATTCTGACTCCTGGTAAACCTGTGTATGTCAGATAGAATTGCTTTCCATAGGTTTTTATTGGTTTGTTTTTAAAAAATAGGTCATTGGACTTTTCTTCTAAGGTACCTCTGGGTGACTCAAACCAGCTGAGCTTGTTCATTGTTTGCACTCCTAATCTAGAGGAAAAGAAAATGAAAACAATGGCTTTAGGTTCAAAGAAGGAAGTTTGAGAACAGCTCTAAAAAGAGCATCTAACTATCCAGAACACGATTCCCTCTAGGGAAGTCTCATAGGAGGTGTTTTAGCTGGTTGAACTACCACATGTTAGTATCTAAAAGAAAAGATGTTGAACAGGTAACGTGAAGTGATTTATCATTAATTGATTCACATACAGGAACCTGCCAAATCATTCTATTAGGAGCATAAAGGCATGTCCATGGTGAAGCCTCAACCCCAATTCTCAAAATATTAAGAAAAGACATTAATAGAACTAGTGAAGATGCTATTTGTTACTGTTAGGCAAGAAAAGTCAACTAATGGATGAACTTTGCCATATTATGCACCATTCTGAATCTCTGATTATCCCTTAGCACATTATTGCAGTTACCGTGCCAACCCATCTTGTACGGGAGGCGGGGGAGAGGGGTTTCTTCATCAATTCCTCAACCCTCTGCCTTTCCTAGCCTGATGTCTATTTTCAAGTTCTGGCCCCTCCTACCAACATACCCAAATTATATGAGACCAAGTTTCACCATCCTTGCCTTTGTTGCGTAGAAACAAAGAATAGCTCTGATTTTCCCCCACCCCCCTTTTGCTCTAGGAAAAGGTGGAAAAAGAGATACCAAATATCTGTTGTTGTCAAAAATCCACTGACTTTGGCAAAATAACTTAAGAAATATGTTTTAAACTTAGTGCTAACTACTGAAGACACAAAGTTGTTGTGGTTATGATTATTTTTGGGTGCTATCAAATCAGAATTGACTCATAGCTGACCCTCCAGCAGGTTTTCAGAAGCTGTAAATCAGGTGATCGACCATCTTTCACCTTCGGAGCAGCTAACGGATTCAAACCTCATGCCTTTTGGTTGATAGCACAGCTCCTTACCACTAGGCCAGTGACCAGAGCTTCCAGAAGATGCAAAGGAGATACCAAAATCTCTGCCTACCAGCAGATCAGAAGAGCTAGAGCAGATTATTGATTACAAAGCTATGAAACAGGGAGTGTAATTGAGATGAGCATACCGTGTGGGTGGAGGAAGCACAAAGAAGGAAATAAATTGGAAAGGGTAGTGTTACTAATTGAATTGTAGTCCTGCCAAAATACACGTTGGAATCCTAAATCCTGTACTTATGGCTGTGATCCAGTATGGAAATAGGCTTTCTCTCTTATTCTCTTATGTTAATGAAGCATATCATTGCAGGATGTGACCTAAATCTAATCACTTGTGATTTATGAGGAACAGTACAAAGAAGCAAGCACAAAGGGCAAGGATGGAAGGTGGATGTGTGTGTGTGTGTGTGTGTGTGTGTGTGTGTGTGTGTGTGCTCGTGTGTAGGTGGCACATGAAGAGCACCAAGGGACTTAGTTACTACAGAGCTACAGAAGCTGAATCTTTCCTCAGAACCAACAGAAAGAAGAGCCTTGCCCTAGAATTGCTGCCCTGAATTTGATCTTCTAGTTTTCTAAACTGTGAGAGAAGTTTCTGTCCTTTAAACCTACTTCCTATCTGAGTAGAAATATACTCCAGTAGCTCTAGGAAAAGAAACAGGCAGTAAGGAAAAATATTTTATGACCAAAACCTTGAGCTGTGTCAGAAGGTGAGGAGTCTGCCCTGTCAAGAGTGCTTTCATGGCAGCGTGGAGCACACACCGAGGCATAAAGGCCTGCAGCAATTTTCACACCATTTTGACTATTGAGCTCTTTTAGTTGTTGTTGTTGTTGTTGTGTGCTGTGGAGTCACCTGCAAGTCACAGCGACTCTATGTACAACAACTCTGAAGCCTGCACTGTCCTGAGCCAGTCTCACTGACACTGACACACCCACCTACCTCCATTGTCCTAATAATTCTATCAATCCATCTCTTCTGGAATCTTTCTCACCTGTGCTGTCCCTCCATCCTTCCAAGCATGATATCCCTCTCCAAGGACCAGTACCTCCTGGCCATATGCCTAAAGTATGTGAGATGGAGCTTCAAAATCCTTGTCTTAAAAGAGAAACTTGTTTTCACCTTCTCCTAGACAGACCTATTTGTTTTCTTGGCAGTTCATAGTATGTTTAAGACTCTTCTTCAGCATCAAAATTCAAAGGCGGTGATTCTTCTACCATCCTTAGTTAATTGTTTTTGGTCAAATATTCTTCAAAGTAGTATAGTTCTAGTCTGTCCATTTGCTGTACAGAGGTAACTTGTGGTTGCTGTGATGCTAAACACTGTGACACTGATGTGTCAAATACGATAATGGTTACTCACGATGGACAGTGTTTGGTAGAGCTCCTCTATTAAAACAAGCTTGGAAACAGGAGTGGCATCCATTTCCAAAAAAAGAAAACTATAGCTTGCCTCCAGAAACTCTATGAACTTGGAGAAATGATGAAAGTTATACAGGAGTTCAGGTCTTTTGTTCATAGGGTCACTATGAGTCATCTACGGTTTGATGGCACTTAATAACAACAACTGATGCACAGCTAATCGCAAAGACCATGGCCTGGATCTGATGTACCTTAGTCTCATGACTGACATCATTGCTTTTCAATACTCTGGAGAGATCCCTGGCAGCACATTCACCTAATGCAATTCATCTTTTGATTTCATTACTGTTGGTGCCAAGAATGTTCATTGTGGAGCCAAACAGCCTCAATCTCTTCTCCATCCATCATGGTGCTGCCATTTGGCCCAGTGGTGAGTATCTTTGTCTTCTTGATATTGAGCTTCAATCTATATTGAAGACTACAGTCCTTGACCTCCTGCAGCAAGCACTTCAAGTCCTCCTCAGTTTCAGCAAGCAAGGTTGTTGATGAGTCTTCTTCCAATCCTAATACCACATTCCTCCTCATACATACCAGCCTCCCAAATGATCTGTTCAGCATAGATATTGAAGATATAGAGAGAGAATATGTATATCCCTTCCTGACTTTGAACCATGCAGTGTTTCTCTTCTCTGTTCTGAGAATCGCTTCCTGGTCCAAGAATAGCTTGCGCATAAGTACAATTAAGTGTTCTGGGATTCCCATTCTCCTCAAGGTTAGCCACAATTTGCTATGATCCTCACAGTCAAATGCCTTTGCATAGTCAAGGAAACACAGATATCCCTCTGGTACTCTGTTTTCTGCCAAGATCCATCCGACAATGGTGATAATGTCTCTAGTGCCACGGCCTCTTTTAAACCCAGTTTGTATTTTTGGTAGTTCTCTGTCAATGTGCAGTTCCAGTCATGTCTGGATAATCGTCAGCAGGATTTTGCTTGTGTGTGATGATATGAGTGATCTTGTACAATAATTTCCACACTCTGTCGGGTCACCTTTTTTTAGAATGGAAATAAATATGGATCTCTTCCAGTCTGTTGGCCAGGTAGTTGTCCTCAAGATTTTTTGGCACAACCTGGTGAGTGAGCTTGTCCAGAGCAGCATATGTTTGTTGAAATATGTCAACTGGTATTCCATCAATTCCTTGGGATTTATTTTTTGGCAAGCCCTTCACAGCAGCCTGAACTTCCTCCTTAATCACCATTGCCTCTTGATCATATGTTGTTTCTTGTAATTCTTCTGTGTCAGCCAATTCTTTTTGGTACAGTGATTCTGCATACTCCTTCCAACTTCTTTTAGTACTTTGTAAGTCATTCAATATTTTACCCACTATTCTACCTTAAGTATTGCAACTCGAGGCTTGAATTTGTTCTCTAGGTCCTTCAGCTTAAGAAATGCCCTTTTGACTTTCAGACTCCAGTTCTTTGCACATTCCATTATAATACTTAGCTTTGTCTTCCCGCACTGCCCTTTGAAATCTTCTGTTCAGCTCCTTAAATTTCTTGATTTCTTCCCTTCATTTTGGCTTCATGGCACTCTAGTGCAATATTCAGAGTCTCTTCTGACATCCATTTTGGTCTCTTCCTCCTCCTCCTCCTCCTTCTTCTTCTTCTCCTGTCTTTGTAAAGATCTTTTGTATTCTTTGTAGATGATATTCTTGATATACTCCCATAGCTCATCTGGTTTTCAATCATTAGCGATCAAGGCCTCAAAGCTATTCCTGAGTTGGTATTTAAATTCAGGTGGGACAGACTCAAGGTCAAATTTTTATTCCTGTGGATTTGATTTGACCTTCTTTAGCTTTAACTTGAACTTGCATATGAGTAGTTGATGGTCTGTTCCACAATCAGAACCTGGCCTAATTTTCACTGATGATATGGAACTTCTCCAATGATTCCTTCCACAGGTGTAATCAATCTGATTCTTGTGTATATAGGAGGAATCTATAAGTATAGCTTGTGTTTATGTTTCTTATAAAAGGTATTTGTTATGAATAAATCATTGATTGGGCATAATTCTATTATTCTATCCCCATCCTCATTTTCATCATTAAGTCCATAATTTCTGACTACTGGTCCTTTTCCCTGGTTCCGAAATTTTGCATTCCAATCACCTGTTATTATTAATGCATCTTGGTTGCATGTTTGACCGATTTCTGACTGTGAAGGTTAATAGAAATAATCTATTTCCTCCTCTTTGGCTCTGGTTGTTGGTGTATAATTTTGAATGATACCATTACCACGTCTTCCTTGTATGCATATGGATATTAACCTGTTACTTACAATATTGTATTTCAAGATAGATCTAGAAATGGCCTTTTTTAACCATGAAAACCACCCATTTTTTTCCTCACCTTTTTATCTCCAGAGTAGTAGCTCATATGATTATCTGATTCAAATTGTACCATGCCAATCCATCTCATTTCACCAACACCTAATACATTGATATTTATGTGTTCCATTTCTTTTTTAACAATGTCCAGATTTCCTATATTCATGCTTTTTGCGTTACACATTCCAACCATTAGTGTCTGCTTACAACTGTTCCTCATCTGTTGTGTTTCCACATTTGAGGGCTCAGCCTCATTGTCATAGCTGTTATTCCACACTATGTGTGCTCTATTGTACATAGAGTTTTTGAAGGCCTGTTATATTTCAGAAGTGGATGGCCAATCTTTCTTCATAGTCTGTCTTAATTGTAACACAAGGAATTCCTTGTGCTGCTAATTCCAAGATGCCATCTTTCTGGTGGTTGGATCCACCAGAGGCTCCACAGAGTAAAGACAGGTGATTACAGCCTTGGATGACCTCCTGGTGGATCAGCTATGAGCAGGTTCCCACTAGATGGCTATGAGTTTGAGTTTTGAGTTTGTATCAAAACTTTTTTACTTAAAACAATAACAAAATGTATCTTTATTAACTTTTCTTGATGTTGTAGACAAGGGGGTTAAGTTACTTTTTTGATATTGTAGAAAAGGTCACATGATGAGATCTCCTTGATCAATTATGCCAACCTAGTTTCTGGACATAAGTCCCTGGCAGAATGGTGTGAATGAGATCATAGCTATTAGGATAATAGAGTCTTGAAACTTCTGGGCATTATTAAAGAAAGAAAAGAAATTATTCTAAAATCATTTAGAGCCAACTTTTAATTATTTAGAGAAATAGTGATGAAAAAAAATTATCAGGATGATTAATTAGAGGGGAAAAAATGAAAACTTAACTATAGTTAAATCTTAACATTTTACAGTTAAAACAGTTTTGTTATGCTGAGACAAATGGAAGAATTGAAATCAAGTCTACCAATGGTTATATTAATTGTGAAGGTGCAGACTTGTCTTGTTAAAAGTCAATAAAGGAGAGAGAGAGTATTGAAAATCAAACTGACCTACCTGCGGTTTATAAGAAACATTTGAAGCAAAATTACTAAAAAGAGGGAAATAATAATTAAAATCAGTAAATTATCTCAAACCCCACACTTGTTCATAATTTTAACTCTTTCCTCCATTACAGTTCTAGCTTCAATGAAGTTATAAAAGTCAAATTGGTAACTTTTTTTTCAATGAAGTTATAAAAGTCAAATTGGTAACTTTTGTAGTTTTCTTTTCATTGACTATGACTCATTAACAATGTGATTCTCTGATAGAAATACATATAATGTGTCAGTAGGGTCAGGGTCCAGTGAGGAAAATAATTACTGCACTAAGTGTTTTAAAAGATAAAATTTAACATAGGAACCTGGTTTCACAAGTTTAAGGGATGAAAAACAAAAGGAGATTACTGATGTCTCACGGAATTAACAACTACAGGAGCCACTACTTCTCTGCAGACATGCAGTGGGTGATTGAATCAGGTACACATTAGTCTTTAAATTGACATCATTGCTCTTCAGGATTTTGGAGAAGTCTCTGACAACAGATTTTCTCAAGGCTTCCTGACTGCTAGTACCAAGCATGTTGATTGTGGATCCAAGCAAGAGTAAATCATTAACTATTTCAATCTTTTCTCCATCTATCATGATGCTGCTTATTGGTCCAGTGGTGAAGTTTTCTGTTTTCTTGATGTTAAATTATAATCCATATTGAAGGCTATGTTCTTTGATCTTCTGCAGCAAATATTTCAAGTCCTCTTTGCTTGCTGCAAGCAAGGTTGTATCTTCTGCAAAACACAGTTTGTTCATGAGCCTTCCTCCAATCAGATGCCACACTTTTCTTCATAAAGTCCAGCTTCCCTAATGATTTACTCAGCATATAGATGGAATAGGTGTGGATAAAGGATATAGCCCTGATGCACACCTTTCCTCATTTTAAACCACTCCATGTTCCCTTGCTCTGTTCAGACAACACTGTCTTGCTCTAGGTATATTGTTAATGTTGTGTACTGTTGAGTCTGAACTGACCCACAGCTTATCCTTCAGAGGTTTTCCAGAGGCAGCAAGTTGCACAGGAGGAGATTGTCCATCCTTCTCTCATAGAGTAGCTGGTGAATTTGAACCATGTGCCTTTGTGATTGCAGTGTAGCTTCTTACCACCAGGCTAGGTTCCATAGAAACATATAAATGTTCCGGAATTCCCATTCTTCTCAATGTTAGACTTAGTTATTATCTACACAGCTAAATGCCTTTGCATAGTCAATAAACATTGGCCACTTTGAAACAGACACTTTTATGATCAATTATGCTGGGAATAAAAATTGAGGAAGAATTGAGGAATATCATTCTTGACCAAAAAAAAAGAAAATAATTGAAAAGTTCATTTCAAGATCTCTATTAAAGTACAATATCCATACACATACACGGAAGATCTATTAATACAATTGTTATACAAATATACCAACCAACAGTTAAAGATGAGGAACTTGAATTCTACAAACTTTTGCATCTTAAATTAACCAAACATATAGTCATGATGCATTAATAATAGTTGATGACTGGAATGCAAAAGTTGATGACGCATTAATAATAGTTGATGACTGAAACAAAGTAGAAGGAATGACAGTTAGAAATTATGGACTTGGGGACAGAAAAGAGGCTGAAGATTGAATTTTGTATGTTCAATGGTCTATTCATAATAATAAATTTTTTAGGGTAAAATAGTAAAGATGAATTTATTAGAAAGTTACATTCCCAAAGGGACAGACCTCCCTCCTTGAAAGAAAATATGGAGGAGAGGCCAGCAAATATTAAAGAAACACAGACAGCAAGTATACACATAGACTTCACCTGACGGATTGCACAGGAATCATATTGATTATATCTGTGGCAAAAAAAAATTTGTTGGGGAAACTCAGTATCAGCATTCAAAACTAAGCCAGGTGCTGATCATTAAACAGATTATCAATTACTCATGCACAACTTTGAACTGAAGTTGGAAATATAAATAAGTCATCAAGAACTTCTGGTATAGAAACCAGTCTCTTCCTGAAAGAATAAAGTGTATTTCAATAAGTTTACTCTAACTGTAATGGACACCATCACTGTATTCTCCCAGAAGAGAAACTTTTTGTGGTTCCTGCACCATTTTTCCTGAATTTTAGAGAGTGAAAAATAGCTTCCATCTACTCAAATAGAAAAGAGGAGTCACTTTATTGAAGGATGCTAGCTTCTCTGCTAAGTCCTTTCTCACCTTTGGTCAAAGGACTTTCAGCGGGAGTGCACGAGCTCCGATTTCGCTGGGCGAGCAAAAGGAAAGGTAATTCAATAGTGGGACTGATCACTGAAATAAAAACAAACGGCAGCTGTCAGTATGTCATGGCCAGTGTGTGTGTGCTTCAGTGTGGTCAGGGTTGTAATTCATTATAGTTAGTCTGTTCCCCGGAAATTGGACCCTGTGATTGAAGGCATGAGATTTCTTGGCTTTCTGTGTCCCTGTGTTATCAATCAACCCTATGGTCAATGAAGTTACATGAAATAACCAGATAAATCTTTATGTAATTAGGCTGAAATAAAAGAAACCTAACAGGAATCAATCCTTTTGTCTGAAGTTTTGAGCTGTAAAGGTTATGAACTTAGGACATTTTCATTCAAAATCAGGATTTATAATTTATAACTAAACAATGGCTTATACCCATTATAAAAAGCAAAACAGTTAAAAAAATCTCAGGATTCAAAGTTAGTCTAGACATGATCTAGTTGCAGATGTCACAAATTAACTATGGGTCAAATCTAGTATGTAGACATGTTTAGTGTGATGATTTTTTTAAATGAAAATATGAGAGCACACTTAAACGTTGGGCGGTTTTACCTAATAGCAAGGAATCCTGACTTCTCTTGGAAGATAGGAAGGTTTCACAATACTTGGCCCACATTCTCACATGAAAGCTGTCCAGTGTTTCTCAGTAGTAGCTGTGCCTTTGAGAAGAGTGTGGCCTCTCCAGTGGAAACTGAACCAACCACTCCCCATATACCCAAACCAAACGCCTTAGAGTCAAATCTGACTCATGACAATCATTCATTGAGTTTTTGAGGCTGTAAACCATTATGGGAAGACACTGTCTCCTCCTTTTCCTGAGGAGTGGCTAGTGGATTAAGAATGTCAGCTGTAACTAACCAGGGTTCTTTGCAGCAGCGTCAGTGTAGAGTCTACAGTGTCTCCAGAGTAAAGGCAGAATGCGAGCCGCTCTCAATCATGACACTATAGCTATTATTGCACTTGCAATCTAGGAAGAAGTGAAGAACTCCTCAAACTAGCCTCCTCTCCCTGCTGTGACTTTTTGCCTGGCTGCAATCCCAAGGACACGCCCTTCTAATACACCAGCTGCTCCATAGAAGGAGGGACCATCTCCTCCTGTGCAATTAACCGCCTCTGAAAACCCCCGGAGGGTTATCTATGAGTCAGTTCCACAGAACACAGCAACAACAATAATCTTCTTGATGCCTACATTCCCTTATATCAACCAATCTATATTTATCTAAAAGGTAGACCAAACCCACTGCTGGTGAGTCAAACCCAGATCAGAGCATCCCTCCATCAGATTTCTGAGGATGCAAATCTTTACAGGAGAAGATGGTCCATCTTCTTCCCATTGAACAATTGGTGGTTTCTAATTACTAACCTTTCTGTTAACAACTCGATCCTTAAGCACTATGTCACAAGAACATCTTAAGCTATACTTCACACCCTTTGCCATCTAGTCAAAACCAGCTCAGAATTAACCCTCCATGGATTCACAGGGCTGTAAGTCACACAGGAGATTGCCCATCCTTCTGGTGGATTTGAACTGTCAGAGAGAGGCAGCCTTTGGGTTAGCATGCAAGTCTGGATGGACTGTGCCACCAGAGCTCCCTAGTCCAGGCCTGCTCACAGAACTCACCCGCTAGGAATCAGCTAACTACAGCTTGTTAAGGCAAATAGTAAAAACAAAAGAAACCAAACCCAAACACACAAAAACAATCCAAAAGATCACTTAACATTTAAAGTTCCCTTAAACATTATCTAGTTGCTAAAGTCACAATTGACCAGCTTTGAATATCAGAAAAAGCTGCTTTGGTGGCACAGTCGTGCTGCTGAGCCAAAGGTGATGGCCCACTAGTGGTTCAAATCCACCAGCCAATCTGTGGGAGAAAGATAGACAATATTCTCCTGTGTGATTTATAGCTTCTGAAAACCCACTGGAGGGTTAGCTGGGTGTTGGTTCTGACTCCACGGCAATGAATATGATTTGATTTTCCTTTATATATTGTTTCCTCTGGTCTCTATGTTATTCTGTGGACCTGAACACAATATAGAATAATAATAAACAACACATAATACTGTAAAGTTTGTGAAGCACCTTACCTGGTGTCCGGCATGTTGTTACTGTTTTTGCTAGGAGCTATCAAGTCAACTATGACTCACAGCAACCCTATCAACAACAGATCAGAACCTGTCCTAACCTGTGCCATCCTCATTGTTTCTGATATACTTGAGCCCACCGCTGCAGTTAGTGTGTCAATCCATCTTGTTGAGGGTCTTCCTTTATCACTGACCCTCCACCTTTCCAAGCACGATGTCCCTTCTAAGGAATAGCCTCTCCTAGCAACATGCCCAAAGGATGTGAGATGAAGCTTTGTCATCTCCAAGGAACATTCTGGCTACACTTTCTCAAGGATCTCTGTTAGCTCATAGTACTAGTCAACAAAGGTTGGTTTTCTTCTCTGCTCAAACTTTTCCTTTTACAACTATTTAAAAAACACACACACAAAAACCATCTATTTGAGCCAGGAAATAAAAAAACGTATCGCAATGAGAAAGTCTGCTGTTAGGGACCTCTCTAAAGTACTCAAGAGCAACGGTGTGTCTGTGGAGACTAAGGTGCATCTGATACAGGCCATGGTCTTTGCAATCACTTGTTATGCATCAGAGAGTTGGACAATGACTAGGGAGGATAGAAGGAGAATTGACGCCTTTGAGCTTGGTGCTGGAGAAGAGTATTGAATGTACCATGGACTGCCAAGAAAACAAACAGATTCATCCTGGAGAGGGTTAAAGCAGGCTACTCCTTGTAGGCAAGGATTCTGAGGCTTCGTCTGACATACTTTGGACATGTTGTAAGGAGGGACAGGTCCTTGGAGAGGGACATCATGCTTGGGAGGGTGGAGGGACAGCGCAGGAGGGGAAGACCCTCTATGAGGTGGATTGATTCAGTGACTGGGGTAATCGGGATGGGTGTGTCAGAGGCAGTGCGATTGGCAAGGATAGAGCAGAGTTTAGGGCTGTTGTACATAGGGTCACTATGAGTCACAAATGACTTGACGGCACATAACAACAGCAACAGCAACAACTATGCATACCTACTATGCTGGAAGCTAAAAATGAAAAAGTTAATAAAACACAGCCCTTAAATTCTAGGAAATTACAGTCTGGGGGCCAACACTGATAAAGAACTAGTGTGTATTCTGTGACTCTATGGTAAAAATATATAGGGAACTCATAGGATTGTGCAAGAAATTCTACGAGATTTTTACAAGCTTATATATCTATATTTTTGAAAGGAAACAGGAGAGACTAGTTGTATAATTTGAAAATTATTTCTGTAGCTAAATGCCAGACTGTGTATTTGGGGAACATGTTTACACAACTTACATGGTTCAGAGAGAATGGACAATCTGTTTGGCTTTAGGACCCAAAGAGTCTTGCTATCAGTTAGAATGTGTCTTCCCTGACACTTCCATATTTAAATCTGATTGTTGTTACGTTCCATTGAGTCATCTGTGACTCAGAGCAATCCAATCTCACTACCTCAGACACATCTATCCCCATTGCTCCAGTTACTGTATCAATCCATCCAGTCCAGGGTCTTCCTCTCTTGTGTTTTTACTCCATCTTTTCAAGCATCATATATTTCTCCAAGGGCTGGTTCCTCCTGACATTATGCCCAAAGTATGTCAGACAGAGCTTCAAAATCTCTGCCTCCACGGTGCAACTTGGCTTTACCCCCTCCAGGACAAACTTCTTCCTTTTGGCAGTTCACGGAATGTTCTGAACTCTTCACACCACAACTCAAAGTGGTAGATTCTTTTTCTCCCATCTTTAGTTGTTGTCCCACTCTCTGATGTATAGCAAGTGATTGTGAAGACCAGGGCCTGGATCAGGCACACTTCAGTCTTTAGACTGACATTGTTCCTCATTAGCACTCTGGAGAGGTCCTTGCCAGTGTAGAAATGTGGTAATTCTGACTTAGCAGTATACGTAATGGACTCTATTGTAGTTGTTGTCGTTAGGTGCTGTCAGGTCAACTACGTCTAACAGTGATTTTCTGAGCGATAGACTGAAAAGTTGCCCTATCTTTTGCCATTCTCATGATCTCGAATATGCTTAAGTTTACTGTTATAGTGATTGTATCAGTCCATCCTGTTGAGGGTCGTCTTCTCCTTCCCTGACCCTCTCCCTTTCCCAGAATGATGTCTCTTTCCAAGGACAGACTCTTTCTGGACAACATGCTCAAAGTAAGGGAGACAGAGTTTCATCATCTTCGCCTCTAAGGAAAAGCATGCTGTGCTTCCTCCAAGGCAGATTTATTTGTTCTTTTGACAGTCCTTGGATATTCTAGATTCTTCACCAACACCATAATTCTTTGCTATGGACAAAGAAAAATGACATCTGACCTCTATTTGTTTAGAGATAGCATGGAAGATAGTTTCAAGGATGGAGAAGCACTGGAGCAGAGGATGTAAAGACATCATCTGCTCTCGGAATGAGAACTGAACTTGGTCAGTTCTCAGCTCAGTTTCGGTTTCCTCATTCTGGCCTTGTTTCCTGTGAGCAGCGCTTAAGAGGGTACACTCTGATAAACGGGTGGGATGAGAGTTCTTAGCATTGAACTCCCCTGCTCCACTTTGCTGAAGGGACAAACACACTTGTTTCTCTCTGATACAATTACTTTTGTCTAAGAGCCTGTCAAAGAATCCAGGAGAACACAAGCACTTAGCCATTCTGAGGAGCAACCCTAGGAGGTCAGATTTCCTGCAGGTGCCAAAGTGAGGAAACCAGGTCAGGCGCAACAGCTCTAAACTACACCCAGGCTGCTCCCTAGTGGCTGCCTGCAAATCCACCAGTCCTGGACGGGCTGGGTTGTTGACCCACATGCATGCGCAGATCCAATCACACTTCTGTTGTCAGATATGGGGATAGGGATGGATCGTGTGTCTCTCTTCTCACTTAGTATATTCGACACCATGCAATTTCCATTCTTGATGCCTATACCATATAAATAATTGAGTGTGCCCCGGAATTTAGAATTCAAGCTTCCAGAGTTTCCCAGTCCTGATCATATACTATATCTCTCCCTTCCTCCTTCACACTTTTTTTCTCTCTGTGGATAAAATGTATAGACTTTGTATTAGGATTATTCTTCAAACTGCTTTTTAAACTCCGGATTACATTTCTGTGATCTAAACATATTAGTATATACACAGTTAGTCTGTTTGCTTTAATTGTTTTATAGTATTCCATCGCATGTTTTACTACAGTTTGTTTATTGAGTCCCATATTATGAAAGATTTTTAATAGCAAGAAATTGGAAATAGAAAGCATGTCTGTAAAAAAAATTAAAAATTATACCTATATTATAGAATAGTTGCAATAATTATAACAAATGATATAGAAATGATAATTTGAAAGATGCCATGATAAATTGCTAAGTGTATGATCTTATTTTATTAAAATATAGATATAAATTGAAATGTGTATAAACATATGATGTTGTTGTTGTTAGGTGCCATTGAGTTGATTACAACTCATAGCATAGAAACAGATGAAAGTACTGAAAAGATCCTCAATAAACAAAATGTTAACACTAATTAAAACGATGTGGAAATGAATAGAAGTAAGAAGAGATGAAATTCTGTATTGTTTGATTTGTTATATGTCACTTTCCTAATTTAAACCCACAATAATGATAGAAGATTTGTAAGCACTTAATTTTTGCTTCAGAATCTTCTTTCTGAGTGATCTGAGTTAAAACTCCATTAACGACACATCCACCTCTTCCCATGTCTCACAAGCATTTTCTCAGTATCTATTTCCTTGCTGATAGTGGAAAGGAATCACGCTGCCAATTCAAAGACAAGGTTCAAATCCGCCAATTGTTCTGTGGGAGGATGGGCACTCTCCTCCTATGAGATTTTTATAGCCTCTGAAAACCCACCGGAGGGTCAGCAATGAGTTGATTCTGACTAGGCAGCATGCTACAACAGCAACAATAATGTCAGAGAATAAATTCACACACAAATGTTGATTGGTGGATTCTTAATAGTTGTTCTTACTATGGATATGGGAAATTTTTAAAAAAAATTAATGAACAAGCTATAAGCAATAATTCATTTAACGAAATGCTTTTTAAAATCCAGACAAAGTGAAGATAAGAGTGAAAGTGGCTTTAGGAAATACCTCACTTTTAGACTCCCAAATCTGGACGCATCATAGGGTTTTCAATCGATACCCTTGGTACCAGCAGTCAGGGGATCAGGAGATGTATTGCATTAGGAAAATCTGCAATCGGACTTCTACAAATTACCCAGGAGTAATGAAATCAGTTTGAAGAGAAAGGTGTGCCTGAATCAGGCCATGCTATTTTCAATTACCTGCTATATATCTGAGAGTTAGACAATGAATAAGGATGACAGAAGAATTAATGTTGTTGAGTTGTGGTATAGGAGATCATTAAATATCCCATGGACTGCAAAAAGAATAAAAAGGGATCAATTGGAAAAAGCACAGCGAAAGTGCTCCTTGGGGGCAAGGGTGGTCAAGCTTCATCTCACATCCTTTGGCATATTGTTAGAAATTCCTTGGAAAGAAATATCATGTTTTGAAAAGTGAAGGGCCAACAAAAGAAAGACCTTTCGCAAGGTGAATTGACACAGTGACTGCAGACATGGGCTTAAGTGTGTCAGAGATTGGATTGTGAGGATGGCACAGGCTTCAGGTTTGTTGTCCATAAGGTTGTTATGAATCATCCTCGACTCACCTATTAACCACACTGTCAGGACACATCACTGATCCCCTATCAAGGAAGACTGTCCTTATGGCTCCTAACAATTACAAGTTGAGGAAGTCTTTTTTTTTCTTTTCATTTCATACTGAAACACTGAAAGAGGTCTCCACAGTTACCTCTTCCAACAGAAAAAGAATCCTTCAAACAGACCCTAAGAGTACATATGTCATTGTCTGGACAGCAAAGGTGAAAGTATGATTTATTTTTAATTTTATTCCCTGCCTTTGCTAGATGTAGAGTCCCTAAATATCTGATCATTAATTTCTCTTTTTTTCCCCATGTGAATTGCTCCCCTACCAAGTGTGGGTAGAACTACTTTGACCCAATTTCAAGAGCCCAAGGTACTGTTTTAATTAACTGACAAATCTCTTAAGTGGATGTTCCTCCAGAACAGAGCTCCTTGAAACATCACATCTTGCTGATGGCAGTAGGATCACTTAAAGGCTTATATAGACACATGCATTCATCTAAGAGCTTTATGGATTTAGCGATAGGATTCTTGTCTTCTAAGTGGGAGATCTGGGTTTGATTCGAACCAGTGAACTTGATGTAGCTACCTCCTGTCCTCCAGCAGAGCTGTACATGTTGCTGTGATGTTGTACAGGCTTCAGCAGAGCTTCCAGATTAAGACACACCGAGGAGAAAGGTTTGGCAATATACATATGAAAACCAGCCAATGAAAACCCTATGAATCACAGCAGTTCCATTTGTGACTTAAATAATCATGGAAATAGTGTGGGCAGCATTTTATTCAATTGCTCATAAGTTCTCGATGAGTCAAGGTGTACTGTATAGCAGCGGATAGCACACATCATTCTTATTGTGTAAGAACAACTCCTGGAAATGTTATGTTGACAAGTTGTTATTTTTCAGAAACCAAATTGAGATATTTTGGTAAAGGGAGGGGTTGTGGTGAGAGTAATTCCACTAATATTTCAGGATCATTTTAAACACTTAGACGGCCATGCTCCCAGCCAAAATGTCCCACTCCTGCTTAACCCACGAGACTCAGCTGAAATCCAGAAGCTTCTTGGTAGAACAGAAGAGGATCTGGGTATTGACTTTGAATATTGTCTTGAACTAGCTCTCCAAACTGGACTCTGCTGCTTCATTTACAATTTTCCACAACACAAAACCATTTTTAAAAAGAAAGAAACAATAAGAGGGAAGGATATTATAAAGGACACTTTCCTGACTTATATCAGTAGTTTAGTCAGAGCAGATTTTAGACCATCCTTGAGAATATTTGGCAATGTCTAGAGACATTTTTTTTTTATTACAAGTAAAGGAGAGGAGAGCAGTGCTATTGCCTTCTAGTGTGTATAGGTCAATGATACAGTAAAACACAATGCAGAGAGCCTTCCGCAACATAGCCAGCATAGCACATCAGTAGTGCTGACATTGAGAAGTCCTGATGCTACATAGTCCACGTACTGTTGGGGTATAACACTTGGTGAAGTCTGCCGGACTCTAGAGATTTGCCAAGTACTTCCTTTATCTTTATTTCAGAACCATATATGTCAAAGGTTTTATTCTAAACTTAGTTTTTGTGACATAGGACTCCAGAAGCATCCAGGCCAATTAGGTTTCTGAAATTCAAACAAAAAATTAAACCTAAACCTATTACTGTAGTGTTGATTCTGACTCAAAGTGACCCTGTAGGACGGATAAAATCCCTTTAGGGTTTCCAGGCTGTAATACTTAATAAAGTCTACTGCCACATTTTTTTTTCTCCTGAAGAAAAGTTGGTAGATTCAAACGGCTAACCTTGGAATAGCAGTCAAACATTTAACCACTCTGCAACTTAGACTCCTTATATCACATTTTTGTTGTTGTTATGTGCCATTGAGTTAAGTATAACTCATAGCGACCCTATGAATAGCAGATCTAAATGTTGTCCTGTCCGATGCCATCCTCATCGTCAGACACATTTGAGCCCACTGCTGTAGTCACTGTGTCAGTCCATCTGGTTGGGGGTCTTCCTCTCTTTCACTGACCCTCTACCTTTCCAAGCATGATATCCCTTTTCAAGGAATAGCCTTTCCTAGACACATGTTCAAAGTACGGGAGACGAAGCTTTGCCATCCTTGTCTACAAGGAGCTCTCTGGCTGCACCTTTTTTCTTTTTTCCATTCATTCATTGTTGCACTTTTCTCCCCACCCAATGTTCCCCCTTAGTACACTCCCCTGCTGGAAAAGTAAAAGAAAAATTCTTTCATTGTTTTACAAACCCTCCCCCAGGTCTACTCCACTATGCAGCCTTTGCTCTGGACTCCTGTCCTGACAATAATACCTAATCACATATCCCTTTTAAACAGTTTTCTCCCTCATCTGTTTCAATGCAGTATACATTATTCAGCCCATCTTTCTCAGTCTCCC
>NW_006399771.1:19886007-19897859 GCF_000299155.1 Elephantulus edwardii | reverse complement strand
TAATCACATATCCCTTTTAAACAGTTTTCTCCCTCATCTGTTTCAATGCAGTATACATTATTCAGCCCATCTTTCTCAGTCTCCCCCCAACCCCGATGTCAGTCCTGTATTACAACAGTGGTACTATGCAGTATTTGTCCTTTTGTGACTGAAATACTTCACTCAGCATAATGTCCTCCAGGGTCACCCATTTTGAGTAATTGCATGAGTTCCTTCTTTTTCAATGCAGCATAATATTCCTTTGTGTGAATATACCACAGCTTCTCTATCCATTTGTTTGTTGATGGGCACTTAGGTTGTTTCCAACTCCTTGCTATTGTGAATAAAACCGCAATAAACTTGGATGTGCATATATCTGCTTGGATGTCAGTTATGGTCTCTTTGGGATATATTCCCAGTAGTGGAACTGCTGGGTCAAATGGTATCTCTATTTGCAACTTTTTGAGAAAGTGCCATACTGCCTTCCTTCGTGGTTGCCCCGTGGCTGCACCTTTTTCAAGACATACCTGTTTGTTCTTTTGACAGATCGTGGGATATTCAATCATCTTCTCCAAGACCACAACTCAAAGGCATAAATTCATTTTCTCCCATTCTTATTCACTGTCCAGCTCACATATGTATAGCAAGGGATTGAAAAGATCATGGCCTGAATCTGCGCCATCTCAGTTTTCAAAATGACTTCATTGCTCTCCGGTATTTTGAAAAAGACCCTGAGAGCAGCCTTGCCCAAAGCAATGCTTCTTATCTTCTGCCTGCTAGTACCAAAAGTGGTGAGACTGTGGATCCATGCCCATGGAGGACGACCCATTCCTACCTTGTTGCTGAGCAGTGAGCTGAGACACTGAGGATGTGGGTGACCACGGACTGGCAAGGAGAGCAGGCTGAGGGCGGATGAAGAAACAAAAGATTCCTGACTCCTTTCATCAAATTATTAAAAGGCCCAGTCCTGGCTTTTCTTTGGAAAGGAGGAACTAAACAATAAGTAATCCATAAGCTCTAAAAGGTCCCTCTACTTCTCTAACATTATGCTATTTTCTCAATCATTAAATCTCTAATCCCAGATCTGTTAGGAAGTTACATAATGGTTGCTGTTTTTTAATGCATCAAAAATCTCTTGTCAGAAATGCTGAAAACCAGGTGCGTTTGGTTTTGAGAATTTAGCACTTTTTAGAAAGGTCAACATATGATATGCAATTTCTCTGATGGAGTCTGAAGAAAATCCCCAAATGAAATATATTAACATTTCTACTGTGAACCAAAGGAGATCTGGTAGCCTCATCTGTAAGGAGACAACCCCAAAACACATGTTCGAATCCGCCACGTGCTCTGAGAGAAAAAGATGGGCAATCTCCATGGCACTGTTTACAGCCTCTGAAAACTCACAGGAGGTTTGGCTGTCCATCAATTCCAAATTGTTCACACACCACAACACTGTGAACCATGACTATTTAACCTAAGAGTCCTTAACTCTACAAGCAATATTGTTGCTGTTAATGATCTGTTGTCAAGCTGGAACTGATTCATAGCCAGTTTAGAGAGACACATCAGCTGATGGGACAGGAGCAAGATACTTAAATGATGAAGGGGCGGCATAATACACAGCTATTTAAAAAGCTTCCTCCAGTTTCCATTTCTGCCCATGATGACATAACTGAGTTCAGAATAATTTTCCTGTTGTAAACAACGGAAACTGAAGAGATAGAGAAAACAGCTGTTTTCAGACAATGGCTAGCATTCAGTGCAAGACTATGATCTCTGAGGGAAGAAAACAAATGAGGTGTAATTTTCGATCACCCTTGTTTTCCTCTTAAAGGCAATTTCAAGACCGCTTAGTTGGGAACAGGGAATCTCAAGCAGGACGTGGTGGTCTCATTTAGTCAAGGGGAGGTATTGGAATTTGTTGGCAGGTCTTCCAGAAAAAAAGGAGCAAAACAAGAGCTTTCTAAATCTGATTTGGGGTTGTCGTGAGACTGTTGCTAAACAGGAAGGTACACTCACAGAGGGTGGGCCTCCCAGAGGCCAGGCAGAGCTGCAAGCTTAACAATTCTCAAGCTCAACCAAGGTCAGGAGACTTCCGGCTATGACAATCAGAGTGAGAAAAAAAAAACCAAAACTTTGTTAAACTTTCAAGACATTCAGTAGAAACACCAGAAGGTTTGTACATTAATTTGTGGTTGTTATTGTATGCCGTCGAGTCAGAATCAACTAATAGCGAACTCTCCAGTGGGTTTTCACAGGTACTTATAATTTCACAGTAGGAGATTGTCCATCCTTCTTCCACAGAACAGCTGGTGGATTCAAACCATGTACTTTTGAGATTGCACTGAAGCTTCTTACCACTAGACCACCATAGCTCCCTATGCTGTCATGTGCCACTGAGTTGACATGACTCATAGCAAATTTGTACAACTCTGAAACCTGTCCTGAGCCAATCTCACTACTCCAATGCACCTACTCCCATTACCTCAGTTACTCTGTCAATCCATCTCCTCCAGGATCTCCCGCTTCTGCATTGTACCTCCACTCTTCCAAGCGTGATGTACTTCTCCAAGAACTAGTCCCTTCTGACTACATGCCCAAAATATGTGATATAGAGCTTCAAACTCCTTGCCTCCAACGAGCAACTTGGCTTCACACTCTCTAGGACAGACCTACTTTACTTGTTCTCCTGGCAGTCCATGATATGTTCAATATTCTTCTCCAACACCACAATTCAAAGGCATTTATTCTTCTGTCACCCTTCTGTCATTGTTCAACTCTGATGGGAAGCAAGTAATTGCGAAGTCCATAGCCAGGATCAGGTACACCTTAGTCTCTAAACTGACATTGTTGCTCTTTAGCACTCTAGACAGGCCCCTGAGAGCAGATTTGCCTAATGCAATTCATCTTTTTATTTCTTGACTACTGACTGTTGGTTGTGGACCTGAGCAAGCTGAAATAGATAACAACCTCAATCTCTTCTCCATCTATCATGGTGCTACCAATTGGCCCAGTGTTGAAACTCTTTGTTTCTTGGTGTTGAGCTTCAGTCCATATTTAAGACTGAAGTCCTTGACCTTCTATGACAAACAATTGATGTCCTCTCCAGTTTCTGCAAGTGAAGTTGTGTCATCTACGTAACGCAGGTCGTTGATAAGTCTTCTTCCAATCCTGATGCCATATTCCTCCTCATAAAGTCTAGCCTCTTGAATGATCTGTTCCACATATAGATTGAAAAGGCATGGAGACAGGTCACATCCATGACACACTTCTTTCCTAATTGGAACCATGCAGTCTTTCCTAGCTGAGTTCTGACAACTGTTTCCTGATTCAAATATGGGTTTTTCATGAGCACAATCAGGTGTTCTGGGATTTCCGTTCTTCTCAATGCTAGCTACAATTTGTTGTGATACACACAATTAAATGCCTCTGCATTGTCAATGAAAGACAGACAGACATTCCTCTGGTACTCTGTGCTCTTTTCCAAGATCCATCTGAAATGGGCTACAATGTTCCTAGTGCCACAGTGTTTTCTAAACTTAGCTTGCATTCTGACCATTTCAGTCATGTTGGGATAATCTTCAGCAGGATTTTGCTTGCATGTGATATTAGTGATATTGTTCAGTAATTTCTACACTATATTGGATCACCTTTTTTTGGAATGAGTATAAATATGGTTCTCTTTCAGTCAGTTGACCAGGGAGTTGTCTTCCAGATTTCCTGGCACCATGTTTGTTGAAATGTGTCAATTGATATTTCATCAATGCCTGGGGCCTTGTTTTTTTACCAATTCCTTCAGAGAAGCTTGAACTTTCTCCATCATCATTGCCTCTTGATCATATGTTATTCATTAAATTCTTCTGTGTCAGACAATTCTTTTCGGTAGAGTAACTCTGTGTACTACTCTCTTAATCTTCTTTTGAAGCTTCCTGTATCATGCAATATTCTTCCCATGGTGTTCCTTTAGTATTGCCACTCAAGACTTGAATTTGTTCTTCAGTTTTTTTAACTTAAGAAATACTGAGTGAGTTTATCCTTTTCTTTGTTTCAGACTACAGCTCTTTGCACATTTCATCATAACACTTTGCTTAGTCTTCCCTCCCAAGCTGCCCTTTGAAATCTTCTATTCAGCTCCTTAGCTTCCTGATTTCTTCCCTTTGCTTTGGCTTCTCTACATTCTAGTGCGGTGTTTAAAGTCTCTTCTAACATCCACCTCAGTCTTTCTTTCCTCCTCTGTCTTTGTAATGACCCTCTACTTCTTCCTGGATGATACTCTTGATATCCTCTCACAGCTCATCTGCTCTTTCTCCATTAGAGTTCAAGGCCTCAAACCTGTTCCTGGGATGGTTTTTAAATACAGGTGGGATAGACTCAAGGTCAGATTTTGGTACTTGTAAAAATTAATAGGAAGACTAAATCCTCCTTAGAGTAAAAGGCTATAGAAAATCTGTCCTAACAAGACTTAAAGCGTAATCCTTAAAATGACCGTTCAGCTGAAACAAAATCCAATATTCTTTAAAGAATGTCCAGAGCTAAATATGATAAAATTTACAATGTCCAGCATCCAAGAAGTTATTTGTTGAGGCACAAAAGGCATTATTTATGCCTCCAAGAAAGCCCATTGCTATCAAGTCAGAGTCAACTCATAGTTGACCTTACAGTGGGTTTTCAGAGGTTGTAAATCATACAGAAGGAGACTCCCTCTCTTTCTCCCTCAGAAACATTGGTAGATTGAAACTGTCAGAGAAGTACCACCTTTAGGTTAACAGTGCAACTGTCTGTCCATGAAGCTTCCAAGATTCCCTTATTTTTGCCAGGGGTGAGGGGGAGCATGGTCAGGAATCAATCAGTAGAAACAAATCTAGAAATGACAGGGAAGAGGCCAGGGAATTGGCATATGGAAGGAACTCTGTCTTAGTCTCCTGGAGTAACATAATACCACAAAGTGGATGTTTTAAAGAGCAATATCATTAATACCAAACATAAGTAAAACCTTGTTGTAATTGTACTTACATGAAGCCTGCACATAGCAGTCATTAGTACAGAGTAAGGGGATATTCAAAATAGAAAAAAACTCATTGCTGTAGAGTTGAAACTGACTCAAAGCTGAACCTCCAGGCTAGAAGACTGCACACCACAAAAGATTAATCATTTTACCTCATCTTTCTCCCATGGAATCACTGGTAATTGGAACCACCAGGAAGGTGTGATCTTTGGGTTATGAGCACAATTCACTGTGGACTACATCAGCAGGTACTGCATGATTTAAAATAAAAATGTGTATTAAGGTTGTATCATTTCAGTATACTTGTTCAATCTGTATGTTGATAAAGTAATTTGAAAAATTGGACTATAGGCATCATCAAGAATGAAAGAAGGCTCATTAACAACTGTTATTGTTGTTATGTGCCATTGAGTCAACTACAACCCACAGTGATCCTATGCACAATAGCTCTGAACCCTGCCTTGTCCTGAGCCAGTCTCCCCATCTCTGACACACCTATCTCCATTGCCACAGTCAATCCATCACATCTAGAGTCTTCCTCTCTTAAGCTGTCCCTCCATGCTTTCAAGCATGATGTCCTTCTCTAGGGACTGTTTTTTTCCTGGCAACATGCCCACAATATTTAAGATAGAGTTTAAAAATCCTTGCCTTGCAAGGAACAGTCTGGTTTCACCCTCTCCAGAACCAACCTGGAGATAACCTTGCTGAAAAATCTTGTTGAAGATGATCCAAAAGTAATTAGAACTTTATATCAACAGAGAACTTCCAGAAATACAAACAGGGTTTAAAAGAGGCTGTGGCACTAGGGATACCATTACCAATGCCAGATGGATCTTGGCTGAAAGCAGAGAGTACCAGAAGGATGTTTATTTGGGTTTTATTGACTATGAAAAGATATTTGATTGTGCGGGTCACAACAAGTTGTTACTAACATTGAGAATGGGAATCTTAGAACACTTAATTATGTTCACCTATACCTAGAAACTGTGTACAAATGGAGCAAAGGAACTCTGAATGGTTCAAAATCAAGAAAAGAGTATGTCAGGGATGTATCCTGTCTCTACACCTTTTCAATCTATATGTCAAACAGATAATTTAGAAGGCGGGATTTTATAAGAAGGATTATGGCATTAGGATTGGAGGAAGACTCAACAACAACCCATGTTATGTAGATGATATCATCTTGATAAATGAAACTGAGGAGGACTTGAATTGTTTGCTGCAGATAATTGAGGACTATAGTCTTCAATCTACACTGAAGCTCAACATCAAGAAAACAAAGATTCTCACTACAGGGCCAATTGGTAACCTCTTCACAGATGAAGAAGAGACTGAAGTTGTTAACAATTTCATCTTGCTCAGATCCACAATTAACACTCTTGGCACTGGCAGTTAAGAAATTAAAAGATGAGTTGCTTTTAGGGAAATCTGCTGTCAGCGACCTTTCCATAGTGCTAAAGAGCAAAAATGTCACTCTAGAGAACAAGACTAAGATGTACCCGATCCAGGCCACAGTCTTCTGAACTTCTTGTTATGCATCTGGGAGGTTGTCAATGACTAGGGATGACAGAAGAATCAATGCCTTTGAATTGTGGTATTAGAAAAGAGTATTGAACTTATCAAGAGAACAATCTGGTCCATGCTGAAAAGGGTGAAACCAGGCATCAACAACGAGTGGTATGTAAACAATCCAATTTACTTGTCCTGGAGAAAGAAAACCATAGTGCTCCTTGGAGGCAAGTATTTTGAAACTCCATCTCAAGATACTTTGGACATGTTGTCAAAAGGGGCCAGATCTTGAAGAAGGCCATCATGCTTGGAAGGGTAAAAGGTCAGTGTGGGAAAGGAAGACCCTGGACCAGATGAATGGGCATAGTGCCAATGGTAATGTGGTCATGTGTGCCGGAGATAGTGAGGTTGGCTCAGGATAAAACAAGATTCAAAGCCATTGTTCAAAGCATTGCTATGAGTTGTAGTCTATTCAACAGTACATAACAACACTAACAAAATGTGATGAGGTTCTCTCAACAGCTATCCTTAACTATCATAAGAACTTTAAATGTTTTCAAACTGATATCATAGTTCTTAAATAATCTGGAGAGGCCCCTGACTGACTGCAAACTTTCCCAATGTTTCGCTTCTCAATGAATAAAGTTGGCAGAAGAAGAATTGATGCCTGTGAGCTGTGATACTGGAGAAAAGTACTGAATATCCAGTGGATGGCCAAAAGGACAAACAGAGAAAGGGCAATCAGAGTGCACCTTGGAGACAAAGATGACAAAGCTTCATGTTGTTGCATACGTGTTGCTAGGATAGGTTTTTCCTTGTAAAGGGACAGCATATTTGGAAAGTGGAGGGTTGTCAAAAGAGAAGACCCTCAATCAGGTGGACTGATACAGTGACTGCCACAATGGTTTCAAGGATGTCAGGTATGATGAGGAAGGCACAGGCTTCAGGTCTGTTGTTCATAGGGTTGCTATGAGTTGTGCTCAACTCAATGGCATCTAATAACAAACAACACTACCTTAGAAGGAATTTCTTCATTACATATTTCTTAGGATATCTCACATCATGAACACTAATATTTTGTAGGCGGCCTTCTAAGTATTCACTTTGCTGTCAATGTTCACTTTTATGTAGCATATTAGAGTTTTCTTTGTGACGAGTAAACTAGTCATATATATTCCCTTTATTCATTGTAAAATCCATTTCATAAATGCATTAGCATGATCTGCACGGTGGCCCTTCTTAAAATTCTAGTTTGTTGTTTCATTCTTAAATTTTTTTTTTTAATTAGTCCTCAGTCATTGTAGGTACAGAGAATCTTACACAACTCTCACTGTGTTTTTTGACTCCTCTATAGTTGGCCATCCAAATAGGTGAAAGTCATCTAGGGAGCTCTAGTGGAAGAACCATAGAAGAAATCTCACCTCCCATGAGATTTATCTTATTTTAAACCCACTCGAGAGTCAGCTATGGGTCAGTTCTGACTCAAAGTTACTCAACAACAAAGAGCTTCAGTAGTCTAAAGGTAGAGAGTTGAACTGCCAATTCAAAGGTAGACAGTTTGAATCTCTCGGTTGCCCCTCGGATGCAAGATGGACCATCTCCTCCTGTGTGTTTGCCTTTGGGAATCCACTGAAAGGTCAGCTATGAGTTGGTTCTGACTTGAGGGTATATAATAACAACATGATTAACAGGATTTTGATGTTACACTATTTTTCATTAAGACAGATGCTGTGGTTCATCTTTTGGAACTTTCTACTCCATGAACTATTATTTTTCATGTTTCTTTTTCCTTCTTTTCACTGTAAGCTACAGGAATGTTTGAACTCTTTTTTGAATAAGGAAACTAAAGCCTAATTTCAAAATAAAAATTCATACATATGTGATTGTAATAGAAAACAGCTCTGAAACATGACTAATGGTCAAATCTGATTTTCCTACCACATGAGTTTTGGGTCTGGACTTCAGAAAGGCTTTCAAGAGCTTTTTGAATTTTGTAATTGCAAAGAAAGGGAAACGGACCTGCACCTTCCTCCTGATGTAATGCCACACATTTTGAGATGTATTTTTCCTTATGTGAATAAGCAACAAGACAGTGTTTGCTGCAGAAAGAGTTCTTCACTCCCAACTTGTGTTACACATGTTGTTGTTGTTGTTGTTGTTGTTGTTATGTGCCGTCGAGTCACTTACAACTCATAAACCTGCTCTGTCCTGTGCCAATCGCACTGTATCTGACACGCCCACCCCGATTACCCCAGTCACTGAATCAATCCACCTCATAGAGGGTCTTCCCCTCCTGCATTGTCCCTCCAGCCTCCCAAGCATGATGTCCCTCTTCAAGGACTGGTCCCTCCTTGCAACATGTCCAAAGTATGTCAGATGAATCCTCAGAATCCTTGCCTCCAAGGAGCAGCCTGGTTTAACCCTCCCAAGGATGAACCTGTTTATTTTCTTAGCAGTTCATGGTACACTCAATACTCTTCTCCAGCACCACAGCTCAAAGGCATTAATTTTCCTTCTATCCTCCCTAGTCATTGTCCAACTCTCTGACTCAAAACAAGTAATTGCAAAGAGCATGGCCTGTATCAGGCACACCTTAGTCTCCAGAGTGACACCATTGCTCTTTAGTACTTTGGAGAGGTCCCTAACAGAAGACTTTCCCATCGCACTACATCTTACACATGAGACATTAATAAAGTGATGGTGAGCTCATCCTCCTGGCTCCACTTCCTTGGTTCAGGTTCTGGAAAAGCAATAGTCATAGCCCTGATCCATCAGACAGAGCTGACTGAAGAGCCTCATAGTTTCTGATGATCTAGCATTTTAAGTTCTAGACAAATTCACACTCAAAAACAATTCCTTTTATGTTGATGTTGTTGTTATGTGCTGTGTACCTGGAACCGACTCATGGCTGATCCTCTAGTGAGGTCAGAGGCTATACATTGCATGGGTAGAGATTGTCTATCTTTCTCCTGTATGGCAGTTGGTGAATTTGACCTTGTGCCTTTAGATCGACAGCACAATTTCTTATCACTAGGCCATCAGACTTCCCTTATTCTTAATATGATTAGTACTATATCCTGCAATGCTTACTTTCTTATGGCCCCTGATCTCCAGTGAATAAACTCTCTTGTACCTCCAAATCTGTGCTACATGTTAGGAATATTGAGAAATAAGAGAGTAATGGCCAAGATCCTGTGCACTTGAGTTTTGTCCTGGAGTGAAATACATACAGAGAAACTCATGTTGGTCAAAGAAACAAGTTCATTTAGCTTGACCCTGATCCCAAGACCCAGAGCAAACCATTGCAGCTGGGGGATGTCTTTTACCTAGACTTCACTAAGCTCAAAGGGGCAGTGGTAGGTGCAGGGGTAGAATTCTCCTCTTCAACAGGGGAGACTTCAGCTCAGTTTCTGGCAAGTGCATCTCATATGCGGCCACTAGCACTGCCTCAGTGGAAGCCTGTGGGGTCCTACGATGCCAAATAGTTACAGCAGAGCTTCTATACTCAGATATACGAGGAAGAAAAGCCTAGTGTTCTGCCTCCTAAAATCAGGCAATGAAAACTGTATGGATCACAAAATTTGGTCTTCAGTGCAGGGGGTTCCCATGGTTGGATGGTGACTCACCAGCATCTAACAGTAACAGGCTGAGCTCTCAAGTCTTTTGTCTTAGGTTCTAGTTCTACACAGTAAAAAGCACCATCCAGAAGTCTATAGCCTGACAACTCTTTATCCTTAGGGGTGAAATAAGGAGATGAGTAGGATGTTGGAAGGCCTGTGAACTTGGTCCACAGTATTTCTGATTTTTTTAACCCTTAAACTTCTAGGCATGTTGCCATAAAGCCTGGAGAGGCTCACTATCTGCTGTGAAAACTAGGCCCGGAGCCAATTGTGGAACAGACTGCCAACTTCTCATATGCAAATTCAAGCTGAAGTGGAGGAAAATTAAACCGAATCCACAGGAACCAAAATATAACTTTGAGTCTGTCCCACCTGAATTTCAGAACCATCTCAAGAACAGGTTTGAGGCCTTGAACACAAATAAGCGAAGACCAGACAAGTTGTGGGAGGATTATCAAGCGTATCATCCAGGAAGAGTGCAAACATTCACTACAAAGACAGAACGGGAAGAAAAGATCAAAATGGATGTCAGAAGAAACTCTGAAGATTGCATTGGAGCTCAGAGAAGCCAAAGCACAAGGAAGAATTCAAGATACTAAAGAGCTGAACAGATTTCAAAAGGCAGCACAAGATGATAAAGCAAAATATTACAATGAAATGTGCAAGGAGCTGGAGTCAGAAAACCAAAAGGGTTGAACTCGCTCAGCATTTCTTAAGCTCAAGGAACTGAAGAACAAATTTAAACCTCAAGTTGCTATAATCAAGGATGCTTTAGGCAGAATGTTAAATGATCCAGGAAGTATCAAAAGAAGATGGAAAGAATACACTGAGTCATTGTATCGAAAGGAATTGGCAGACACAGAAGAATTTAATGAAACAACGTATGAGCAAGAGCCTATGGTGATGAAGAAGTTCTAGCTGTTTTGAAAGAAATAGCAAAAAATAAGGCCCCAGGAATAGATGGTATACCAATTGACATATTTCAGCTAACAGATGCTGCCCTGGATGTGCTCACCAAGTTGTGTCAAGAAATCTGGAGAACAATCACTTGGCCAACTGACTGGAAGAGATCTCCATTTGTTCCCATCCCAAAGAAGGTGACCCAACAGAGTGTGGAAACTATAGAACAATATCATTGATTTCACATGCAAGCAAGATTCTACTGAAGGTTATGCAAAAACAACTGGAACGCCACATCAGTAGAAAACTGCCAGACGTCCAGGCTGGGTTTAGAAGGGGTCGTGATACTAGGGATATTGTAGCTAATGTTAGATGGATCTTGGCAGAGAGCAGAGAGTACCAGAGGAAGGTCTATCTGCTTCATTGATTATACAAAGGCATTTGACTGTGTGGACCATAAAAACTGTAGCTGACTCTGAGAAGAAGGGGAATCTCAGAAGACTTGATCATGCTAATGCGAAACTTATACTTGTACCAAGAGGCAGTCGTCAGAACAGAGCAAGGAAACACTGCATGGTTCAAAATTGGGAAGGGCGTACGCCAGGATGTGTCCTGTCTCCATACCTTTTCAACCTGTATGCATAACAGATCATCCAAGAGGCTGGGCTCTGTGAGGAGAAATGCGACATCAGGATTGGTGGATGATCTATCAACAATCTGCGTTATGCAGGTGACACAACTGAGGAGGACCAGAAGCGCTTGCTGCTGAGGGTCAGGAACTGCAGCCTTCAATATGGATTTAGGCTCAATGTCAAGAGGACAAAGATTCTCACCACTGG
>NW_006399771.1:19871701-19884912 GCF_000299155.1 Elephantulus edwardii | reverse complement strand
GGAGTGTAAAATGGTGCAACCACTGTGGAAAGCATTGTGGCGCTTTCTCAAAAAGTTGCAAATAAAGATACCATTTGACCCAGCAAAAAAAAAAAGTACTGAAGAGCAACGGTGTGTCTCTGGCGACTAAGGTGCGTCTGGTACAGGCCATGATCTTTGCAATCACTTGCTATGCGTCAGAGAGCTGGACAATGACCAGGGAGGACAGAAGGAGAATTGATGTTTTTGAGCTTTGGTGTTGGAGAAGAGTGCTGAGGGTAACATGGGCTGCTAAGAAAACAAACAGATTCTTCCTGGCGAGGGTTCAACCGGTCTGCTCCTTGGAGGCAAGGATTCTGAAACTTCGTCTGAAATACTTTGGTCATGTTGTAAGGAGGGACCAGTCTTTGGAGAAGGACATCATGCTTGGAAGGGTGGAGGGACAGCACAGGAGAGGAAGACCTGGGAGGTGGATTGATTTGGTGACTGGGGTAATCAAGATGGGAATGTCGGAGACAATGAAATTGGCACAGGACAGAGCAGAGTTTAGAGCTGTTGTACATAGGTTCACTATGAGTCGCAAGTGACTCAACGGCACACAACAACAACAACAACCTTGGAGAGGGACATCATGCTTGGAAGAGTAGAGGGATGGAGAAAGAGAGGGAGGACATTAATGAGATAGATTGATACAGTGACTGTTGTAATAGGGGTAGGTGTGTCAGAGACAGTAAAGTTGACACAGGATAGAGCAGGTTTCAGGTCTGTTTTGCATAAGGTTGCTATGAGTCACAAGCGACTTGATGGCGCATAACAATGAACAATAGACTTAACCACTGATGAGTCAGTATCAGTGGGATATTTCTCCCAAATTAGACTAATTTGGGAGCTCTGATACAGAGTATTTAGTATACGGTGGACTGCTAAGATCACAAACAGGTTCAGCCTGGAGAGCATGAAAGCAGGCTGCTCCTTGGAGGCAAGGACTCTGATGCTTCGTCTGACATACTTTGTACATGTTGCAAGGAGGGACCAGTCCTTGGAGAGGGACGTCATGCTTGGGAGTGTGGAGGGACAGTGCAAGAGAGGAACATCCTCGATGAAATGGATTGATTGAGTGACTGGGGTAATGGGGGTAAGCGTGTCACAGACAATATGATTACCACAGAAAGAGCAAGATGTAGGGCTGTTGTACATAGGGTCACTATAAGATTCAGGTAACTTGACGCCACATAACAACAACTGATGACCTTGTACTAAGAAACTGCCTTGCAATCCAAAAGGCACACACTTTGAATCCACCAGTTACTCTTCCAGACAAAGATGGGCAATCCCCTCAGATGCAATGTATTACCCCTGAAAACCCACTGGAGTTTCAGCTTTGAGTCAGTTCTGACCCAAAGGCACACAACAACAACAACAACAGACTAATTTAAAATCTGGATGAGTGATTCTACTTATCATTGACCCTATTCTTAAGGGAAAAGCAAAAATAATAGGAGGGTAGAACTCGAACACCTTATTCCCAAACTTGAGAATGCTTCATAAAATGGAAGTTGAAAAAATGTAAATTATGTAAGACTTTTTATAACCATAGCTATCTCCTAGGTATCCCAAAATGTTGTGAAAATTATGCTGTTTATTTACTATGCTGGAGAAATAAACAATAATCTCAGTCTTTAACTAAATTTATTCTCTTAGTGAACAAAATTTAACTTTTTAATAGTTTAGTTCAAAGAAATGGCTGAGGCAGTAAATGCAATATATGTTGCATTAAGAAAGGAGAAATAAAAACAAACCCAAAAGCCTTATTCATTGTGTATATTTTTCCACTTTGGGAAGTGATTCAATGACACTGAAGATGTTGACACTGCCAAATATGTAAGGCCTCAATGCATACTCCATAATAAAGGTCACCTCTCAGTCAGAAAGAATAATTGAAAAAAAATCCTTATTTATATCCCATTTTTTAAATTAAAATTTTGACCTGTTGTACTCGTCTGTGTCTGTTCGCACTTCTCTAAAAAGAAGTCTAAACCCAAAATCTAATTGCATATTTCAATACCAGTACTGATACTATTCCAAAATAGTGTTTTTGACTTGTGTTGGTGGAGAAGAATATTTGATATCCCATGGACTGCCAAAAGAACAAACCTGTCTCAGAGAAAGTACAACCAGCACTACTTGTAAAACTGACTCTCACTAATATCCTGCTGTGGTATCAGCCTAAAAGTTGGCCTTTATTTTAGCCATTCGTTAGCCCCATCTGGTCTCCAGCTACTTTAACTGTAGATACATGGTCTTGCAAATCAGCATCAGCTGTGGGGCTAGGATGAGAAAAAAGATTGCTTCCCACACTGAGCAGCAAAACTTGATGTGGGCAAGTTCTGTGGAGGCAAGACCTTGGAGAAAGTGAGATCCTGGTAAAAGTGAGACCCTGGTGAAAGTGAGACCCTGGAGAAAGTGAGATCCTGGTAAAAGTGAGACCCTGGTGGAAGTGAGACCCTGGTGGAAGTGAGACCCTGGTGGTAGAGAGACTGTGGCATTGCTGTGGACAAATTGTGATAAAGTGTGACCTGAGACTTCTTGCATTTGTGCTGGCCACAGTTAAAGGATTGACTGTTTTGCAGGATGTTTGAAGGAGAAGCAGACATAACTGCTCTGAGGCAAATCTTGCTGGATGATTTGGTTATAACTACTGTGAGGCAAACCTTGCTGGGTGATTTGGATTTGACTGCTGAACATGAAACGAGGTCCTGGATTTATTAAGGAATTGTGCCTTGGAATTGTTGGACTAAAGCCTGGAGTTGTATTGTGAGATATTCTTTGCCTCCCACACATACTTCTCTGATAAATGTCATTGTTGGTACCATAACTATGAGACTGTGAGTCAGCAACAAGTAGACTAACCTCTGCTGCTGGGGCTCCAGAGGCACCATGGGGCTGAGCTACAGACGGACTCTTTATCTTCTTTTTGCTCTGAGGCAGTGAGGGACTATGTCACCCTTACTCTCTCTGGCCCTGTCTGACAGACTCTACCCCAAATACCCTCATGATTCCCCTCCTCAGTTCCTCTAGTATTTGTTCAAATATCACCACAGCATAGCATTCATTCCTGACCCCTCCTTATTAAAAAACCTACCACCAGAGAAGAAAGTGCAAAGAGGGGAATTTTATCAACTTTCTTAACTATAATTCTTTCTGAAGATATTAGAGGCACACATTAAGAGCTTACTCTAAAGATTATTACTTATATTAGATTGGATGATGGAGACCTTGAAAGTCGTTAAGATCGATAGGCCTAGTCTCAAAAATGATGATCACTATTTCATATGATGGCTTGGTTATGTCATTGTGATGAATTGACTACCTAAATGTGAAAGAAAAAATAGTAAATAGTAGTAAAAACTATACCTAAAAAGAATTTTTGTGACTTGGATCTAGGCAAACATTTCTTAAAACACTAAATTGAAATATATAAAATTATATGGGTTTTTTTTTCACCAGAAGACACCAATGACACTAAAAACAGGGACAAGATACAAAATAGGAGAAGATATTGCACTATTTAGAGAACCCTCCAAGTCATTAAGAAAGAGACAAATAAATCCATAGAAGAGATCGAAAGACATAAACAGGCTCTTCACAAAAGAGGTCATAAACATGTCCAATAAATATGCATGTTAGTTTTTTATACTCACTAGGGAGCTCCCATGGCCTACTCTGTAGAAATGTCGCAGTCAACCCGAAGGAGGCACCTCTGATGATTTGAATCCACCATAGGCCCTGTGGGAGAAAAATGGGCAATCTCTTGTGTGATTTATAGCCTCACAAACACCTGCTAAAGGGTCGCTTGTCAGGTGATTCTGACTTGACCACAATGAGTTTGGAGGCATTTGGAATTCTTAATTAGCATTAAAGGATCAGAAAATCTAGGAAAGTCATATACTGTGTTAATGCCATCAGACAGTAAATAAGACATGATTCACAGTTCCCTGTTGAAATATGTATTTCAGTAAATTTAAGGCATAATATAGAGAGATAAGTTGCAAAAAAACAAGGGTGCTAGTATGGTGACTGCTGAGTTTGACCTCTGCTAAGTTGTTAATAGGAAACTACTCTTATTAACAGCATCCACAACATAAAACTAACTTTCATGAGGTCACATATACCTCTCAGTCCCATGGCTATTTCTTTAATTTCTAATATCAATACTACTGCCCGATTGCATTCAAAATCCATTGTAATCGCTACACAAACCACATAAATTATATTTACAATTACAGGGTTTATCAGAGAAGTTAACAGGCTACAACACAGGACAGCAACAAAAATACAATATCTCAATTAGGAAAGCTTCTGCAATGTGCTTCTCAGGTGTATCAGCTTCAGCCTTGTGACTTTAGGCCAGAATTACAAAGCTCTCTTAGTCCTGCCAATTAAGGCATTTTCCTCTCCCTACCCTCTACGGGACTGTGACAGTGATGTGCCAATCGTGGTAATAGGTACCCATGGTGGACAGTGTTGGCTGGAGCTTCCGGACTAAAACAAGCCTGGAAACAGGAGCGGCATCCACTTCCGAAATGGCTTGCCTGCGGAAACTCTATGTACGAACAGTGCTCAGGCCGTTCGTTCATAGGGTCGCTATGAGTCATCTACGACTCGACAGCACCTAACAACAACAACAGCACTCCTTGGAGGCAAGGATTCTGAGGCTCCGTCTAACATACTTTGGACATGTTGTAAGGAGGGACCGGTCCTTGGAGAAGGACATCATGCTTGGGAGGGTGGAGGGACAGCGCAGGAGAGGAAGGCCCTCTATGAGGTGGATTGATTCAGTGACTGGGATAATCGGGATGGGTGTGTCAGAGATGGTGCGATTGGCACAGGATAGAGCAGGGTGTAGGGCTGTTGTTGTACATAGGGTCTCGACGGCACATAACACCACCACCAACAACCCTCCACACCCAGTCTTCCAGCAAGCTTGGGTAAAGGCCTCTGATTCAGCTCTGTAAGGTAGCAGTCTCAGATCAACTGTGTCTCATGTCACATCCCCGCCTCTCTACCGCTGCAGCTACTGCTGCTCTCCTGTAGGTCTGGCTGGGGCAAGAATCTCTGGCTCTGAAGGGCATGTGCTGCATTCTCTACTGCTGCTTCACTGCTGGTGGTGATATTCTCAAATTTCTGTCACCGAATCTGCTCAATTTAAACCTGGTGGAATGACAAAAATAATCATTCTCTTGCTGGATAGACTAACACATTCTATTTGGATAAAGGAAGACCCCGGATAAGATGGATTGATAGAGTAACTGGGGCAGTGGGGACAGGTGTGTCAGAGCCAGTGAGAGTGGCTCAGGACAGGCAGGCTTCAGGGCTATTGTAATAGGGTCACATTGAGTCTCAGGTGACTCAATGGCTCATAACAACAACATATCAACCGTTTGGTAAAGTTAAGGGTAAGGGCCTAGGAAAGCCATTTTGAACCATAAACTCACCACAGTGAACAAAGCTGTAGAGAACATGGAGCCAGCGACTTGAATTTTAATCAGACAAATAAGAAATTTCAAAGAAGATGGCCCTTAGTTGTGTTTTCCTGGATGGATTTGAATGAGTGGGCTGATGGCGTGGACCTCCCTCCTTCAAGGGACCTGTTGGTATTGTCAGGAGGAAAGTCCATAAATAATAGGAAGGACATTAGGAGCAACTGTAAGCAGTTCTCCAAACTGATACAATTTCCATGATGAGGGAGATAAGGGAACTATCATATCAGGGATCACCCTGCAGTGCTCAAAGGGAAAAGTGATCAAAAGGCAGCTACTCTTTCACTAACTTACTTCCTCAATGAGTGGGATAAATCCGGAGAACTCCCCTCACTCCACCTCTGTGATCACCTCATACCAATTCCCAGCCAAGTATTTATTTGCAGGTCACCAATATCAAGACTCCTCTTGGCTGGTCATTTTTACTTCAGGTCAGACTTGAACTACTATTATTATAATCCACCGGGATTTCTTTTTATACATCTTTATTGAAGTCACTTTTGTAGGTCATCAGGCTTTAGCCTCTGGAGCTTCAGGGCAGGTACAATATGTATTATTTCAACCAATTCATCCTAGGTCTGGGACACAAACTTCTGTTCCTTTAAAAGATTCCAGCATCAAGCTTCACAGAAATAATACAAATACTGTAAACTGGTCGGCAAGAATTTCAAAGCAGCTCTTTTATCTCTGGTGTGAGGGCTCCTGAGGTCGCCTTCCATTGCTGTCAGTCATTTCAATTCAAGGCACAATAGCTTTATTGTTCTTCTCCAGGAAACAGAGAAACCCTTCTGGAGCCATTTGGTAATGGAATTTTAAAACACACACAGAGAGAGAGAACAACAACCAAAAAATTTCATGACTTCCCAGTGAAAAGTAATAATTTTCAATTGTGTCTCCATAGGCATTGCAGAAAGCCCCTTCTTAACTGGAACCAGCTCCAGTGTGTGACACTCAGCAGCACGACCTGGGTGACTCATCTGCATTGTAAGGATTTGAGTACACTATTGTTTTTTCTTTTTGGAATTTATTTCTTTTTAAAACTAATTATAATTTCTCTAAATCATATAGCAACAACATAAATAGCAGCAGTGGCAGCTGCCTTCTTTAATATTTCCTAGTTTTCCTTGGGAGGCAGAGGAGAAACACCATGAATTAGATGGGATTTCAATTACATTACAAAGGAACACTGAAAAAGTGAAAGTGGACTGTGTTCTTCAACAAACTTTCAAAACAGGTTAAATGCATGGGAAACTATTAGTGAGTGCCTTTAATAGTAATATTGGGTGAGCATCAACTAAGTCTTTATTTGTAGCATTATCTTGATGTGAGCAGTTTCTTTAGATCTGTAGTTTTCAAATTGTGTTCCATGAAGCACTGAAGTTTTCTAGAGATATCTCAGAGGTCATCAGTTATGTTCTGAGATCTCATCCCCCACTTTAATCATTTCCTGCAGGCTCGTATCTGTTTTGCCAATTGGTGTTCTTTACATTAATCATTCGGGGAAAAATATGTCAAGTCAGAGAGGGAGGGAGCAAGTGAGAGGGGGAACAAAAGTGAGAAAGGAAAACTATCATCAATCACATCATTTCCCCAGCTATCTTTTAAGAGCCTTTCAAACAAACCACTAGCCACCCAACTTTATTGTTGTTACGTGCCATTGAGTCACCTGCGCCCCATAGCAACCCTATATACAACAGCTCTGAAACCTGCCCTGTCCTGAGCTAGTTTCACTGATTCTGAGACACCTGTTCCCACTGCCCGAGTTACTGTATCAATCCATCTCATCCAGGGTCTTCCTCTCCTGTGCTGTGCTTTCACCCTTCCAAGCATGATGTTCTCCAAGGATCAGTCCCTCCTGGTCACATGCCCAAAATATGTGAGATGGAGCTTCAAAATCCTAGCCTCCAAGGAGAAACTTACTTTTACCTTCTCCAAGACAAACCTATTTGTTTTCTTGGCAGTTCATGGTATGTTCAAGACTATTCTCCAGTACTATAACTCAAAGGTATTGATTCTTCTGCCATCCTTAGTCATTGTCCAGCTCTATGATACATAGCAAGTAATTGAGAAGCCCATGGTCTGAATTAGGTGCACCTTCGTTTCTAGACTAACATTGTTGCTTTGCAGAGGCCCCTGACAGTAGACTTTCCAAGGCAATTAGTCTTTTGATATCCTGACTGCTGGTGCCAAGACTGTTGTTTGTGAAGCCAAGCAAGCTGTAATTGTTAACAACCTCAATCTCTCCTCCATCTATCATGGTGCTGCCAGTTAGTCCAGTGGTGAGAATCTTTGTTTTCTTGATGTAGAGCTTCAATCCATATTGAAGACTACAGTCCTTGGCCTTTTGCAGCAAGTGCTTCAGGTCCTTAGTTTCAGCAAGCAAAGTTGAGCATAATGTAAATTGTTGATGAGTCTTCCTCCATCCCTTTTCATAAAGTCCTGCTTCCCAAATGATCTGTTTTGCATCTAGGTTTAAAAGGTATGGGAACAGGATGCATCCCTGACACACTCCGTTCCTGATTTTGAACTATTCAGTGTTTCTATGCACTGTTCTGAGGCCTGCTTCCTGGTCCAAGTATAGGTTTTGCATAAGCACAATCAAGTGTTCTGGGATTCTTATTTTCCTCAAGATTAGCCATAATTTGTTGTGATCCACACAGCCAAGTGTCTTTGCATACTCAATGAAACAGAGATAGACATTTTTTTTGGTACTCTCTACTTTCTGCCAAGATCCATCTTACATTGGCAATAATGTTCCTATATAATATAATAATATAATAACATAATAATATAATAATAATAATGTTGCCATGACTTCTTAAACCAGCTTGTACTTCTGGTAGTTTTCTGTTAATGTCCTGTTTCAATCATTTCTGGATAATCTTCAGCAGAATTTTGCTAACATGTGATATTAGTGATATTGTTGGATAATTTCCATACTCTGTTAGGTCACTTTTTAAAAAATGGGAATAAATATGGATCTCTTCCAGTCAGTTGGCCAAGTAGTTGTCCTCCAGACTTCATAGCACAATCTGGTGAGCATGTCCTGGGCAGCATCTATTTGTTAAAATAGATCTATAGGTATTCCATCAATTCCTGGGGCTTTTTCTTTTTTGTCAAGTCTTCGGAGCAGCCTGAACTTCCTCCTTCACCACCATTGCCTCTTTGGCTCTCCAACTTCTTGTTTTGTTTACCGTGGAGTCAGAACTGACCCCTAACTGACCCTCCTCAGAGTTTTCAGAGGCAGTTAATCTCACAGGAGGGTATTGTCCATCCTTCTCCTTTAAAACAACTGGTGTCCTTGAACTGCATGCCATTGGGAGTGCAGCACAGCTTCTTGCCACTAGGCCACCAGAGCTCTTTGGCTCCCCAACTTAGTATCCAAAATAAAAATATGAGTTCTACCCTAATATCTGGAGAAGCAGTAAATATTTCTAAGACCTTGTGACAGGGCACTTGGGTTTTAGAACATCGACTTTGAAAAGTTTAGTTTCTTCTTTTGTGTGAGATTGGCTAAGTCTGACAATACCATTAGAACAAGGCAACTTTGCCCCAAATGAGCCTTGGTGTCTCTTTCTCCTGTTCATATACTTCCTACAACTCTACTGGTCATGGATAGCTGATCATTTACCCCAAAGGACTCTGGGAATTGTAGCTGAGATTTGGATTTGGAATTGGAAAGAGAGTGCTTCAGGGTTGTAGTTTCTCTCCATATCTATTCCATCTGTTTGCAGAGCAAATTATCTGAGAAGCTGGAGTCTATGAGGAGGAGTGTGGCATCAGAATTTGAGGGAGACTCGCGAATAACCAGCGTTATGCAGATAACACAACCTTGCTTTCTGCAAATGAGGAGGGCTTGAAGCGCTTATTGCAGAAGATCAAGGAATGCAGCCTTCAATATGTCAATATCAGGAAAACAAAGATTTTTACCACTGGAAGGTTAGGCCGTGTCTTTATGGATGGAGAGGAAATTGAAACTGTCAGCAGCTTTACCTTGCTTGGATCTACAACAATTAACACCCTTGATATCAGCAGTCAAGAAATAAAGAGACACATTGACCTGGGAAAATCTGCAGTTAGAGAGCTTTCCAAATTATTAAGGAGTAGTGATGTCAGTTTGAGGACTAAGGTACATCTGATTCAGGCCATAGTCTTTCTGAGTACTAGCTATGCTTCTTCTGAGAGCTGGCAATGAATAAGGATGACAGAAAAAAAATTGATGCCTTTTAACTGTGGTGTTGGGGAAGATCACTGAATATCCCAGGGACGGCCAAGAGGAGAGTGAAGCCAAAGTGCTCTTTGGAGACTAGAATGATGAGGCTTCACCTCACAAACCTTGTACATGTTGCTAAGAGGTGCTATTCCTTGGAGAGGGACATGATGTTGGGAAGGGTGGAGAGTTTCCAACAGAGAGGAAGACTCTCAACCAAGTGGATTGACATGTTGACTGTCACAATGGGCTCTGTGTGTCAGGAAGTGTGAGGATGTGCAGGGTAGACAGGGTTCAGATCTTTTGCTCATAGGGTCACTATGAGTCATGCTCAACTCAACAGCACCTAGCAACAACAACAGTCATATATAAGCCAACACATTGTTTTTATTTTATTTTTTACTGGTTTACATACAAAGTTCATAAAGTTCATATACATTGTTTTTCACACTGGACCTTTCCCCTTTCCTTTACTAATCCCTCCTCCCTTCACCCATCAAATTGTGTAACCATATATATAAGCTTCCCCCTCCTTCTTGGATTCCTGTACACACTCTACAATAATGGTCCTATTACAGTATGTATCTTTATGAGACTGAGTTAGTTCACTCAGCATAATGCTCTCCAGTCCCTCCGGTGTTAGATAATAATTTACAAAATCATTGCTCCTGTGTCCTGGATCCATTTTATGAATGTACCATAATTTCTCAACCCATTCCTTTATGTTTGGGCATTTGGACCATTTCCATGTTCTTGCTATGGTGAATAATGCTGCTGTCAACATTGGCTGTTTGTTTGTGCCTCAGTTCTCATTTTCTCAAGGCATATTCCATGCAGTGGAATAGCTGGGTCATATAGAATTTCTATGTTCAGCTTTTTGAGGAAATGCCAAACTGCCTTCCAGAACAGTTGTACCATTTTACAATCCCACCAACAATGTATAAGAGTTCCTGTCTTGCCACATCCTCTCCAACATTTAGCCCTGCTAAACTTTGCCACTGCTATTGGAAGCCCACACATTTTTAATCAACTTGTTTCTATAGGTTGACCCCAAAAATATTTGTCCAAGCCTCAAAAATCACAAGTGAGTCATTTAAGAAAGACCTTCACTCTTTCTTATCTTTTGTATTAACTCCCTACCTGGTCTTTCTGCTTTTTTGTCTCTTCACTTTCAAAAACACAAAAGAGAATTCTTTCTTCATTGCAAACCTAATCGAGCTTTTCCTGCTTACACTCTTCCAAGCTCTATGGAAGCAAATTGCAATCCCTTGACTTGGTATTTCATTGCCTTTGTGATCTTATGACTTTTTTATTCAGTATAATTGTCTACAATACCCCAACTCTTCTATGTACCAACCACACAACTGGAATTTTCCAAAATTCTCAGTATCTTAAATGCTTTCCTCTCTTTGAGATTTCCTAACATTGTCTTCTTAAGACTCCTAAACATTTATAAGACTCAATCATTCTCCCATGACCACTTCACTTATATCTTCTTCCATTTCATCTCTTCCAGGAAAACACAACACAAGGGGCCAGTGGAGCTGGAAAGAAGTAGATTAAGGAAGCAAGGGCATAGTTGAGGACAGAAGGTGTGGGATACAGATCAGAGGGCCAGAGAAAGATGGGAGCTTTTCTGGCTTACCCCCAATGAATCAGGCCTCCCAATACTCACACCCTTACACAGTCCCTTCCTCCTTTGAGTCTATGACTTGCTTTTACCAGTATAATGAGGCAAAAGTGACTCTGTGTTGGTTCAACAGCCATGGCAGCTTTTGGTTTTATGCTTTGGGAAGACCTGAACACAGTGTAAGATGTTCAGCTACCCTGCTGGGAGGAGGTCATGTGAAAGGGAAGACACCTTGAGACTATTGGTGAGTGCAAGTGGCTGAGCCGTCCTGGTACTCCAGCAGAGCTCAGCTTCCAACTGACCCTGCCAAGTAGCCAGATATGTCAGTGAAGCATCTTGAATGTTCCTACCACATCCACTGGTGCATGAGAGTCCCATGAAATATCCGAATTAATTTCAATCAGCCTGCAGAATCATAAGAACAGATATCAGGTTGTTAAGTAACTAATAATTAATAAAACCAGAATTCAACAGTAAGAATGGGCCAGCTGTAAGAAGATGCTTGGTGGGAGGTGTGCAGCAACTACTATTAGCAAACTCCCACAGTTGCCCTCATGGAGCGAGCTTAGAGACCTGAGGGACAGGTGGGGTACAACACTAGGCCTCCAGCAATGCTCTTCACTCCCTATTATACTCACTTTAATCAATCTACATACTTGATCAAGGGCATGAGGCATGAAACAAGTTACAGAGTTACCTGTCTATAGCTAGACCAGGCAATAAGGCAGGAGACCATCTCAGTAGCAAAAAAGGCTGAAGACCACAGGCCAGTATCTGATTAGATGTTGTAATAGAAATGTCTGAAGCTGATTTTCAATTAGTCCTTACTCTTCTGGACAAGGGCACAGATTCTATCCCAGTTACTTTGGCTTTGTTCCATGACCACGGGCCAGACCTTTAACCCTAGACAGCTGTCCTGATTGGATGCCTGCCATTAGTCTAGGACAAGACGTGATGTCCAAATCACAGCTTTTGCCTGAGAAAAGCTGTGTTGTGATTGAGTCCATTTGTAACAGGAATCTGAATAGAAAAATATCTCAGTTTAAAAATTAATTCAACCATCTTGTTCCTACATCTTAGCCCATGTTTATTCCTCTATTTTATTTTCCTATTTCTTTTCAGAAATTCAGGTCTGCATTCAGGTAAGAATGAGTCGGCTATAAGAGGATGTTGAGTGGAAGATAGGAAGCAACTACTGTTGGCAAACTCCCACAGCTGCCATCATTAAGCAAAGATTCATGATGATCCTGAATGAGAGCGTTGTAAAACCACGAAGGAAACACTAAGTCAAAGAATTCCAACATGCTTCGCTAGAGCTTGAAAGGGTGTAATTCAGAATTCTTCAGAAGATGAGTTGATGCCTTTGTGATGTGGTTTTGGAGCAGAGTATTACTGAATATCTGACGAACTGCCAAAAGATCAAACAAGATGTGTCTTGGAGAAGGTACAGCCTCAGTGCCCCCTGGAAGAAAAGATGACAAAGCTTCATCTCACATTTTTTGGGCATGTTATTAGGAGAGGCTCATCATGATTGGAAAGGCGGAAGGTCAGCAAAAGAGACAAAGACCTTCAACCAGATGGATTGACACAGTGGCTGCAGCAATGGGCTCAAGTATGTAAAACATGATGAAGATGGCACAGGATAGGACAGGGTTTAGAGCTGTTGTTCATAGGGTCACTCACTATGAGTTATACTCAACTCAATGGCACCTAATAACAAAAACAACAATTTCTAGTAATGGGATCACCATCACTGTTAAGTTACTTCTCTCCATCTTCTCCATCAACCCTAAACCCTGGAATCCCTTCTGCAAGGTCTCTTACTCTTCTCTTACTTTTCCATGCTCACAGT
>NW_006399771.1:19869096-19871601 GCF_000299155.1 Elephantulus edwardii | reverse complement strand
AAATCTTTTTTTTTAATTATTATTATTTTTGTGTGTGTGTATCTGTGTACCATCAGATCAGATCTGACTAGTACAGGAGGAGATTGTCCCTCCTTTCCCGGCAGAGCATCTGGTGGATTCAAACCAATATTTATAAATCTTAACCTAGATTTTTTTTCAGACACTTTAAAAAAAAAGTCAGTCATTGCCTTGGAGCCAGAACAAACCCATAGCTGACTGTCCAGTGAGTTTCTGAAGCTGTAAATCACACGGGAGGCAATTGATTAACTTTCTCCCTGGAGCTGCTGGCAAATTTGAGCCCCTAGAACTTTGAGGCCTTTGCCTCATCGGTGCTCCTCCCTGCAGACCCTGCCACCAAAGGGACATGATGACCTGCATCTCCGTTTAAACTCTTTTTTTTCTCAGTACAACCTTCACATTCTTACAAGAATAATTTTCTAAAAGTTATGTTCTGATCATATCACTTTTTAGTTCACAATCCTTAATACCTGATTTGCAAGCACAAAAACCTTCAAGTGATTTAAGCATGAGATGAGCTTGAGTAAAAGACAATAGGGAGCCAGATATCCCTTCTGGTGACAGGAGAATACAGATCAGGCTAAAGCCATTTACATTTCATATTTTTTAACGAGTACTCTTCTGATTAGAAACCACAAAATTTCACCAAACAAAGCCAACACTCTCTGCAGCCTAGCATTAAAATTTTTCCATGCTAGACTACAACCTACTTTTCCAGACCCAGTTTCCAGTGTCCATGTGTAGTTCAGAAATGCTGTGTGTAAGGCACAAGTGCTAACACTTTTCCATCCTCATAGAATTGTCCTGGATTAAGTCCCACTTTCCTCTTGGGTTCACATACAGCCTCATAATCCTCCTCAGCACAACTCTCCAGAGAGCGGTTACCAACCAGCACACTATTAAAACCCGTTTACCACAGTGTGCTATTTCCTCTCTGATCAATTATAGCCCAGCCTGAATTCCCCTGGCTGACTGTGTTTATCAGGCAAATCAAAGAAATGTGCATTTTTTAACCAAAGAGCCTGGTTTAACTGCTTTTCATTGGTCCACTCTCTACCACTGGCTATCTCAGAGTGTGCTTTCCAAGCTCAACCCTCCAAGATTAGTGCTAATCCTGGCGGGTTGCTCTTCAGAGAGGTTTGGGAACAGAGTCCCACATCAGCTAAATTGCACTTATTGGAAAGTCTCCCATCATTATGCTCAAAGTGGTGAATGCTGGAAACTGACCTCAGGGTGGCCCATCCCTCAGTGATGGCACTGTTGTAAATGGACAGAAATGATGGCTCAACTGGTCCACCAGATTCAGCCTATTTATGGGCCTTTGGTTAATCTTGTCAAGATGGGCTGAAGCTCCCTAGAAGCATCTCAGTCTAGGCAGGCAGTTGGGTTTGGTTCAGCAACACTTTTGGTGTTTGTGACTTTGGAGAAATGTGTATATGGTGGCCCTCACATCAGCAGAGTTCAAGATGGGAAGGCCTTTAGAAATGTAGTGAACTCTTAACCATTGCATGATTAACACATGATCTGCTTTTCTTTTTTTCTATTTAACTGGAACATTCACATTCCAATAAGTGCAATTCCCCCTCCTCCTCAATTTTCCATAAAAGTAACTGATTTTTTCCCCTTTATTTTAAAGGACAAATAAGACAAATACTAATCATAACAATACAGAGACTAACTAAAACACTCATGGGATGGGAGGTAGGAAATGAACCATTTATTTTACTGGACATTTACTGAAGCCAGCTTATCTTCATTTATAAAAAGGTGAATTCATTGGCATGCTGACTCATAGCAAACTATGGAACACAGTAGAAATGCCCAGGAGCGTTTCTGAGGCTGTAATGTTTTCAGTAGCAGACTGCCACATCTTCTCCTGCAGAGCAGTTGGTGGTCAGTTGAATGCTTAATCAGTGCACCACCAGGGCTCTTTGGCTCTAATTCAGGTGCCTAGACTATATACATATATGTACATATATCAACATATCTTTCTTTCTTTATAGATATGTATAAATTTGTTTTTTTTAGGTACCACTGAGTCTACTGCTAGTCATAGTGAACCTATGAACAACAGATCGGAAATAAGCCCCACCCTGCTCCATCCTCATCCCTGTCATCCTCAAGCCCGTTGTTGCAATCACTGTGTTGATCAAACTTGTCAAAGGTCTTTCTCTCTTTTGCTGATTCTCTACCTTTTGAGTCATGATATAGGTTGATAGATCGTGTTTTGCTAAGTGCTATTGTTACATGCATGGTATATCTCTCTCTATAGTATTGTTGTTAGGTATTTTCTAGTTGACTGTGGCTCGTGGTAAATATACACACAACAGAATGAAATATATATTCATGTATGTATGCATAGATATTGGTATAGTACCAATATCTATCATTAGATGGAGGGCTGGTGAAAGGGAGATAGATGTGAAAGGAGGGGGTAGAAGTGGATGGATATCCTGTGGGATGGTGAAGCAGGAAATAAGTGCATAA
>NW_006399771.1:19862529-19867306 GCF_000299155.1 Elephantulus edwardii | reverse complement strand
CACACACACACACACACACACACATATTTCCAAGAAGAAATAAACTCCAAGCAGAATTTGTTTACTAAGCTCACATCTTGTCTTTCTTTTTCAGCCCAAACAAGAAGCCTAGACAAGCTCCCTCCGCCCATCATTTCTTCGCATTCCCCAGACATCTCACTGATTGAATTTCAGCCCATTCATTGTCTCCCACACTGAACAAGATCTGTACTGATACAGCATTCCAGGGACTCTGGGACAGCTGATTTCCTCACACATGAGACAATTTAGCTGAGGCCATGACAAAGACAAACAAACAATGAGATGAATTTAGTTCAAAACTCAACTGAAAGCCTCAAAAAGAAAAAAGAACATATTTTTTGAGAGGTAAAGGTTAAAGTTGTTTACTGTGCACATCATATGACTCATTAACGTCTCACAATAACCTCATAAGTATGTCCTATTGAGATTTCGAAAGTATGTCCCATTCCACAAAGAGGAATTTGAAGCAGAGGTGAAGTAATTTGCCAAAGGTCACACCACTATGAACTGGTAGAACTAGAATTTAATTCTTCTCTGCTGCTTTGCTTGGTGTGATATACACAGAACAAAGACAAGGAAGAAATAGAAATTAGCACTGAGTCATCAAATATTTTTGGTTATGTGAATATGCCAAAATGCTCACAGTTTATATGGGATTGTGAGTCATTTTTATTTTCATTTTCTGAATTTTCTAAATGTCTCTGAAACAAGTGAAGGGGGGAAAAGTTATTTTTAAAGACCAAATGGATTCTTGAGTTAAGCTGGGGCAGCCTCTGGTAAAGTCTTCTGTTATTCTCCTCTTGGGTTTCCTCAGAAAACAGTCAGCAGCTCTGAGTACTGTGCTTCTCTAAAGAGTTGGCTGTATATGACCAAACAGTCTACAATTATTCCAAAGCAAAGAATGGAAGAAGAGGAGGCAGGGCCACACACTAAGGCCATGTGTTTTATGTGTGGTCCTGAAGCACTAGGATTGATTTGACTGTACGCACATAGGAACACTCTCCTTACAAACTGATGGTACAAAGAACCAGAGAGAGAGTACTGCTGTTCTTCACTGCATTTCAATCAGAGCAGTTCTACCTAATCTCATCAGCTCCATAGTCCTGAGGTATTTACTGGACAAGAATCAATGCCTTTGAATTATGGTGTTGGCAGAAGATATTGAATAACTCATGTGAACTGCCCGAGCAACAAATAAATCTGTGTTGGAGGAAGGGTGCTCCTTAGAGGCAAGGATGGGGAATCTTCATCATACGTAATTTGGGGGTCCTTGGGACAGTGCAGGACAGGGTAAGGTTCCTATCCGTAGTTCATCACAGGGTTGCTATGAGTTGTAGTCAACTCAATCATACCTAACAACAACAAAGGCAAATAGTGATTAAATAAGTAGCTGTCATCTGAATCTTTGTTTTCAGATGATGTTTAAGAAACAAAGATTCTTAGCACTGGACAGATAGGCAACATCAGGATAGATGGAGAAAAGATTGAAATTTTCAACAACTTCATCTTACTTGGATCCACAGTTAACACCCTTGGTACTATTGTTGTTGATTGCCTTTAAGTCGAGCACGTCTCATAATGACCTTATGAACAAAAGGCCTGAAGCCCCTCTACGACTATCGGCATTTATCAAAGTTCATAGAGTTTCCAGAGGCATGTTGTTTAGGAAGTGGATGGCATTTCTGCTCCCTTGGTACTAGCAGTCAGGAAATAAGGAGACGTATTTCACTGGGAAAGTCTGCAGTTAGGGACCTCTCCAAATTATTGAGGAGTAATGATGTCAGTTTCAGGACTAAGGTACACCTGATTCAAGCCATGGTATTTCCAGTCACTTGCCATGTATCTGAGAGCTGAACAATGAATAAGAATAACAGAAGAAGAATGGAGGCCTTTGATCTGTGGTGTTGAAGAAGAGTACTGAACATCCCATGGGTGTCCAAAAGAACAAACATGTCTCAGAGAAAGTTAGCCAAATAGCTCTTTGGAGGTAAAGATGATAAAGCTTTGCCTCACATATTTTGGGCATGTTGTTACAAGGGGCTATTCCTGAGAGAAGGATATGATGCTCAGAACGATGGAGGGCTGGCAAAGGAGAGGAAAACCCTCAACCAGGTGGATTGACACAGTGACAGCTGTCACAGGCCCAAGTGTGTCAGGAATTGTGAGGATGGCATAGGACAGAGCAGGATTCAGATCTGTTGTTTGTAGGGTTGCTATGGGCCATACTCAACCTAACACCTAACTACAACAGTTATCATCGCCTCAATGCCAACCCACATGTATCAGAGAAGGACTGAGCTCTACAGAGTTTTCAATAGCTGTGGCTTTTGAGAAGTGCATCACCAAGCCTTTATTCCCAGGCAACTCTGAATGGTTTGAGATTCCTTCGTTAAAAAAAAAATGTTGTTATTGTTACGTGCCATCAAGTTAAGTATAACTATGAACGAAAGACATGAACCCTGTTCTAATCTGCACCATCCTCACACTTCCTGACACAAAAGAGCCCATTGCGGCTGTCACCATGTCAATCCATCTGGTTGAGGGTCTTCCTCTCCTTTGCCGACCCTCCACCCTTCCCAGCATTATGTCCTTCTTCAAGAAACAGCCCCTCCTAGCGACATGCTTGGAAGGGTGGAGGGACATTGCAGGAGAGGAAGACCCAGGATGAGTTGGACTGATACAGTAACTGGGGCAATGGGAGTTGGTGTATCAGAATCAGTGAGACTGGCTTGGGACAGGTCATGCTCCAGAGCTGCTGTACAGGTCACGCTCCAGAGCTGCTGCTGTCACTATGGGTCATAGGAGACCCAATGACACTTAAGAACAACACAGAAACATGCCAAAACTTTGTGAGGTGAAGCCTCATCATTGCCTCTCAAGAGTGCTCCGACTGCACCCTCTCCAAGACATATCTGTTTGGTCTCTTGACCATACATGGGATGTTGAGTGCTCTTCTCCAGCACCACAGTTCAAAGGTGTCAATTCTTTTTCTGTCATCCGTATTCATTGACCAGCTCTCAGAAGCATAGCAAGTAATTGGAAAGATCATGGCCTGAATCAGACACACCTTAGTCGTCAAACTGACATCATTACTCCTCAGTAATTTTGAGATGTTCCTAACTGCAGATTTCCCTAGTGAAATGCATCTCCTGTTTCCTGAAGCTAGTACCAAGGGTGTTAATTGTGGATCCAAGCAAGATGAAGCTGTTGACAGTTTTAATCTCTCTATCCATCATGACGCTGCCTATTGGTCCAGTGGTAAAAATCTCACTGTCTTCTCATTGTCATCAAGTTGGAACAGATTAATAACTGACCCTTTGTTTGGTTTCTAAGACTGCAAATAGCCCGTGGGACTGCTGGTGGAATCAAACTACCATAGATGCAAGGTGCTTGTTGCTGGTGTTTGCCTTCAGGTTGGAACCAACCTATAGCTGATCTTCCAGTGGTTTTTCAGAGGCAGTAAACCTCACTGAAGGAGCTTGCCAATCATTCCCCAAGCTGCTAGTGGATTCAAACCACATGGCCTTGGGATTACAGTGCAGCTTCTTACCACTAGGCCACCAGAGCTCCCTACTGCAAAGATGAACAATCTTTCTCAGCTGGAGAAAGATGGACAATATCCTCCCAAGTGATGTACTGCTTCTGAAAACCAAAAGGAGGGTCAGCAATGAGCTGGTACTGACTTGTCTGTAATGAATTGTTTGTTGTCGCTAGTGACTGGGACTGTTTGGGACTGACAATACCATCTGAATAGGACATCATAGCCCCTGATGTATTTATGTTTATGAGAGTATATCCTGCAACACTGTTGTTAGGTTCACAAAGCCAGAAAGACAGCTTAAATGAGATCTTTCTTTCATTGGATATCATGAGACTCACTGATGGTTATCCAGTTGAAACTGACTCAAAGGGTTTTCTGAGTCAATAAATTGCATGCAAGGAGACTGCCATCTTTCTTCTATGTAGCTGCTAGTGGATTTGAACCACCAGCGAGGTGCCACCCTTGGGTGAGCCCTGCAATTCCTTACAGACTATGCCACCAGTCCTCACCATGTACGTGCTAGGTGTGGCCTGTCCACTGGTTCTGCTTTCCCACAATTATCTTGGTCTCAAGAAGAAAGGAAGACAGAGAAAAGTAAAGCTGACCAGCCTGCAAGGGAATTAACTACGTTTTACAGAGGACATTCAGAAGTGTAGTATATTTCACATTTGGGATAAAAATAATTTTAAAAGTTTGCAGGAAAAAATACCCAAGTTATAGAATGCAGCATAGATTGATCTTGGCCTGAGCATGAATGATTCAGGGAAAGATAAGAGAAATAAACTGCAAAATATTCCTAGAAACAGAAGCATAAAGACTCTGGTTAAATGACTAAATCTGATTCTCACTGCGCAGGAAATGGGACGATTAGGAGGAATAAAGGACCCCAGTTAAGGAATTATAGACCTATAAAGGATAAATGGTGGTAATATTTGGGGAAAACAGATTATCAAACAGAGGGGGAAGCTGAAATCTAGGACTTTGATGTGTTTGTTACATGGTTTTCTCTCCTGCAGGTCTGTGCCATTGACGGGAATAGCCCACAGGAATTGGTGTACTTCTCAAATAGTCAATTCCAGGGTCTATGTTTGGTTTTTCTGCTTTAGTCTTAAGGAATCTGTTTCTTTCTTTCTTTCTTTCTTTCTTTCTTTCTTTCTTTCTTTCTTTCTTTCTTTCTTTCTTTCTTTCTTTCTTTCTTTCTTTCTTTCTTTCTTT
>NW_006399771.1:19858638-19862429 GCF_000299155.1 Elephantulus edwardii | reverse complement strand
TTCTTTCTTTCTTTCTTTCTTTCTTTCTTTCTTTCTTTCTTTCTTTCTTTCTTTCTTTCTTTCTTTCTTTTTTTAAACATGCTCTCCAGTTGACTCTGAGACCACACTAAGAAACACAGACATAAAGTTAGGATTCTTTTTCGATGATTAAAAACCAAAACATGTTGCAATCGCAAGCACAAGTCCTCCCTTCAGGTCACAAGGTCAAATTCCAGGACCCAGGAGAGGCCTTCTCTGGGTTCCACCCACACAGTGCTCATCCCTGCAACCAGAGGTCCCAACCCCTGCCTTTTATAGACCTTCCAGGCCCACAAGCTGTTTGGATAGGAATGGAGCCTGCTTCTGAACTTAAGGGCGACTTTCTGTCAGGTGAAGGGTTCTCCTTTCTAGGAACAATTGTATAATTGTTTTGACCAGGAAGACAGAGGGAATACTGTGTGTAGTAGACCCTTTTTGGGTTTAGAAAAGCAGAAAACATTTGACCAGCACTAAAATATAAAAAGTCTCATTTTTATACATCCATCACAACTTTTAAGAATATTTCAAAAATACTTTCCCCAGAGGTGTGCGGTTCGAATCCACCAGATGCTCTACTGGAGAAGGAGGGACAATCTCATCCTGTACCAGTCAGACCCAATTTGACAACACACACACACACACACACACACACACAGATACTTTCCCAGTTCTAATGGCTTAGCAGTAAGGAATTGTGTCAATCTAAAGACATATGGTCAAATCCACCAGCTGTCCCAAAGGAGGAAGGTGGGCAACCTATCTTGCCATGCAGTTAATAGCCTCGAAAAACCCACTGGAGGGTCAGCTGTGAGTCAGTTATGACTTGACAGCACATGACAACAGCAACCAGTCAAATGTAGTAACTTTTACCAACAGCTCTGGCGGCGTAGTTAATAAGGAGCTGTAGCGCTAACCCAAAGGCTGTAAATTTCTGGCAGTGGTTGTCTCATCCTGTTGCAACTTCTAGCCTGCAAAAATGGATGATGGAGTCACTATGAGTTGGGACTGACTCTGCTGCAATGAGTTTGAGTTTATGGTGTCTGATTAAAAACTAAAATACACCTCATTTCAGGTCATGTCTTTTTAATCACTTGCTATGCATCTGAGAGCTGAACAACGAATAATGACAGCAGAAGAGTTGATGCCTTTGAGTTATGGTGGTAGGGAAGAGTACTGAATATCCCATGAACTTCCAAAAGAACAAAGAGATAAGTCTTAGAAAAAATGAAAACAGAGATGCAGACTTCATACGTGGAACAGTGGAGTCAGCCAAGGGGGGAAGAACTTCAACATTATGGACTGACACAATGACTGCAGCAATGGGCTCCAGGATGTCAGCGATGGTGAGGATGACACAGGAGAAGACAGGATTTAGATTTATCATTCATAGGGTTGCTATGAATTGTACTCAACTCAATGGCACCTAACAACAACAACATTTTTTTTAAAACCAATACTTGCCTTGTAATAAAGTGCTCACACACACACACAAACAAATCTTAGAATAGTTAGTTAAGAAAACCTCGAGAACACAGAAATCGTCTTCAATTCCAAAGGGTTATAACATATAACCTGTCTAATCCAATTGGAACCAGGGTTAAGTGAAACCATTCTATAACATTTTTGAAGGATAATATTTGTTTACAAATGTGTCTATTTCAGATATTTGAGCTGTTATTTTAAGGCCACATCTTAGTATCTGACAGAATAGCAAACTCTTGATTCAGCTGTTAAAGGCCAACTAGTAATTGAAAGTTCCTAGGAAAGAGGAGTAGGAGCTCTCCCAAAGGTTTGCAGTTCAAGGTCACCAGCTGCTCCATGGGAGAAGGATGAGCAATCTTGTCCTGTGTGACTAACTGCCTCTGAAAACCCACCAGAGAGACAACTGTGGGTGGTTCCAACTTAGTAGCACACAACAACAACAAGGATAGAAGAGTACTGAATAATATTCCATGGACTGCCAAAAGAATGAACAGGTATGTCTTGGAAAAGATACAGCCAGAGTGCTCTTGGAGTCAAAGATGGCAATACGTCATCTCTCATACTTTGTACATGTTTCTAAGGAAGGCTATTTCTTGGAAAAGGATATCATGCTTGGAAGAGAGGAGGGTCATCAAAAGACATGACCGTCAATTGAGATGGATTGACACGGTGACTGAAGCAATGGGCTCAAGTGTACCTGAAATGGTGAGGATGGTGCAGGATAGGACAGGATTCAGATCTGTTGTTCACAAGGTCGCCATGAACTGTACTTTACAGTACCTAACAACAATAACAGAACAGGAAGCGAGCACGGGTGGATTTGTGGTAACGAGTAGTACTGCCAACCCAAGGAACAATGTTCAAATCTACCAGATGCTCCACAGGAGAAAGGTGGGCATCCTCCTTCTGTGCAATTTAGAGCCTCCAAAAACCTGCTGGAGTGTCACCTTTGAGTTTATTCTGACTGGAAAGTACACGACAGGACAGGAAGTTGTATTATAGAAGTATAGTGTTCTTATCACGTGAAATCAACTAGCAAAACTATAAAGTTGTTGAAGTTCCTACATATTTCCATAACAATTCATAAATAAGAGCCCTGCTTCCTTGAAGGTCATAACTTCACATACTTTGGAGCATCCTCCAGGATCTCCTGAGCCTCCTATAATCCAGAATCTAAAGGTGAGGGGCTGGCCTATCAGGGGTCTGTTGTTGTTAGGTATTGTCAAGGCCTAGTGGAAAGAAACTGTGCTGCAGTCCCTAAGGAAGGTGGTTCAAGGCCACCAGCTGCTCTGCAAGAGAAAGATGGGCAATCTCTTCCTGTGTGATTATCTGCCTCTGAAAACCTACTGGAGGGTCAGCTATGGGTTGATTCTGACTCGAACACACAACAACAACAACTATAACTCTTTGAATAACAGATCAGAACCTTGCCCTTTCCTGTGTCATCCTTCATGATAACCGTCATACTCAAAACCATTGTTGCAGATGGCAGGAAGTGCACGATGGGACAGCGTTGCCTGCACTGTTCCCACAGTTACTGGGGGGAAACTGTTGTCTAGCTTGACCACATGAAACCCCTTAACTCAAGTACTTTGGGGAACAAACTGCTGCCAGGCCTCACTACGTGGAATCCCTAAACTCAGGCAACAGGGAGGTCCTAGGCCTCTCGAAGGAGGTGAGAAGCAACTTCCAGAAAGGAACAACAGGCTTCCGCTGTGCTCACACAGGTGCTTTGGGGAACAAACTGCTGTTGGGCGAAGAAAGAAACACAGGTATACAGGTACTTCACAAAATATTGCTGTACCCTGGAAAATTTTATAGTTATAAGAACCTAATAACTACTAAGAAAAGACTCCCATAATGTCAAGAAAGCAGCAATCCACATCAGCTATTATGAAGAAACAAAATAACCCTTCTCCTAAAAAAGTAGAACCAATGAATACCCCAGATAGAGAGAATCAGAAGAAGTATGTTGATACAGAGTTTCCTGATCAGCTACAGAAAAATGCCTATGTGGGAAGAAACAATGGAAGTCAATTAGAGAGCAAATACTTCAGAGACAATAATCCAGAAGAAATTTATAGACTAGTAGAAACTTGAACAGATACTGGTGAAAATACAAAAGATGGAAGAAAAAAATTGACAGAATAGACAAAGTTGTTGTTGTTGTTGTTATGTGCCATGGAGTCGCTTTCAACTCATAGCGACCCTATGTACAAGAGCTCTATACACTCTTCTATCCTGTGACAACCTAGCCATCTCAAACGCACTTATTCCCACCTCTCCAGTCA
>NW_006399771.1:19854595-19858314 GCF_000299155.1 Elephantulus edwardii | reverse complement strand
TAGCACATAATTGCGAAGACTATAGCCTGGATCAGGCACACCTTGGTCTCCATTCTGACATCGTTGCTCTTTCGTACTCTTGAGAGGTCCCTCACAGCCGACTTTCCCAATGCAATTTGTCTCTTGATTTCCTAGCTGCTGTTACCAAGAGTGTTGACTGTGGAGCCACGTAAATTAAAACTGTTAACTATCTCAATCTCTTCACCACCCATGCTGATGCTGCCAATTGGCCTAGTGGTTAGAATCTTTGTTTTCTTGATGTTGAGCTTCAGTCCATATAAGAGGCTGTAGTCCTTGATCTTCTGCAGCAAGCACTTCAGGTCCTCCTCAGTTTCAGCAAGTAGGGTTGTGTCATCTGCATAACGCAGATTGTTGATGATTCTTCCACTAATCCTGATGCCACATTCCTCTTCGTATAGCCCAGCATCTCAGATGATCTGTTCTGCATACAGATTGAAAAGGTACAAGAAATTAAAAAATCATCACAAGAGAGGGAGGGTACAGCCAACACAGTACTGGAATTAACAGAAAAGTATGAAAATGCAATCCAGAATATTAAGACTGAAATGACAGAAGTGTCCAACACACTGGCAGGACAAAAAGGTAGAACTGGAAGACAAAAGCCTCACTAGAAACCTACCTGAAGAAAAACAGAGAGGAGACATCATGAAAATGAAGAAAACATTAGAATTCTGTGGGATGACAGCAAACAAAATAATATACATATGATTGGAATTCCAGAACATGGGAGGGACAGAGAAATCACTGAGAAGATTGTGGAAGAAGTACTAGAAGAAAATTTCCCAGGTATTTTGAAGAATGGGAAAATCCACATCCAGGAAGTACAGAAAACACCAGATAGACTCGACCCAAAAGAAAACACCAAGACATATCATAGTCAAACTCTCCAAATTAAAAGATAAGGATAGAATCCTAAAAGCAGTATGAGAAAAGCAAAGAGTAACCTACAAAGGGGAAACAATTACATTAAGTTCTGATTTCTTAGCAGAAACCTTGCGAGCTAGGAGGCAATTGGGATGCCATATAAAGAAAGTTGAAAGATAACAGTTACCAGCCAAGGATCCTATATCCAGCAAGGCTCTGTATCAAATTTGAAGATGAAATTAGATTCTTTGCAGACAAGAAAGACTTCAAGGAATTTGTGAAAACAAGACCAAAACTACAAGAAACTTTAAGTGAAGTCCTACAGACAGAGACACCAAAGGAAAGTGAATGGACCATAGTAACCAGCAACAAATGGCAAAAGTAAAATTTGGCCTGACAATAATCACGCTTAATGTGAATGGACTAAATGCACCAATTAAGAGAAAAAGAGTAGCAGAATGGATAAAAAAATCAAAGCCCATCAATATGTTGCCTACAAGAGACACCTCTAAAAAATGAAGAGAAAGACAGACTCAAATTCAAGGGTTGGAAAAAATTTAACAAGCAAATGGCAACCTCAAAAAAGCAGGAGTGGCAATAATAATCTCTGATAAAATAGATTTCAGAATGAAAAACACCACTGAAGATAAGGAAGGGCATTTCATAGTGATTAAAGGCACAATAGACCAAGAAGACATAACCTTGGTCAACATTTATGCACCAAATGATAAACCTGCAAAATACATAAAACAATGGTTAACAGGATTGAAGCGAGAAATAGACAGCACCACAATAGTGGTAGGAGATTTGAATACACCACTATCACCAAAGGATAGGTCAACTCAAAAGAAATTCAACAAAGATGCGGAAGATCTAAACTATACAATCAGCCAACTTTAGCTTGTGGATGTATTCTGAAAACAGCACCCAACTAAAACTCAATTCACTTTCTTCTCAAGTGCACATGGTACATTATCCAAATTTTATCATATATTATATCACAAAGCAAGCTTCAACAAATTAAAAACCATTGAAATAATACAAAGCATTTTCTCAGACAACAATGCCATAAACTTAGAAATTAATCACAGAAGAATAAAGCTTACAGAAACACCCATGTGGAAACTAAATAACTCTCTGCTAGAACATGATTGAGTTATTAGAGAAGTAAAGAATGAAATTAAAAAGTCCCTTGAAACAAATGATAATGAAGATACAACTCACCAAAACCTCTGGGACATAGTTAAGGCAATCCTCAGAGGGCAGTTCATAGCAATAAGCACACACATAGAAAAGGAAGAAAGAAGAAGACGCAATGATCTAACTCAACACCTTCAGCAAATAGAAGAAGATCAATAATCTAATCCTACACCCTCTAGAAGAAAAGAAATTATAAGGACAAGAGCTGAAATCAATAAGATAGAAAACAGAAAAACAGTTGAAACCATCAATAAGACCAGGAGCTGTTTTTTTGAAAGGGTCAATAAAATTGACAAACCACTGGCAAATTTAAAAAAGAAAGAAAAGACACAGATAACTTGATTAAGAAATGACAGAAGTGACATCACAAGAGAACCATTAGAAATTAAATCAATAATATCAGAGTACTATGAAAAGCTACACTCTGATAAAAAACCTAGAGGAAATGGACAAATTCCTTGAATCGCATCCCCTGCCGAGATTGACAAGGACAAATATAGAACACTTGAACAGACCCATGAAAAGAAAGTCATAAAAAGACTTCCCCATAAGAAAAGTCTTGGACCAGATGGCTTTACAGCTGAACTCTACCAAACATTTAGAGATAATTTAGCACCCATTCTACTTAAATTATTTCAAAAAATCAAAAAAGAAGGAACACTTCCAGAGTCACTCTATGAAACAAGCATAACCCTAATATCAAAACTAGGCAAAGATATTTCCAAGAAAGAAAACTACAGACCAAGATCTCGGATGAATATAAATGCAAAAATTCTTAACAAAATTCTGGCCAAAAGATCCACAAGCACATAAGAAGAAAAAAAAAATTCACCATGACCAAGTGGGATTCATAATAGGTATGCAGAGATGGTTCAACATTAAAAAAAATACTAAAATAAATAAACATAATTCACTCTATTAACAAAGTAAATAACAAGAACCATATAATCTTAGCAATTGATGCAGAAAAATCATTTGACAAAATCCAAAAACACTTCCTGATAAAGACACTCAGCAAAATTGTAATGAAAGGGAATTTCCTCAATATAGTGATAAGTATATATGCAAAACCAAGAGCCATCATCATTCTCAATGGAGAAAGACTAAAAAAAGACTAAACTATACGGCAGTGGTAACCAAAACAGCATGGTAGTGGTACAATGACAGGCACATAGACCAATGGAACAAAATTGAGAACCCAGAAATAGACCCAGCTGTCTATGGTCAACTGATATTTGACAAGGAAATCAAAGCTATCAAATGGGAAAATGATAACCTCTTCAACAAATGGGGCTGGCAAAAGTAGACTTCCACCTCTTGCACCATACACCAAAATCAACTCAAGGTGGATCAGAGACCTGGGAGTAAAGCCCAAAACCATAACGTTCTTAAGAGACAAACTGTGATCAAGCTTAGAAGCCTAGTCCAAGGTATAATGAGACTGCCAAATACAACCAGAAATGCACAATCTAAAGAGGATAAAATTTATGCATGGGACCTTCTGAAGATCAAATCTCTATGCACATCAAAACCTTTTACAAGTTTATAGTCCTTGGTTTTAGTCCTAGGTCCAGGATCCACCTTGAGTTGGTTTTTGTGTATGGAGTGAGGTGTGGGTCTTGCTTGAGTCTTTT
>NW_006399771.1:19844875-19851652 GCF_000299155.1 Elephantulus edwardii | reverse complement strand
AACCCTTTTACAATAGGGTGAAAAGAAAACCTATAGACTGGGAACAAACATTTGGTAATACCATCTCAGACAAGAGCCTTATAACGAAAGTTTACAGAATACTGCTATGCCTCCACAGGAAAAAGACTGACAACCCAATTACAAAATGGGCAAAAGACATGGAAAGAATTTTCACAGAGGAAGATACTCAAATGGCAAACAGATATATGAAGAAATGCTCCAAATCACTTGCAATAAGAGAGGTGCAAATCAAAACCACAATGAGGTACCATTTCACTCCAGTAAGAGTAGCAACGTTTAACAGGGCAGCAAGTAGTAGATGTTGGAAAGGATGTGGTGAGAAAAGAACTCATACATTGTTGGTGGGATTGTAAAATGGTGCAACCATTCTGGAAGCCAGTTTGGCACTTCCTCAAAAAGCTGAACATAGAAATTCCATATGACCCAGCTATTCCACTACTTGGATACACCCTACGAATATGAGAACTGAGGCACAAGCTGAGATTTGTACACCAATGTTCATAGCAGCATTGAGAAATTATGATACTTTCACAAAATGGAACACTATGCAGCACACAGGAGCAATAACTTTGTAAATTATTACCTAACTTGGGAGGGACTAGACAGCATTATGCTGAGTGAACTAACTCAGTCCCACAAGGATAAATATTGTATAACGCTGTTATTGTAGAATGAGTATAAGGATCCAGGAGGGGTGGGAGAGGCTGGAAGCAGAGGGATGTGGATGTACAGGGGGGAGAGGGGATTAATCATTGGGTTGTACAATTTGATGGGTGGGGGCGGGGTGAGGGAAATGGAAAGAATTTGTTCAAATTTGTATTAGAATTTTGTAAATTAATGAAAAGGAAAAAGAAAAGGTATGGGGACAGAATGTATCCCTGATGCACTCCTTTCCTGATTTTGAATCATACAGTGTTTCCTTGCTCTGTTCTGAGGACTGCTTCTTGGTCCAAGTATTGCATAAGTTTTGCATAATCACGATCAAATGTCCTGGTATTCCCTTTTTCCTCAAGGTTAGCCATAATGTGTTGTGATCCATACAGTCAAATGCCTTTGCATAGTAAATGAAACACAAATAGACATTCTTCTGGTACTCTGCTTTCTGCCAAGATCCATCTGGCATTGGCAATAATGTCCCTAGAATCACGACCTTTTCTAAACCTAGCTTGTATTTCTGGTAGTTCTTTGTCAATGTACTAGTCCAGCCATTTCTGGATAATCTTCAGCAGGATTTTGTTAGTGTGTGATATTAGTGATATTGTTCGACAATTTCCACTCTCTGTTGGGTAATATTTTTTGGAATGGGAATAAATATGAATCTCTTCCAGTCAGTTGGCCAAGTAGTTGCCCTCCAGATTTTATCAGTTTGAAGACCAAGGTGCATCTGATTCAGGCCATAGTCTTTCTGATTACTAAATATGCAACTGAGAGCTAGGCAATGAATAAGGATGACAGAAAAAGAACTGAAACCTTTGTGCTGTGGTGTTGGAGAAGAGCACTGAATATCCCATGGACCGCCAAGAGAACAAACAGCTATATCTTGGTGAGGGTGCAGCCAAGTGCTCTTTTGAGGCAAGAACAACAAATCTTTGCCTCACATACTTTGGACATGTTGTTAGGAGGTGCTATTCCTTGGAGAAGAACACAATGCTGGGAAGGGTGGAGGGTTGGTGAAAGAGAGGAAGACCCTCAATCAAGTGAATTGATACAGTGAGGGCTTTGATGGGTTCTTGTGTGTCAGAAAGTGTGAGGATAACACAGGATAGAACACGTTTCAGATCTTTCCCCCCCTTAATATTTATATCTTTTCTAAAATTTTTATTTTATTAATTTTAATGAACATTTACTGAGATTTTTAATTTCCATTCATTCATTGTTGCATTTTTCTCTCTGTCCACCCCTTCTCCCCACCCCCAGTCCAGTCTTCTTTTTGAAAAGTCAAAGAAAAAAATCTTTCATTGGTATACAATCCCTCTACTCCCCTAGTACACTCCACTGTGCAACCTTCATTCTGGACTCTTGGCATAACTGTAATACCCTATTATATATCACTTTTAAACAGTTCTTCCCCTCATCAGTTTCAATGCAGTATACATTATTTATCCAATTTTTCTCAGTTTCATCCCAACCCTGTTGTCAGTCCGTTCTACAACAGTGGCACTATGCAGTATTTGTCCTTTTGTGACTGAGATATTTCACTCAACATAATGTCCTCCAGGGTCACCCATTTTGAGTAATATTGCATGAGTTGCTTGTTTTTCAATGCAGTGTAGTATTCCATTGTATGACTACACCAGAGCTGCTCTATCCATTCGTTTGTTGATGGGCACTTAGGTTGTTTCCAACTCCTTGCTATTGTGAACAAAGCCGCAATGAACTTAAGTGTGCATATATCTACCTGGGTGGCAGTTATGGTTTCTTTAGGGTATATTCCCAGTATGGAATTTCTGGTCAAATGGTATTTCTATATGCAACTTTTTGAGAGAGCACCATACAGCCTTCCATAGTGGTTGCATCATTTTACATTTTATACTCCCACCAACAGTGAATAAGGGTTCCAGTTTCTCCACAACTCGCTAGCATTTGTTGTTTGCTGTTCTGTTAAATTTTGCTATTCTTACTGGGATGAGATGATATCTCATAGTTGTTTTGATGTTTTGGATCTTTTGTTCATAGAGTTGCTATGAGTCATACTTGACTTGACAGCACCTAACAACAACATTTGTCCATAGCCATCCACGTATTGGGGGAAATCTTGATTTGTCAAATTAAGAAAACACTTGTTCTCTTGTTATCAGCAAAGCTAGTTATGTAATAACAATAAAGAGATCTAGGATTTAAAAACATTCTTGTTTAATTAACATTTATTCAATTAATTAAAAATCTCCCAAATAAATAATTTTTATCTCAGTCAAGACCTGAATACATTATCACCTCAGCAAGAGCAGCAGAGCCAGAATTATTATGGCCCAGTGAAAAGAGAGATCCAGAAGCCTTGAGCGGCTTAGTCACTTCATGAATACCACACAGTGAGACAGAGCAGTTCAGACTCTGATTCCAGTTTTCCACTTGATAGGTCTCATTTGACACAGTCAATTTGGGTTCTGTTGTTTTTCAGTTGACAGACTCTGAAGGCATTGGAATTTGGTCTCTCAGTAACTCTAATTTCCGCTGTGAAAACTCTTGCACAATTTCTTTATCATCTTGCTAATCTCTTAATAAATAATGATAATTTTAAAAGGAAATCACTTGATTATCATCCCTGAGATTAATTGGGTAATTAATTTTTGCTAAGTGCTTATGAAATATAAAGTGCTCCATAAATCTTAAGGATTTATTATTCAATTTCTCATTAGGTCTGTAGCACAGAATTCTCTGCCACTCTCATTAATTTCCACCTCTTCCTAGTTTTTCATCTTTAAATGGTAGCAGATTTCACAAAAACTACTGCAAAGGGATTGTATCCAGGGCTCTGATGCTTCTGGAAGAAAATGTACGTGGCCTTGGGTTCAGTGATGAGCTATCATTTACTTCTGTTGGCCTTGTTGGGAATAACAAGCAAGATTTTTGTTAACTCAGCAGTTTCTACTGTACAATTCTGTGGCTTTGGGTGTGTTCTTCAAGTTGTGCAACCATTCTCACCCTCCTTTTCTGAGTTGTTCATTCTGCATCAACATAAAATCACTGCCCCCTCTAAGTTTACTATGTACTCTTTTGAGTTTCTATCATCAGCTTGATCCCATTGAGACAGATTTTAAAAGATTACAATGTTATAAGAATTAAAACACAATAACAAAAGTGTAATCCATGAAAGGAAAGTTGATAAATGGAAAAAAGATCTTCTACAGTGCAAATGACATTAAGAGAATCAGAAGACAAGTTACAGTTTGGGAGAATATATGTGAAAAATATATATCTATTAGAGGTCTTGTATCCAATATATGGAAGCAGGAGTGGCATCTACTTCCTAAACAACATGGCTCTGGAAACTCTCTGAATTTTGATAAATGTCGATAGTTATAGAAAAGCTTCAGGCCTTTTGTTCATAGCATCACTATGGGTCATGCTTGACTCGATGGCAATCAACAACAACAACATCCAATGTATGCAAAGGACTCTTAAAAAGCCAACATTAAGAAAAGCAACAATCCATCAAAATACAAGAAAGCTCTGGTGGCCTAGGTAAGATATGCTGGAATCCTGAAGGCACGGGGTTCAAATCCACCAGTTGCTCTGCAGGAAAAAGATGGGCAGTTTCCTCCTGTGCAGTTAATTCCCCTGAAAACCTGCTGGAGGGTCAGCCATGTGTTGGTTCCCACTCGATAGTACACATAACAACATGAAAATACTAATAGAATGTACAGATTCTGACACAATTTGATGTTGTCTTTCAGTCCCTCTGTTTTCTATCTTCTAATCCTTTCTCAACATGAAGGCTTTCCCTAGTTTCCAATACCATCAATTCATTACTTCAAAGTTATTTCTGTCTTTTCAGTAAGCCTTTGGGAGGAAGTGCAGGTCACTGTAGACAGACTGTCTAGTATCTCACTCTAGAAACCTGCTAACTATTGTAGTTAAAATTTTGAGGAGCTTCAATTTTGGGACCTAAGTTTATAGGTACGTTTGAACTTGGAACTTGAAGAATGGACCAACAGAATCAAGATCAAGAGCTATCATTGAACTGTGCACAAAACCTCAGAATAGAAACTATAGAAATAAAAGGGATCATGCCCTGGTGAGAGTTATTTCAAGTGTAAATTTCTCAGGGACAGTTCCAGAGCCTTTTGCATAGTGGAAGTCCCAGACACTTGATAATTAGATTCAAAAGCTTCTAGTCTAAGTGAAGATAATGTTTCCTTATTTGCAGGCTAACTAAAATATATCAAGGGCTGACAAAGGAGAAAGGACAATCAGTTACATATGAGAAGGCAAGATTTTGCAATCATGGGTCCCAGAGAACACTCTATCTACACATGTTTTACCTGCCCTCTGTCCAACAAGGAAGAAGTGCTTCTCTACACTTGCACTCCTGTCTAATACATTCTGCATGGGAAATGTTGATGCACAAAAATGATACCTCAAGAATGGAAAGTGAGGCCCATGAAAGTGTAGTGATAATATCAAAGTAAATCTGCTACCTTTTCAAGTTGGAACTGGACATAATTAAGTCTCCCAAAGAATGACCTGACACTGTTAGAAAGAGAATTCCACTGGTTACACTAGTTACATATTTACTATGAATCCAGAATTGTGCTTAGCACTCATACATTTGACTAAGTGGATCAAAATAAGTCATGATCAAGATTAAGAAGAATAGTAACCCCAGAATACTAATTGAATGCTTGTAAAACCAAAGGCTATTGTGCAAACAGACCAAGGGAATGCTACATGATTTTAAATTAAGAACGGTGTGCATCAGCATTGTATTGTTTCTCCATTACTATTCAATCTGTATGTTGAGCTAATTTTTACAAGACACTGGACTCTGTGCAGAAGAATGTGGCACCATGATCAGAGGAAGACTCATTAACAGCCTAACATTACGTGGATGACACACCTTGTTAGCGGAAAGTGAGGAAGACTTGAAGCACTTGCTGCAGAAAATCAAAGAATACAGCCTTCAGTATGGATTGCATCTCATTTTGAAGAAAACAAAAATTCTCCCAGTGGACCAATAAGCAACATCATGATGGATGGAGAAAAGATTTGAACTGTCAGCAACTTCATCTTACTTGGATCTACAGTCAATGTTCTTGGTATAGCAGTCAGGAGATCAGGAGATGTATTGCACTAAGCAAGTCTGCAGTCAGGAATCTCTCCAAATTATTAAGGAGCAATGAAATCCGTTTGAAAACCAAGATGAGCCTGAATCAGGCCACGGTCATTTTATTCATTTGTTATACAACTGGCTGCTGAACAATGAATAAGGATGATAGAAGGAGAACAGATGCCTTTGAGTTATGACATTGGAGGAATACTGAATATCCAATGGACTGCCAAAAAAACAAATAGAATGTCTCAGATAAAGTGCAGCCAGATTGCTCCTTGAAGGCAAAGGCAACAAAACTTCATCTTACATACGTTAGGCATATATTCCTTAGAAAGGGATATAGTTCTTGGGAAGGGGAGGGTCAGTGAAAGACAGAAAGACCCTCAACCAGATGAGCTGACATAGAGACTGCAGCAATGAGTTTGAGTATGTCAGAGGTTGTGATGATGACAGAGAATTGGACAGGATTTGTTATTTGTTATTTAAAGGTTTGCTATGAGTCCTACTCAACAGCACCTAACAACAATAACAACTACAACAACAACAACAATTATTCTTTAGTCTTCCTTACTCTTTGTCCAATCTTCACAAGTATATAAAAGACAATTAAAAATACCATGAGTTGGGAAAGGAGGTATCGTTAGTAAGACATCACAGTTGTGTATGGCAGATACTATTATTATTATTTGATAGATGAGAAACTGAAGATAAAAGCAAATTATATCTACTGTTTCTTTAAAGTGGTATTTAGTAGTTTGTCCAAACCACACAACTAGTAAATGATAATGCCAGGATGTAAATATGGCTGGGTGACTAAAAATAATTCTACTGTTTCTACTATATTATGCTGAAAGTGGAAAACATAATGTGTGAAATAACGCCTTTTCCCCACTATTCATGTTATATCACCTGCTGTAGATCTGAGAGCTGGACAATGGATAACGATGACAAAAGAAGAACAGATGCCTTTGGTTTTTTGTTTTTTT
>NW_006399771.1:19838448-19841988 GCF_000299155.1 Elephantulus edwardii | reverse complement strand
TCGAATTGAGAATCCAGAGATCAACCCATCTATCTATGGTCAACTGATCTTTGACAAGGAGATGAAATCAGTGAAGTGGGGGAACGACAGCCTTTTTAACGAACAGATGCCTTTGAATTATAGTGTTGGAGAAGAGTATGGAATATCCCGTGGATTGTCAAAAGAACAAAGGTGTGTGTTGGAAAAGTGCAGCTAGAAGGCTTCTTAGAGGGAAGGGTAGCAAAGTTTCATCTGACTTTCTTTGGGCATGTTGTTAAAAGCAGATATTCCTTGGAAAGAGACACCATTTTTGGGAAGGTGGAGGGTCAGCTAAAGAGAGTGAAATCCTCAACAAGATGGATTGACAGTGACTACAGCAATGGTTCAAGTGTACGGGGAATGATGTGGATGGCACAGGATGCGACAGGGTTCAGATCTGTTCTTCATAAGGTTGCTTCAGTCATACTTGCTTTGATGGCACCTAACAACAACAGTGCATATATAAAACATGCCTTTCCACTTTTCAAAAGGACAAGAGTAAAATGTACAAATGAAAACTGCTTCTACCTACTCTCATGCACAAAATCTAAACCAGCAGATTAGACAGCTCTCAAAACCTTAACACCCAAATTACCAGTTGGAAGTACTATATGGAAGATAGAATAAGAATACCAACCTATTTTTTAAGACTGGTTATGAAGCAAATTAGTGGAAATTGTAACATATAGAAAATGCTAAGAGTTTAAAATGGGAGTTTATTGAGTATATAAAAATGTGGAGGTTGTGAAGCACCAAGAACTACCAAGAAGTTTTGTATATATATGCTTTTGAAAAATGTATGATTAAACATACCATGGAGACTTCCTGTTGAAAGAAAACAGATAGTTCTGTTATTGCTACACAAGTTTCCATATTGTATGGCACAGACAATTAGGTGCATCATAATCAGAAACTCTTTGAGTATTTCCTGAGCATACCCAATCAGTAACTGCATTTAATTTGTGCACAAGAATCTTGATGGCAATATTTAAGGAGGCTTTCACCCAGATGTCAAGAATAAAATCTAGTATTGGCTCTGGGATAAGAGATATCTTTTCTATTTTTCACTTTTTATTATCTTAGACTGGATCACACAGTCAGGAGGGAACATGTAAGTAAAATAAATCTTTGAGGCTTCACTCAACATCCTTAGCTCCCATGGAGCATATTCTCCAGCTGCCTCAGTGGAGACATTTGGTTGTCTTTGATCAGTGTATTCAACTTCATCAATAGCTGCGAGACCAACATAAGAGAAAAAAATTAATCAGATTGTAGTGAGATTTTAGCAAGGCATAGCCTGCTGGAACTCGTGAAACAGAGCCAGAGTCAAATGTTTTACCTGCTGGACAATTGATGGAAGAGCTGACTTGGGACTGCTAGGAGACAAAACTTGCTGGAAGATTGAAGAAACTAGAGGCTTCATCAATTTGTGCTCCTGGACTGAACTTGGACTTTCACTTCATAATCCCCTTTGCCTTTTCTCCCTGCCCCCAACCTGTTCCCCTAATTAGCCTTGCAACTAAGAATAAAAGGAGATTCTGTAAATTCCATGTAATCATTTGAAGTGAATTCCAGACCCAGTAATTAACACAAGTAAATGCAGTAAGTAAGAATGGGGACCATGTCTGTGACCATACAGGGATCAGTTTTATATTGTGGATGTAGTTGATGGGGACAGTTCCCCTTTCTGGAGTTAATAGATACTGGACTTGCTGTTTCCATGCTGTCCTTACATTTTTTAAAAAAATAATACTTGTAACCCTTGTGTGAATACAAAACTTTTTAAAATAAAAAAGTTGGGTAAAAGTTACCAGAGAAATATGAGGTGAAACAGTAGCAAGAGAGACCTTTAGAAGACTCCTACAGATGAGATCGTTTTTTAGATGAGTGTCAATGATGCCAGAGATGACAATGTAAATGGATGTTAACACTATTTTGTAGAAGTTAACAATAGGTGATGATAAACTGACTTTGGGATGTGAAGAAGAGAAGAGTCAGAGTCTTTGGTGGGGTTTTATCCTGACAACTAGGGTATTGGTGATGCCATTAACTGAGATAGGATGACTGGAAGGACAGCATTATCTTTGTTTGGTACTACTGAATTGACTATCACACACAGTGATCTTAAACAATAGATCAAAACCTTGTCCTATCCTGTACCATCCTCACAATCTCCATCTTGGTCAAGTGCAAGATATAGCTCTCAATGCCAGGGCACTTCGAAAAAGGGAGCAAAACAGTGACTGAAAGAATACAGACATAATTTAATTTTTAAGAAGGGGGTCAGGTATCTCAGTCACAAAAGGACAAATACTGTATAGTGCCACTGTTGTAAAACAGGACTGAACTCAGGGTTGGGGGAAGACTGAGAAAGATGGGTTCAATAATGTATTCTGCATTGAAACAGATGAGGGAGAAAACTGTTTAAAAGGGATATGTGATTAGGTATTTTTGTCATGGCAGGAGTCCAGAGCGAAGGCTGCATAGTGGAATGGACCTGGGGGGAGGGATTGTAAAACAATGAAAGAATTTTTGTTTTACTTTTCCAAGAGAGTAGTGTACTAGGGGGTAGGTTTGGGAGGGGAGAAAAGTGAAACAATGAATGAATGGAAATCTAAAGTCTGTACATTTTCATTGAAATTAAAATAAATGTAAAAAAAGAAAAGAAAAAAGGGGGGAAGAAGAAAACAACAACAACAACAACAGTTTAATGGTTACAATGGTAACATTTGGAAAACAAAAAAAACCCGGAAACAGAAAAAAAGGGGGGAGGGTCAGGGGATTCAACTCCTCAAGAAAAGCCCAGATTGCCTTTAGACCTTGGTATTTATTAGACAAACACCTTTCTTTTTTAGTTCTTAAGCAAGTGCCATAGTTCTGCAGACTTGTCACTCCACTATATCAGGGAGCAAGCCAAAAACTGCAGTTCCAAGACTTGTTTATCACTCCACCAAATCTATGAACATTGTAGATATAATTGCTTGGTCACTTCAGCAGTTCCTTGGTTTGCTGAGTTTCTGCTTATCATGTGTACGTGATCTGCCATCTTCATGTGATTGTGACATAATTCTAAATCTCAGCACACAAGTCTTTCTCCATGGTGGTCTCCAACAGTCAAGCCCATTGTTGCAGTCACTGTGTCAATCTATCTTGTTGAAGATCTGTCAAGTCAGAATAACCCATAGCTGATATTCCAGTGGGTTTTCAGAGGCAGTAAAGAACACCAGAGACTGCGCATTTTTTCTCACAGAGCAGCTGGTAGATTCAAACCACGTACCTTTATTGTTGTCATTGTTGTTATGTGCCATCGAGTCATTTGCGACTCATAGTGACTCTATGTACAACAGCCCTAAACCCTGCTCTATCCTGTTCCAACCGCACTGCCTCCGACACACCCATCCCGATTACCCCAGTCACTGAATCAATCCATCTCATAGAGGGTCTTCCCCTCCTGTGCCGTCCCTCCACCCTCCCAAGCATGATGTCCCTCTCTAAGTAACCATCCCTCCTGGCAACATGTCC
>NW_006399771.1:19822635-19836896 GCF_000299155.1 Elephantulus edwardii | reverse complement strand
TCATCCAGGAAGAGTGCAAACGGTCATTACAAAGACAGAAGAGGAAGAAAAGACAAAATGGATGTCAGAAGATTGCAGTGGAGCGTAGAGAAGCCAAAGCGCAAGGAAGAATTCAAGATACTAAAGAGCTGAACAGAAGATTCCAAAAGGCAGCTCGGAATGACAAAGCAAAATGTTACAATGAAATGTGAGAGGAGCTAGCATTGGAAAATCAAAAGGGCCAAACTCGCTCAGCATTTCTTAAGATCAAGGAACTGAAGAACAAATTCAAACCTAGAGTTGCTATAATCAAGAATGCTTTGGGCAGAATATTAAATGATCAAGGAAGTATTAAAAGAAGATGGAAGGAATATACTGAGTCATTGTATAGAAAGAAATTGGCAGCTTAGTTTCAAGAACATGTATAAGCTGCAGCCCTTGCTACAGAAGTGGGTTGAGGAGGCAGACAACAATGAAAACCTCCAGGAGATATGCAAAACGGAGACCCTTCTGCAGCAGGTCCAAAAGAGAAAGTGAACAAGTATTGAGGAATTGGCAGATACAGAAGAATTTAATGAAATAAAATATGAGCAAGAGCCTATGGTGATGAAGAAGTTCAAGCTGCTTTGAAGGAAATATAAAAAAATTAGGCCCCAGGAATAGATGGTATACCAACTGAAGTATTTCATACCTTTATTATGGCAGTGAAATTCCTTACAACTAAGCCACCAGTCCTCTCTGTATCTAAACATACCCATATTTTCACCTTGAGAGTTACAGAATAGGAGGGAATGCCAGTGACACACTGCATTCATTACTTGTTGGGCTGCTGATTAAAAAAGTCAGTGATATGAGTCCACCATATTCTCTGAGGGAATTCACACACACACACACACACACACACACACACACACACACACACACACACATTTCCAACCTAGATACCTAGAGGATCACTGTGAAACAGGATCGACTGGATGGTAGTGGATAGAGTGACAGAAGAGAAAATCGCAACTCTACATTGTTAACATTCAAGGGAAGACTGAGTTAGTGGTTGGGTTGTTAGGAATTCAGAGATGTAGGCTGGCTACATTAGAAATATAGAGCTAGGAATTATTAGCTTGTGAACAGATTTCTCCTGCTGCAGTTCATAGGGAGTTATTCTGCTAACCCAAAGGTGGCATCTGTTTGCAGGTCCGAATCGGAGTGATTTGCAGCCTATGAGAAGGTCCCAACTCCACAGCAATGACTTTGAAATGGTGTATGAAGTCCTGAATTGAGAAGATACCTGAGGGCCAGGACTAAGCTCTGAGTTAACTGGAGCATGAGTACACTGGGAAGACCCATTGTGTAGCTAGTTTCTTCTGATTTCTGGACAATCATCAATTACTAGACATCCCATATAGAGTCCACCAATACAGAAAGAATACATTGGTCATAAGGTCATTGAAGATTCTGGTTCTTGAGACAGTTCTTAATGTTAATAAAATTATCATACTCACAAGCTTTGTTTATGTGAATCAGCAGCTGACAAAATGTGATGGTTGAGGCTTCATGAAGGGGAGACGCACCCGGCATTGTGGAAATTCCCGAACAAGTTATCCTCTCAGTCTGTATTTTTGGCTTATGTCCCTTTGCAGTCTGCTAAAGAAGTTGGTTCTTTTATTTCCTCTTCATTACTATTTTTTTAAAAAAATTGTCAAAGTTCCATTAAGTGACTTCTGTGTCTTACATATGCTTTTCTTCCTTGTCGATTGTATTTCCTGAAATTAAGCTCTGCATTATTTTATTACTATTTTGGGGAGGATTCTAAACACATTTGCTCCAGAGCTATTTAAAAAAATAATTTCCTATTTGAATATGTAATAGTTAATTAAACAATTAAATTCTAGAAATCTATAAATCGCAAAATAAAGGTTTTCCCAACTTCTTCCCTGCCCATCAGTTCCCCGTTAGTATATATTAATCTGGAGTTTAGCTTGTCACCAATCTTTTGCTATTACATGTCCTTTTCTATGTTTACTCTAAGTACTGAACTATATTGACTGTGTTATTGTTTTAAAATACAGGCAGAAACCTTCCCATAAGCTCTGTAAAATCCCTACAGAGGGATTTTGTACAGAGAACTTACTACATAGCATGTTTGGTATGCACTGCATCTCATGATTACTGCAGTATTGAGTACGACCTTAGTGTTGTTGTTGTTATGTGCCGTCGTTTGCGACTCATAGCGACCCTATGTACAACAGCCCTAAACCCTGCTCTATCCTGTGCCAATCTCATTGCCTCTGACACACCCATCCCAATTACCCCAGTCACTGAATCAATCCACCTCATAGAGGGTCTTCCCCTCCTGCGCTGTCCCTCCACTCTGCCCAGCATGATGTCCTTCTCCAAAGACTTGTCTCTCCTTACAACATGTCCAAAGTATGTCAGGCGAAGGCCCAGAATCCTTGCCTCCAAGGAGCAGCCTGGTTTAACCCTCTCTCGGATGAATCTATTTGCTTTCTTGGCAGTCCATGGTACATTCAGTACTCTTCTCCAGCACCACAGCTCAAAGGCGTCAATTCTCCTTCTATCCTCCCTAGTCGTTGTCCAACTCCCTGATGCATAACAAGTGATTGCAAAAACCATGGCCTGTATCAGGTGCACCTTAGTCTCCAGAGACACACTGTTGCTCTTGAGTACTTTAGAGAGGTCCCTAACCGCAGACTTTCCCATCGCAATACGTTTTTTTTATTTCCTGGCTACTGGTGCCCAGAGTGTTGACCGTGGAGCCAAGCAAAATGAAGCTGTGAACAATCTCAATCTCTTTACCATCCATCCCGACACTACCGATTGGCCCAGTGGTGAGAATTTTTGTCTTCTGGACATTGAACCTCAGTCCATATTGAAGGCTGCAGTCCTTGACCCTCTGCAGTAAGTGCATGACGTTCTCCTCAGTTTCAGCGAGCAGTATCAAAAGAAGATGGAAGGAATATACTGAGTCATTGTATCAAAAGGAATTGGCAAACACAGAAGAATTTAATGAAATAGCATTTGAGCCAGAGCCTATGGTGATGGAGGCAGAAGTTCAAGCTGCTTTGAAGGAAATAGCAAAAAATAAGGCCCCCAGAATAGATGGTATACCAACTGACATATTTCAGCTAACAGATGCTGCCGTGGATGTGCTCACCAAGTTGTGCCAAGAAATCTGGAGAACAACCACTTGACCAACTGACTGGAAGAGGTCTATATTTGTTCTCATCCCAAAGAAGGGCGACCCAACTGAGTGTGGAAACTACAGAACAATATCATTGATTTCACATGCAAGCAAGTTTCTACTGAAGATTATCCAAAAGTGACTGGAACAGTACATCAGCAGAGAACTGCCAGAAGTCCAGGCTGGGTTTAGAAGGGGCCGTGGTACTAGGGATATTGCAGCCGATGTTAGATGGATCTTAGCTGAAAGCAGAAAATACCAGAAGGATGTCTATCTGTGTTTCATTGATTATGCAAACGCATTTGACTGTGTGGATCATAACAAACTGTGGCTGACTCTGAGAAGAATGGGAATCCCAGAACATTTAATCGTGCTAATGCGAAACCTATACTTGGACCAAGAGGCAGTAGTCAGAACAAAGCAGGGCAACACTGCATGGTTCAAAATTGGGAAGGGTTTATGCCAGGGATGCATCCTGTCTCCATACCTTTTCAACCTGTATGCAGAGCAGATTATTCGAGAGGCTGGGCTCTGTGAGGAGAAGCGTGGCGTTAGGATTGGTGGACGATCTATCTGCGTTATGCAGATGACGACCTTAGTGAGCTGTAGGTGTTTAAAAACTACTATAATTTGAGTGAAAGTTTAGAGTAAATTCCACCTAATGTTGTTTTAGTGTTGGGTCCTACCTAGGTGAACTGTAGGGTGGTTTTGTCTAATAAATGTTTTATTGTGCTTCGAGTGAGTTTACAGAGCAAAATGCACCTTTTGACAGTAGCTTACTGAGCTGTTTTTCTTTTTTCAAAACCAAAGCAACCCAACTTTTTATTGTGACTTGAGTGTTAATTTTATTGAGCAAATTGGGTTCACACACACACAATGTTGCAGCACTCTGATTACACTCCCCACACTGCTAATAGCACTCTTCCCATTTTCTTTTCCTGCTTCCATTCCTTTTCCATTCATCTTCTGAGCTTTATTCCTGGGAAATGCTGCCCTTTTGATTTTATATAGTTGATTATTCCAAAGAGTGTATTTCCTCCTAGGTATTATTGATCACATTATAGACCTAGTATTTGCTGAGAGACGAGTCATAGGGGTGATTTGAGTAGTAGTTTTGGAGGTTTTTTTCCCCTTCCCTTTGCTGTGCTGTGAAAATAGGAAAGACAAGTATTTTACATATTTTTGTGGGAGGATAAGGGATTATGAAAATTCAGGTTGAATTTTCATATTCTTTGTTTTTATGGCTTAAGTAACTCCCATGGTTAAAGCAGCTCATGGATATTAAAAGTTCAACTATTAAATGATTTTTGTTTGGGGAAGAACATGACAATGGCTTGTGTTGATTCAATTAAATTAAAATTAGTTTAATAAAGGCTTCCGAGGAAAGAAATGTTGTGTCAGGTAGACTGGGAGGTATTTTTGAAAATTATATTAAAAAATACTTAGCTGAAGAGTTAATGTATATTTTTTCTTCTACAATGAAGTACTAACTAAAGGTAAAAACCTAAAGCCTTCAATATGAATTACATCTCAACATTGAGAAAAAACCATTCTCACCACTGGACCAACAGGCAAGATCAGGGTAGATGGGGAAAAGACTAAAGTTGTCAACGACTTAATTTTAATTGTTCCTACAGTAAATATCCACAATAGCAGCAAATCAAGAAATCCTAAGTGGCATGAGGAAAATATGCTGCCAAGGACCTCACCTTGGTGTTAAAGAGCAATAATGTCCGTCTAAGGACTAAGGCACTCTTGATACAAGCTATAGTCTTTTCAACTCTTTCCTCTGCATCTGAAAAAAAGATCAAAGAATTGAGGCCTGTGAACTGTGGTTTTGGTGAAGCGTACTGCATGTATCATGGACTGCCAAAAGAACAAGCAGCTCTGACTTAGAGGCAGGGTATTCCTATGGTGTAAGCTTAAAAGTTGGCTTTTCTTGTCATTACCTTAGCCTCATTGGTCTCTGGCTACCTTAACTGCAGACACACGGTCTTGCAATTTATCAACAGCTGTGGGACTAAGATAAGAGAGTGCTTCCCACACTGAGCAACAAGACTTGGGGGAGATTAGTGTGACCTTGGTGAGAGTGAGACCCTGGTGACAGCAGTGGAGAGACTGTAGCATTACAAAGGCAAAATGTTACCTGAGGTATCTTGCATTTGTGCTGGCCACAGTTAAAAGCTTTGCTATTCTTGCTAGGTGATGGAAGGAAAAGCTGACTGTGTCTGAAACCAGAGCCTGGACTAACTGAGGAATTCTACCTTGGGGTTTCCGGATTAAAACCTGGGACTTACAAATTGGGTGATATCCTTTGCTTCCCCCACTCTCCAATTTACTTCCCTAATAATGCCCCCCCCCCCTTGGTACCACAGTCTGTGAGTCCACAATGAATAAATGAGCCTCTTCATGCTGGTGTGTCTTCAGAGGCACAATGGAACTGAGCTACTGGCTCTTTATTTGCTATCTTCTCTGGGGCAGTGAGGAGCTGTGTTCTCACTCCTGCTGGCCCTTTCAGAGACACTCATGCCTCCACGTCCCATTTTCTGTTCTCTAGACATGCTCCATAGAGGTATGTATGATGAAACTTTGTCTCAAATATTTGGGGCCTGCTGTTACGGGTGTCTGGGTCATGGAAAAAAAATGCACCACATCATGCTGGAAGGGTTTAAAGTTAAAGAGAGTAAGACTCAATGAGGTAGGCTGACACACAAACTGCAACAATGGACTTGAGCATGTTGGTGATTGTGAGAATGGTGCAAGATAGGGAAAGGTTCTGAATGGTTGTTCATAGGGTTGTTATGAGTCTTAATTGAATGGACATCAACATGGTATGCCATTCTTATGTACTGTTGAGTCACCTGTGACCCATGGAGACTCTGTGTACAACATCTATGAAGACTGTCCTATCCTTATCCAGTCTGACTCCAACATACCTGCCCCTTGCCCAGTTACTGTATCAATGCCTCTTACTGGTGTCTTCTTCTCCTGCACTGTCCCTCCACCCTTTCAAGCATGCTGTCCTTCTCCAAGGACTGGTCCCTCCTGGCCAAGTGCACAAAGTATGTGAAATGGAGCTTCAAAATACAAGTCCCAAGGAGAAACTTGGTTTCAATCTCTCTAAGGCAGACCCTATTGTTTTCTTGGCAATCTATGGTATGTCCAAGAATCTTCTCCAGCACTACAATTCAAAGGCATTGATTGTTCCTCTGTCATCCTTAGTCATTGTCCAGCTCTCTGATGCGAAGACCATGGCCTGGATCAGGTGCACCTTTGTCTCTGGATTGACAAAGCCTCTCGAATTATCTGTTCTGCATATAAATTGAAAAAGTATGGAAACAGGACACATCCCTGGTGCACTCCTTTCCTGATTTGGAACCATGCAGTGTTTCCTTACTCTGTTCTGAGGACTGCTCCCTGGTCCAAGTATAGGTTTCGCTTAAGCACAATCACTGTTCTGGGATTCTCATTCTCCTCAAGGTTAGCCACAATCTGTTGTGATCTACACAGTCAAATGCCTTTGCATAGTCAGTGAAACACAGCTAGGTATCCCCCTAGTACTCTCAGCTTTCTGCCAAGATCCATCTGACATTGGCGATAAATGTCTCTAGTGCCACAAGATTCTGTTTCCGAAAGTTGATGTTGTTAGGTGGCACTGAATTGACACTATGAACAACAGATCTAAACACAGTCCTATCCTGGGCCAATCTCACTAACTCCAACATACCTACTCCATTACTGTGTCAATTTGTCTCATCCAAGGTCTTCTCTTGTTCTGTCCCTCCACCCTTCCAAGCATGTCTTTCTCCAAGGACTGGTCCCTCTTGGTTATGTGCCCAAAGTATGTGAGATGCAATCTCAAAATCCTTCAAGGAGAAACTTGGTCTCACACTCCCCAGTAAGAGAGCTGTTTATTCTCTTCGAGGTCTATGGTATATAGAATAATCTTCTTCAGCACAACTCAAAGCCATTGACTTTTCTTTTGTGATCCTTAGTTACTGTCCAACTCTCTGATACATAGCATGTAATTGTGAAGACCATGGCTTGGATTGTGGACACTTTGGTCTCTAACATTGTTCTTCAGTACTCTGGAGAAGTCCCTGGCAGACTTTCCTAATGCAATTCATATTTTTTTTAATAATTTTAATGAACATGTACAGAGAATTTGGATTCCCATTCATTCATTGCTGCAATTCATCTTTTGATTTCCCAACTCATGATGCCAGGAGTGTTAATGATGGAACCAAGCAAGTTGAAATTGTTAACAATCTCTCTTCTGTGTTTATCATGGTGCTACAAAATGACCCAGTGGTGAGAACTTTTGCTTTCTTGATACTGTGTTTCAACCCATGTTGAAGACTGCTTAGCAGTTATTGAATGTTTTTCATCAACTTTCTTAAATTCAATACCAACCCAATTAACTGTTACATATCTACTAAACTTTAGGAAAGGTGTATGAGGATAAAAGTCAGGTCTGCTCTGTTCAGCACCGTATACATAGTGCTGCAAACCTTACAGCAAGTAATACAAATTGTTCTGTGCTGTCGAGTTGCTTGCAACTCATAGTGACCATATGTACAAGAGCCCTAAACCCTGTTCTATCCTGTCTCACCCTCACCATCTCTAACACACCTCCTCCCATTACCCCAATCACTGAACTGATCCATCTCATTGAGGGTCTTCCTCTCTTTGCTGTCCCTCCACCCTCCCAAACATGATGTACCTCTCCAAGGACAGGTCCCTCCTTGCAACATGTCCAAAGTATGCCAGATGATGCTTCAGAATCCTTGCCTCCAAGGAGCAGCCTGGTTTCATCCTCTCCAGGTCAAACCTGTTGGTTCTCCTAGCAGTCCATGGTATATTCAACACTCTTCTCCAGCACCACAGCTCAAAGGCATCAATTTTCTATCATCCTTAGTCATTGTCCAGCTCTCTGATGCATAGCACACAATTGCGAAGACGATGGACTGAATCAGGCTCACTTTAGTCTCCAGCCTAACATCACTGCTCTTCAGTACTCTAGCGAGATCCCTCACAGCTGACTTTGACAATGCAATTAACTAGTCTCTTGATTTCCTGGCTGCTAGTACCAAGAGTACTGATTGTTGAGCCAAGCAAATTAAAACTGTTAATCTCAATCTCTCACTTCACCATCCATTATGATGCTGTCAATTGGCCCCATGCTGAGAATCTTTGTTTTCTTGATGTTGAGCTTCAATCAATATTGAAGGCTGCAGTGCTTGACCTTCTGCAGCAAGTGCTTCAGGTCCTCAGTTTCAGCAAGCAGGGTTGTATCATGTGCATAATGCAGGTTGTTGATGAATCTTCCTCCAATCCTGATGTCACATTTAGTAAATGTATCTTTATTTATATTAGTAATTGTGAAGACCATGGGCTGGATCAGGCACATTTTACTCTTTAGACTGACATTGTTGCTCTTCAGCACTCTGGAGAGGTCCCTGACCAATTTTCTTAACATAATTTGTCTTTTGATTATAGAAGAATACTCAACAACCACTTCTGAACACTTAGCATAAACATACCACCTTTTCTGGTGTGATCAGAAGATGTCAGACACTGTAACCTACAGCTATATGCACAGTATTTCTATTTTCAAAAATTTTCAACAAACTATTCACATTGGTAAATTCACATTGTTATATGCCCTCATAGCTGATATCGTTCTGATAGTGAGTTCTCAGAAGCTGTAAATCAGGCAGGAGACAGCGTATATTTCTCCCTTAGAGCAGTAGTAGATTTGAAACACTTGTTGTTAGGATGATAGTAAAACTCCTTACCCAATATGCCACCAGAGCTCCCTAAATTCACTTTACGAATAATTCTCAATTTATGCTATTACTGAACTCTTGCTATTAACCCAAAATAAAGAAAAATCAGCCAAGGTCACAAATTATCTTTATACATTTTTAGTGGTCAGATAATGAAAGCATGGATTTAATTTCCTTTATATTATGAAAGCAGTAAGTTCACAAAGCACAAAATTTTACTTCTGGTAACATATATCCAATGATGTAAGAACAGGAAAAATCTAATCAGGAGCTTCCACAGAAAATAGAACTAAAGGGACACATAAAAGTAAAAAATAATTGTATATACTTTCCGAGAGAAAGTACTGAAACATTTTACTTATTGCTTTAGAAATTACTAACTGGGAAAATTATTTTAAATGAAGTAGATAACATGTTTTATATGAAAGGAAAATTAAAACACGAGGGCATATTAAGTCCTCACTCAAATTTGATAGAAGATTCTGAGTTAAACACAGAAAAACTGTTAAGAGATGAAGAGTAAAGAGTGAAAAACATAAGAGAAGAATAAAGAGTGCTGTAAACAAACAGATTAGTATAGAGTTAAGACACGGACAAACAGATGAAGAAAAAAGTATGCTTAGTCAGATCTTTGTTTTCCTGATGTGACGGACTTCTTATACCTCTAAAGACTTTCAAAACCACATCATTTCCCTACACAGGCTAAACCAACTTGAAAATCAGCATCGCACACCCGCTTTATCTTACAATTTGAATTGACTAAGAAATTCGGTTTTAAAATTTTTTTCAAATTTTATAGTTCATCTTCTGAATCGTGATCATAAACTTCCTGAGGTTGTCTCTTAATATTGATTATTAAATCAATGGTCAAAATTTTTGCTAAACACTGAAGAACTGAGGTTAGCAGCTGGTATTTACCTGAGACAGATTCCAAGCCATTGTGAGTGCATACCACTGGCTGATTGGTTTGCAATGCATGGAGAGCTCTTACATATATTTGTGGAAAGCTATAATTTCCTTTTGTAGACTTATAAAGAATCTTGGGAATGCTTAAAAGTGCATTAGCTATTATCATACTTAGTAAGGTTTCCTCTGATTTCTGGCATTTTTTGGCATAGTTAAGAAGATAGTAATGTAGTAAGATCTCAAAATTACCACCCACTGGCAAAACACAACCTGCTGATACTGAAGCAGCACAGTAACTCTTCATTGATTTATGACTCATTGGTAAGGTTTGTCTGCTGCCAGTGCTTTTTGTGCTTTGCATATTTTCAGGAGACACTTCTATTCTGTTTTCTGTTGTTAAATTAGCAGTGAATTTACTCTCAATTAATTGTCCATAATCATCAAACATCCTAGTTTGGTTCTGAGATGTGCATTTCAGTGTGCTGTTTGTTTGGTAATTATTTTTTGGTGCCAATTTTTGCACTGAACATGGAAGATATGCCCCTAATTTTACATCTGGAATCTTCAAATTTGAATGGACTTTCGAATGTGTTTTAGCAGCCTGTTCAACTTTGTTCTTTGCAAGTGTGCCTTCATTCAGTCTTTGCATTGAATCATTATCAACTTCTTGAAATACATCACTTTCTCTACTACTCTTATAAATATAAGGACTTGATGTATCATTTTGAACACTGGCTTGTAACAAGTAACTCAGATCAAGGTCTTTACATAACAGCCAAAGCATTTTAAAAGCTCCATGCAGGGCATACTTGTGTTGTTCAACAAGACCCTGAACTGGTCCACAAAGAATTATACAGTGTGGCATAAACAAACATGTGCTAATCAAGCCAAGATGAACATATCTTTTAGATTTAATGACAAGGGGCTTGCAAAATTTCACCAAAGCACTTGTGATTTCATGTTGTGAACATGTCTGTGGTACTAGACAAGGAGAAAGACCAGTGATTCTTTGAATGAGAGAAATTTCTTCTGATGACAAACACTCCACCACTGATATGCCATTCAGTTTTGCATAATAAATAACTAAGTCCGGTTGTTTCACACTAGATAGGAGCAATTTTATGTTCTGACTCTGTAAATAGTTCATTATTGCTTTTGTCTTTTCCAAAATCCAAGATTGAGAAGCCTGAAGTTGTGCTTCTGAATTTAGAACACATTCTGATACAGCAGCTGAAAAATGGGGCTGAATAGTTTCTGTTACTATCACTATTCTGATGTCACCATCTACTGGGCAGTACACAGAAAAATCTCTGTGAAGCACAAGTCCATCTAAGATCCTAGAATCTGCAACAGGAAGACCAGCAACACCAACATTCAGCTCAATGAAACAGTCATCCACTAACTCAAATACTTCTTCTACCCCACTTTTATAAACCACACACTTGAAAAAGTAGTCACACATCAACTTTGAAATAAATGTGTGATTATTTTTTCCCACTCTTCCACAAAAGTATGCTTCTAAGAGCAACTCTATAGAGCCTCTACATAATGTTTTCTCTTTAGTGGATGAATTAAAGACAGACAAAAAGTGTCTACTTAAGCACTGGTCCAAAATGTAGTCTAGTACTTGTGTTTGAAACTTGAGAAGAGCTTGAGAAATATATTTCCACTGACAACAATTTTTCCAATGCCTTCCATGGGTTTGGATACACTCAGAAATCAAAGAATCTTCTTCTTTGTGTATGGCTGCATCAAGTCCTCGGAGCAAATGGCAAAGATAGATAATAAACGTTTTAGCACCATCTCCTGTTTTTTTGAGATGATTGGAAGCACATGCCACCACCATCCTGTATGGGGGGGAAACAGGAATTTAGATTAAACTCATGTTCTTACAGGATATTGGTCCTATTTCCCCCTCTTTCTCGTTACACTTAGTTCTAGTTCTTAAGCCTAGTGTGGGGTCAGGCGAGGAGCACAAGAGGGATTAAGTGTTGATGGGATGGGAGAATAAATGTTTCCGCTCTATCAGAATCCATTCTTTCAAGACAGTGGTCTCATGGGGGGATCAGAAGCTCTGGGTGCGAGTCCGGGGACCCCAGCTACGGGCTCCTCTGTGGGGTATGTACCTGGCTATGGGATGCTCTAAGTGCAGCGCCTCCAGGAGGCGGCCTCCATCCCGGCTGAGCAGAACCTCGCCAGTAGATTTCGTGCACAGAACCTGCCGCCCTTCGGGACCCACGCAGTTGCTCACGATGCTTTCTAGCACTTCTGCAACCCGCAAGGCCACCTTCAGAGAAGCCGCGGCGGCCATAGCCCTCTGGGTTTCCGTTACTTCCAGCCGCCACCTTGCCTGCCAGCCAGCCCCGAGCGGCGCGACACCGGAAACGGAAAGGGCGGGAACGGCGCCAGAATCTGGGCAGCGCACCATTTTGATTGGGCTGACTGATTGTCCTTCAGGCCTCTCTCCGCGGCTCCGCCAGTCGGAGGCGCCCCGCCTTGTCCGCGAAGAGCCAGAACCCCGGAACGCTACAGCATCTCTTCCTAACGCGAGATCGCATTCCCTCTTACGCTAGTGGAAGAATTTCTTCACATCCTTGCATCTTTTCGATGTCACGACAGTAGCCGGTGTGAGGAAAGGAATGACGCAGGAAGAACGCATTCCCTTTCCTCCAGCAATGCTGCTGCTTATTTTGTACAAAATGGCTTCGGACAAAGACCTCATTAGTTACTTTCATTCCTCCCATTACAATTTTTCGGGATTCAAAAGAGTGCTTTCTGGAGGTTTGCCACAATCTTTTGGGTTCAGGCTTTACCAAGTAACCGCAAATTTGATTTTTTCCCCCTTTAGCAGTGTTTTAGTAAAAGTAGTATTAAGGTGATCATTAAGTTTCTTTAGGTGGTCAGTAGTTTCACAGTGAAACTGGACAGTGGAGTAGCAGTTAACTCCCGAGCGAGGCTGTAAAGCGCACTGGAGGAGACCACCCGTTCTCTAGGAGCGGCTGGTGGATTTCAGCCGCGGGCATTACCACCTGCATACTCGGCAGCCAAGTCCTTGTAGCTGTCCCACCACGTAACTGCTAAGTTACTACACTCCTGACTAACCATTAGTATAATAGCAGGACACCTCTTGTCATCACATTAGTAAGAAAATGAGTTTGTAGACGCTTGCATTGAAAACAAGCTTTAATTTGAAAGCAAATTTCTCTCCCCCCTTAATCCTATGCATGAAGAGAAACCTTAAATCCTCTCCTCTCCTCCCTCGAATTAGTAAAATTGACCCAGTTTATGATCAGCCAGATGAACCTGGACTCATCTCGGTGCACTCGGTATAGTTTAGGTGTGGGTGGTATAGTTGGTTAACACGCTTAGTTACTAACCAAAGGGGAGTTCAGAGGCCACTCAGAAATGTCTCAGAACAAAAGCCTGTTGGTCTACTTTGGAAAAAATGGCCTTTGAAATCCAGTGCCATGCACAGGTAACCAAGAGCAGGAGCCCACTCAACTAGTTTACCAGTACTTGTCACAAGGGTTAAATTACACATCTAAGCAGATTATTCCTAACACTGGATAGTAAACGGACAAAATGAGAGTTAAAAGTGCAAAGAACAAGAGCATTGGAGTCAACTGTGAACTGACAAACTTAGTATTTGATAGCACTTTTAGTAGTCCGTGGCCTTAACAGTCATTTAACTTAGGCTAGTGATTTGCTTCCCAAAGCGTATTTTCTAAAAATACCCCGAGTGAGTAGTTCTTGTCACATGAGGACACTGAATAGAAATTGACTCCACAGCATTCGACAAGCCAACAAATCCAGGTAACTTCTACTGTAAGGTTATGAGGATTCAAGAGGAATGAATATAAAGAACCAAGAAAAGCATACAGTGGAGGTTCTGTTAAATACATTCCAAGCTTTTCATCATTCTTTGCAACTATTCCTAACTAAGATTATTACACAATTTATTGGTTATATGTTAGATTCAAAAGTCTTTTGATCACAGTTTATTTTTAAAAAAAGTTTATTTAGAATGCTTACTTGTAGAAGTGAGCATAATCACACAGATCATTTAAAAAATTCTTTTGTCTGCAAACATTTATAACAGCTTAGGAATAATAGAAATGTAATACATTACAAAACAGTAACCTATAACTATCATACATTAACTATGCACCTTAAAGAAAAGAATTTGACAGTGTGCTATACTTACACTGTAGATAACATACTTTTATTCTACTGTACAAAACTGACCAGTGGTAGGGCTTGAATTTATAAATGGCCACTAAACAGGAAGTTTAACTTAGATATACCATTAGCATGCTAAAAAAAAAATGAAAGATCATCTAGAATTCTGTGGCTCATCAGTTCAAATGTTTCATGGCATTTTTCTT
>NW_006399771.1:19810352-19813170 GCF_000299155.1 Elephantulus edwardii | reverse complement strand
TAGGGCTGTTGTACATAGGGTCGCTATGAGTTGCAAATGACTCGACGGCACATAACAACAACAACGTTAACAAAGTGCAGGGATTAATTCCTTCTCACATAAAGAACTTTCCTATAGATAATGATGTTGTTGTATGTCATTAAATTAGAACCAACTCATATGTGACCCTGTAGCAGGTTTGCAAAGGCAGCTTAAGCAAATGGAAGGAAAGTGTTCATCCTTCTCCCATAGAACAGCTGGTACTTCTGGAATTCCAGTGCAGCTTCTTAACGCTAAGCCACAGAATTATATCAATCACTTGTAAATTCCACTTAAGTATTAGTCATAATAACAAGGACATTGATAAAGAGATTTTCTTAACAACAAACACTATACCCATACCCAGTTCACACCCTTGTGTGCTACAGCAATAAGAGAATGCAATTCTGCATTCACAGATATCACTTCCCAATAAATTAGGATTAAAACCAAAACAAAACAAAACAACCTTCTCTAATATGTTAGTAGGAAACTCTTGTGGCCTAGTGGAAAGGAGCTGTGTTGCAATATCAAAGGTATGCAGTTCAAATCCACCAACTGCTTTCCTCCTGTGTGATTAAAATTGCCTCTGAAAACCTGCTGGAGGGTCAATTACGGGTTGGTTCTGGCTCAACAGTATAAAACAACAACAATATGTTAGTAGGGAGCACTGGTGGCCCAGTGATGAGGAGCTGTGCTGCAATCCCGAAAGTACATGGTTCAAACCCACCACCTGCTCCATGGGAGAAATACAGGCAATGTCCCATGCAATTAAATTGCCTCTGAAAATCTGCTGGAGGTCAGCTATGAATTGGTTCCAGCTTGACATAACCCAACAACAACAACATGCTAGTAGGGAGATCTGGTGGTCTAGTAGTAAAAAACAGTGCTGCAATCCCAAAGGCCCACAGTTCAAATCTGCCAGCTGCTCCGCAGGAGAAAGATAGGCAGTGTCCTACCACGTGATTCAACTGCCTTGGAAAACCAGCTAGAGGGTTAGCAGCGGATTGGTTCTGACTTGACAGTACACAACAACAAGAACATCACAATATTAGAGAAATTTTGTGATTTAGTCACCAGGTGATAAAGGTGAACATTTTATTTTAGCTTTGCAATGTTATAAAAATATCACATTTACATGTTTCCTATGTAACAGGACTCTTAACTATCATGTCTCTCTCAAGTTGCTAAAAAGCAAGGATGCCAGTTTAAAGATTAAGAGGCACTTAATCCAAGCCACAGCATTTAATTGCTTTGTATACATCTGAAGGTTAAACAATGAGAAATTATCAAGGAAGGATTTAGGCATTTGAATTGTGGTGTTGGAAAAGAATACTGAATCCCCTAGACTCCCAAAAGAATAAAACAATCTTGGAAGGAAGTATGGCCAGGGTACAGTTTATACACAAAAATGGTAAACAGTCTTATATACTTTGCACAAGTTATCAGGAGGGGCTAGTCCTTGGAAATGGACATCATGCTGGGAAAAGTGGTGGGTCAGAGAAAGAGAAGACAACCCTCACCCCGAGGGACTGAGACACTGACCATAGTAATCAGCTAGAGGGTGTTGGAGATTGTGAGAATTGTGTAGAATAGGGCAAGTTTCCAATCAGGTCACTGGGTTGCTGTGAGCCGTAGTCGACTTGATGGCACAACAATGTATTATCATTTCCAGTATATATATTACCTTTTTATTTCTTCCTGTGTTTGTTTTATAGATTCAATGGAATTTTGAATGTCTCCAAGTTCTATGCCTTTCTTTCTTCTTGTACTTGGTTTCAACGATTGATCTAAAAAAATATTTGGAATGGAGTTGATTAAAATAGTGGGCATAATTTTCATATTCTCATGTTATAAAAAATTTTCTCCAGGCATTATTTTCATAAATTAAAGAATAGCATAATATTCTATATTTTGAAATTCCAAACAATTTTAAAACTAGACATTACTAAAATATTTTCACCTGTCTTCTATTTTTCTGCTTACACTTTACTGAACATCACTCCAAGATTCAGCTTTCTCATTTATAAAATAAGAGTATTAATATGGAAATGACAGTTTTTATAAAATGCCATTTAAACTATAATCTGACATAATGTGAGCTGATATATTACAGCACTCCCCTCCTCACACAAGCTTACAATCTGTTAGAAAGCCTAATCATTTGTCTAATCATAGAATAGTTCTATTTTTATATTACCTGGAATTTATCATTTATTTACCTCTAGTGTTACCTGTGTACCAAAAATGGAGCTCTTCCTTTCTATGAAGATGGTGCCTAAAGCAAAGAAGGAAGCTCTTGCCCCTCCAAAAACTGAAGCCAAAGCCAAGGCATTAAAGGCCATTAGGCAGTCCTGAAGGGCATCCACAGCCAAAAAAAAAAAAAAGATCAGCACGTCACCCACCTTCCGGTGGCCTAATATGCTGAGACTCCGAAGGCAGCCCAAATACCCCCAGAAAAGCGGCCCCAGGAAAAACAAGCTCGACCACTATGCCATCATCAAATTTCCCCTGACCACTGAGTCAGCCATGAAAAAGATGGAAGATAACAACACACTTGTGTTCATTGTGGATGTCAAGGCCAACAAACACCAAATCAAACAAGGTGTAAAGAAGCTCTATGACACTGATGTGGCCAAGGTCAACACTTTGATTAGGCTTGATGGAGAGAAGAAGGCCTATGTTTCATCTGCCCCTGACTATGATACTTTGGATGTTGCCAACAAAATTGGGATCATCTAAACTGAGTCCAGCTGGCTAATTCTAAATACAAATTTTCTCACAAAAAAAAAAAAAAAAA
>NW_006399771.1:19804114-19810252 GCF_000299155.1 Elephantulus edwardii | reverse complement strand
TTAAATGATAAATGCAGGATAAAATTTTCCAAAAATTTAGAAAGTACTGTCACATTCATTTTGTCATGGGCTTCCTGTGGCTCTTCTAAATATGCTAATCATATTAACATGACACTGGTCCTATACATTTTAACAGTCTATCTTCAATTAAAACTGTAACAAACAATATGCTCTTATTAAGACTTAACAAAAATGTAAATTTGTTAATGTTACACAGTACAACAAAATGAAACCAAACTACAACATAGTGGCAGGTTACATATTTTTAAAGAATCTCTTCCACTTAGTCAAATATGATAAAAATTGAAATGTAAACTTACTGATTTCTTAATGGAAAATTTGGTAAAAATGTTGTTTAATATTTATTTCTATACATTTAACATGATTCAGATAATCTGCAGTATAGTGTGGTTTATAACATGTCAAACAAAATCATACTCACTCCTTGCTCACTAGAAATGCTAGACACTTGAAAAAGTGAATTTTAATAATTGTTTTCTTAAATACTTGACCTAAGATATTCTTCAAAAAGTTAAAACTGCCTCCCACAAAATTTTGTGTATATGGCACAAGTTGACATCCAAACAGTGTGAATTCCATTGAAAAGGCACTGTTTACAATACTCAGATAACCTGACAAGTCTATTTTAATGATGTCTGAGAATGGAGAATATATTTGAAATAGGTAAATAGACAAAACCTTATAAAAAGTACAGCACTGCTATATAAAATGAAATAAAGTGACAAAGATGACCCTTTTATGACAATTAAGCCTATAAACACTTTGAATCATTATTAAAGTTCTATAACACAAAAATGACAAAAAGATTTTCTTAAAGGCACAAAAGCATGAATACTACATGAAGGTTTATTTTACAAGGCCAACTTTTCAATGGAATGAAATTGCCAACCAAGCAGAGAGAAAGACAAAACTGTACATTTATAAGTGATACAAAAAAAGTGACATGAAATATAAGAAAAATAGCTATTGCTGAAACTTAATATTTCACATGTTTTATTATCTCTTCCTATATCTAGAGTTCCATCTCACTAAGTAGTGGATAACTGAAGGCATAGTAAATTTAACAGCTTAAAGAAAAATGAACATATCAATCACATATTTTCATGTGAGAAAATAAAATTTTTTGATCAAAGGAAAAAAGAATTAATCTTAAGGTCTTAAGTCTTAAACACCATCATAAGACTCTCAGACAAGTGGGAACTAAATCAGAAATTTTATAAACCATACGTGAAGAAGATCAATCTCAGGACATTCAAAGTCAATTACATATTATGGCTAAATACGAAGTTAATTATATTTTAAACGATTCATACTGTAAGCCGAGTATAAGCATTGATCTAGAACTAAACCATCAATTCCTGAGTTTTGTGTGCAGTTCACAGAAAGGAACTCATACAGCTAAAAGCACAGACAATAATGTGCTTTTAGTATATAAGAAACAGTCTTTAAGTTAGTTATCTAGTGTTGCTAAAACATAAATATCACAAATGGATGTCTTTAACAAACAAAAATTTATTCCCCCTCAATTTAAGAGGCTCAAAACAGATAGATTCATAGCCAATCCGTCAATGGGTCTCAGAGGCTGTAAATCACGTGGGAGGAGATTGCTCATCTTTCTCTTGTGGACCTGCTGGTGGATTCAAACCTTCAGAGAAGCCTTTGGGTTAGCAACGCAACTCCTTAAGGACCCTGTCTCTTCTTGCTTTGTTGTTTTCCTTGTTTAATCTCTTGTAACTAAAAAGAGATGATTTAAAATACACCTGACACTAATCCTGCCTTATTAATATAATCCAGTAACAAAGGGGATTATAAGCACAGGAATTGGTAGGATTTATAGCATTTTTAATTGTAAATACAAAAGAAAAGGTAAAATAATTATTTTTCTAGTTTTAGAGGACACCTACACAAATAAAACACTATGTAGACCAAATGAAAAAAATATATACATGGACAAAATAAAAATCTCATGGAGGGTCTTCAGTCAAAAAGATGTTTTCCAGGATTTAATGAAGAAATTTTTGTGATCAGCCAATTAAGTTATGTATTATATAAATACTAATTTAAACCATATAAAAGATCTAATTGTACAATATTTACAAAATATTATATCAATGACTATACAGTTGAGTATTACATTGGTAACAGAATGTGAGTACAAAAACTGGATTGACAAAAAAATAGGAAATGCAACAACAAAAAAAACTCCACTCATTCTTGTGTAGTCATGAAAATACTGGATATTGGTATATCTTACTATGCTTTAACGAACTTAAAGCATTTTCACATGTATACCTGTAGTACAGTATTGTTTTGTCAATACTATATAGTAAATGGCTCTTCATAGAGACCTTAGGGTCACACAGATTATATACTTAAGGTTGCTATACTGGTTAGGAAAAGAAACAAGAAACCCTCAATCTCTTTACCATTTTCAAAATTTAGCAATCTTTCCTTGATTTCTGTATTTACCATGGCATAACCAATTGATTAACTTTTATTAGTTGTTACTCTTCTCTGTCAAAGGCAAATGTGTGGCCAGAGTAAAAAATTGCTTTTGAGGATTACAAAAATTAACAGGAAAAAACCCCACAAGTCAAAATATTAAAATGAGCATGGTGGGGAGCTTGCCTGAGCTTGAACAAAAGCGATCTGGAAGAATTGTGGTTTTACCAAAGAAGGAAGTTACCATGAACAGAGAAAGATAAGAAGAATTCAACATCAGACCTTGACTCTGCTCAACTTATTGCACATTTTAAAGAAATCAAATTCTAATGTATCCATAGTTACTACCAAACAGAATGACTATCTTTCCTTTATATTGCCTTTCTCTTTTTTGGCTTCGAATAAAATATTGGTTAATTTTTCTAATCTACTGACACAATAAAGTCTAAATGAGATAGCATGAACTATTAGCATTTCATATGCTCCAATCCCTATTCTAGAATTTAGCCTATGCTATTTACCAGGTGAACAAAAAAAAAAAAAAAGAAGAGCTTCAATCTACTTTAACCATTCATTCCCCCTCAAGGGCTTACGGTGGTTATCATGTAAGTAAGATAAGAAAGATAGTATGATCACTTAATCCAATAGCGTATACTAGTTTTTACATTGATATATATATATATGAACATGTATAACTAAAGATAAAAAAAGTCCTGTGTAAACTTTTTCAAAAACATTCTGCTATTTTCCTTTCTCAATACATACATTTTGACCATTCAGACATCCTTTTTGTTTCTAAAGAATTTAGCTGGGTGCTTTGGAAAGATTTTTTTTTTCCCCTTTAAGAAGAAACCCATTCCCCCGACCTGATCCAAAACAAGCCATTATTAGTGTACTGAATTATTTTTGTTCATTACTCCATCATTGCCATTCTGTAATTCTTTATAAAAAAATGTTTTGTGCCTACTGTATGAAGAAAACAGAATACATACATTATTTATAAGATTGATAGCATCTTTGTTAGGAAAAAATGTTAATGATATATTGTAGAACAAACACACTATTACAGATTATATAAAGACTACTGTCAGATAAGAGTACATAAGAGACAACAGTATATACATGTGGATTTATTATATTCACATGTAGACACACAAAAGCTAGAAATGCTCTGTTATTTAACATATAGCTCACTTAACAACCAAATAGGATAGCTCTTGTTTCAGGTTAATAATAAAAGGTATGAAAAGTCAACACATCTACATTTATCTCTAACATTTTTCCTTTTAGAAATATTGTGATGTTTTAATAAAGACCAAACCAACTTGAACATTGGTCCCAGGCCAAATACAGTTCATTGATTCAACTATAAAGAACTTCTACTTAAATATGAAGTTTATTAGGACTTGAAGCAGTATCAGGAGGAAAATGATGAAATAGTCTTTTTGTTGCAGAAAATAATCCGTGGCAGGTGTGCTTGAAACTAAATGATTTCGAAGAGTCATAATATTTCTGCAAAAATAAGCAACAATAAGTGTCATATGTCAAAATTTTAGCACAAATTCACAATTTGCTATTTTACAGTCAGAGTTCTTAGTTACATTAACTAGGTTAACCGATTATTACCGTGATGAGAAAAACCCCTATATTTCTCTTAGGGTTATGCTATATGTTACATAGCCATTATTAGACTTTATCTAAATTTGATCTTGCATCAAACATATTAATCCTATACATCAAACATAATTATTACAGAATGATGATGAAGTAGCTTAACACCTTTTCTATTTTTTAACAGTGGTTTTAAACCAAAAATTTTGCTTCTTAGATAATCTACTATTTTAGAGAAACCTAAGTGGAGAATAATTGTAAATTTCCCAGGGAGAATTAACACCAGAGTTTGTGACATCCCTCATTTGAAGAATGTTCTATAGGTACTTTATATTCTAATAAGAAGGAAGGTGCTACTTTAGTCATGAAATTAGCTTACGTTACCTCATGTCACTCTCAATAGCTTTTGGCTGAAAGAAGCTGACCAGTAAGACATTTTAAGAATTTTACAACTGAAGTGTTCCAGCAGTATAAAGAAAGGAGGTAAACAAATAGGCTTCTTAATACTGAAATACAGAGTTGTTCATTTGTGGATTTTATGTTTTTTAGCTCACCTAAGCTAAAATTTTTAACTCCACAATCAATACTTGCAGCCCTCTACGGTTCATCTGTGGACATGCTGGAATGGCAAATAGAAGTTAGGGGGGAAAAATGAAAAAGAGAGTAGGCTTTTGCCTTTAAGGAATAAAAAAGTAGAAAGGTCTACCCTCTTCTTCTCTACCTCCTTATTTAACAGATTTGCGTTTAGAAAATCTGTCATTGTAAATTCTTTCTCTATGTCTCTATGATGTATATAGTCTTTTGAAGGGCTAAATAAACCTCTTGCCAGTTTTATAATCCAGGAATGTTTCCTCAAGGCCCTGATTGACACTACCTTAAAATGTAATCAATCAAGAAAGAAGTACCTATTGCTTAGTACTTGGAAGAGTAGGAGTCAGCTGGTACTTAGCTCTAAGTTGCAAATTTATGCTCATGCAAAAAATATGAGAAATTAGCAAATATAAGTGACTATCCAAAGAATCAGGTAAATTTAGGATGAACAGTGAAGTCAAGCTCTCTTCCTTGAGGACTTCAAAACATATCTCATCTCTCAAACTCACTGCCACTTAGTTAGAACAACTTAACAGCTGCCCCTCCTGTGGGTTTTCAGAGGCCATCAATCACATGAGATTGCCCATCTTTCTAGGGAGCTTCTGGCAGATTCTCTAGTGCATATGTATGAAATGGGTTGCATTTGGCTATTTAAAGGATTGCTGTTGTGTACCACTGAGTCAGAACCAACTAAACAGCTGACCTTTTAGTGGGATAAAAATCTTTTTCCTATCTCTACAGTCTCTTTACTGGACTGACTGTGATTTAAATAAAAATCAGCCTTGGTGCTTATTCAACAATAGTTTCTTGATGGGTAAGTTGGAAGGATGGGCATTTTACTAAGTGAATTCAATGTGGGCAAAGATGTAAAGATTAGAGACAGTATGGTACATTCTGGGAGAAATCAGGTGTTTCTGAGGACTAAGAGTATGAGTGCAGTGGGATGGCAGGAGATGATGACAAGGCTTAAGCCAGAAAGTTTCCATGAACAAAGAAAAGAAACAACCTGTTTTTTAAAAGTTCTCTGAACATCTATCATGCTGCATACTAAAAAGCACATGGGCTAACATAAAAATACCACAAAATCTAATAACTGACAAAGCCATAGAAAGCAGGCAATTTGAACTCAGCTAATGTTAATTAACCCAAGAAAGGGTCAGATACAAGCAGTCAGATCATGGGTTGGACAATGAAAGATAATCTGAAGGGATTTGGTAGAAGTGAAGTGGTATCCTGGTGGAGTGTGGAGCTGGGAAATAAATGGGTCAAGGCACTGGGCTAAGAGTAGGGTCAATACTGTAACTAATGATTAACTCCACAATGAGGGATTTATCTTTCACTGCTCCACAAATTACTTGTCTGTCAGATACTCCTCTAAATCTAAACATTCAGATTAAGACAGACTAGGAAGAAGGACTGGCCATCCACTTCTGAAATAGCAGGCCTCTGAAAACCCTATGTACAACAGAACAC
>NW_006399771.1:19771177-19798803 GCF_000299155.1 Elephantulus edwardii | reverse complement strand
AAAAAAAAAAAAAAAAGAGCACTTCAGTTTAGTGTAAACTTGGTAGGGACTATGATTTAAAGTTATTTTCTCATAATCCTTTCTTGATTATGTATCACTGTGGTTAAAATGCTTACTCTGCATATTATTTTATGACTTGAACAAGAATAGCACTTTAAAACAATGTATACAAATCAGTATAAAATTTAAAAAAAATTAAAAGAATGGCAATTTAACCTAGTAGTTCATAACATTGATAAAGATGTATTTTTTACTCATTTGTGACTTCTAAACACTAAAGACTATGAATCCATTCTCCTGAAATCCGGAACTGAGCCCAAAGCTCAAAATCACTTGATGAACTGAATATACAGACTCATCATCAATTTTTCAGAAGCTAGGAAGGTGTAAGAACTAGCACCAGAGTGTGGTTTTGGATTTACATGTTTCCTCACATTATCTGAACTTTTCATTGCTCACATATTTACTTGTGGCCTTGTCTTGAAACTCACTTATAGTCTAAATAGCTTTTACATCTATTTACCTCTGTTCCCACCAAAACCCATTTTAACATGTCAAACCTTGTGTAGTAATATATTTTAAAAAATTAAGACCCCCTTTGACAAGCACTATGGTAATGGGATAATTAAAACAAGGGAAAAAAAATTGAGGCCTTTATAGTGAACAGTATGAAACAGAAGTTTTTTACTTTCACTTCCAGATGAGTCCTGGATATCAGGTTCTGGAGAGGAGTAGCCTTTCACTACTTTCTTCTGTTGTCTGGTCGGCTTATGTTTCATTTTTGGGACACTAACCTAAAAAGAAAAATTTACATATGATTTTTCACTGTATTTTAAAATTAAAGATCAATGTACAACTATCCAAACAGTTTGTTTCTGGGCACCATGTTGTTGTTGATTGCTTTCAAGTTGAGCACGACTCATAGCAACCTCAGGAATGAAAGACCTGGACCGTTCCTATAACTATCATCCTTTCTTTAAGTTCACAGAGTGTCCAGAGGCATATTATTTAGGAAATGGATGCTACTCCTGTTATCAAACACTGTTGTTCATGGTTAACCATTATGGCATATGACACCTCAAAGGCACAGAGTTCAGCATCACAGCAACCCCCGGTTATCTCAGTACAGCAAATTGACAGACCAGTGCTCTACCACTTAGAAGAATGTTCTTTCAAAATACAGTAACACAGGACCTCAGGTACAACCGACATTTAAATACAATGGCCCTTCCCAAGGTCGGAGGTCGTGATGACTCCAACCAAGAGTGCACACCTTTCAGAGTCCAACAGCTTAACCAATCAGCCTCCAACTGGAGACAAGGGCCTAGGCACCACAGTCAGATATAAAAACAAAAATTAAAGAGTCTAGTATACAATCAAATAATTTTAGTAGGAAACATTAGCACAAACATAGAGATTTATAAGTCATAAGAGTTTTGTTCCCATTCTTGATCCTTTATCCATACAATTTTTGTCCATGAGACAGACAACCATAGTTATTTGAGTGTACGTCAGTCCAGTGACATTTGTATGCACCCTCAAGCAAAGATGGATGGAGATACAGACACACACATAGACACACACACACGCGCACATACACACACATACACATATATTCTCCTCTTCTCTAACTACACTAGTTAGCAACTCCTGTAGATTGTTAAATGAGGTTTTGTGATAATCCTTCTTTTGTTCCCGACTGAGTTTATAATAAATTACTTACTTTTAATTATATCTAAATAATGTAAAAAAATTATATATATATTATATATAATGTAAAAAAATTATATGAAATACCATTATATTTAAGACCATGATTTAAACTTAATAAAAAGTTACAAATACATTCATAAGATTAAAAAGATATATGTATCTCAAATCATAAGCTTAAAATTTTGCTTAAAACAATCTTAATAATAGGTTTACAATTTTGATAACCAGTCCAAAGTCCTAAATTCAAGAATTATTAATAGGAAGATACATTATATGTTTAAAAAATTGTGAGCTGATGAACATTAAATCTCTATTCTTACCTGTTTACTGTGCTAAAAGGAATTATCCCCACTTACTTAGTCCTTGAGATTATTTTTAAAAACTGTTATTCAAATTTTTGAAAATGAAATTTCTGTAATATGCAACAAACAGAATCTGGATTCAACCTATAATATGCTCTTCTACTTGTTAAACTTAGGAGCTCTGCTTGCTTAGTGGTTAGGGATTGTGCTGCTAGCCCAAAGGTACATGGTTTGAATCCACCAGATGCCTGTGGGAAAAAGGTGGGAAATCTCCTGTGTGGTTTATATTCTCTGAAAACCCTCTGGAGGGTCAACTATGAGTAGGTATGACTTGCCACCACATAACAACTTGTAAATGACAGAATCCAAGATTAGAATTAGATCCAAGATTTCCTGAGTGGTTTGCACCGGACACAAAGCTATGCTTTCCCAATATTTTTTGTAAACTTTTAAAGTTAGAAGGCTTTATATCCCAAAATAAGTAAAGAAAATTAAATTATCTCATACTTAAGAGTTCAAATTATTTACTATACTTGTGACTTAGACTATTGATAATTTTAAGGGTAGTAAAAAGATCAAAAGAATTAAAGCATTTCCAACAGTGCTCTGCATTTGCTAGAAAACTGGTAGTCATCAATGATACTATTAGAACATTTCATAGAACAAATGAGTAATATTTCTTAGGTATCTGTTTAGTACTTTGAAGAGAAGAGACTCTTAGCTCATAACCTACTACTAAGTAGGAGTGGAGACTATTGAATAAACAACAAAAATAATGGAATAAATGAATATGTAAATGAAGAATTATCATTTCTAAGTTGAGAAAATGAATTTAAATATTCTAGTTATTTCTTCTAGGTTGTATAGCCCAGGTGTGTCCACTTGCCTTACAGAGGTAACTTGTGGTTGCTGTGAAGCTGAACACTGTGACACTGATGTGTCAAATGTGATAATGGTTACCCCTGGTGGACAGTGTTTGGTGGAGCTCCCCAATTAAAACAAGCTTGGAAGCAGGGGTGGCATCCACTTCCATAATAGCTTGCCTCCGGAAACCCTATGAAGCTGGAGAAAGGATGAAAGTCACACAAGTGTTGAGGACTTTCGTTCACAGGGTCTCTATGGGCTGCCTGCAACTCTACAGCACTTAGAAACAGTAACATCGACATAGAGAATGATCAGTTGGCCTAGTGGACAGAAAGTGATGCTACCAAGCCAAAGGTGGGCGACTTTTAATCTGCGACCCTCAGGCCTCTTTTTCATTGTTTTTCTAGGTTGTATAACCCTGTTGTGTCCGCTTGCCATACAGAGGTAACTTGTGGTTGCTGTGAAGCTGAACACTGGGACACTGAAGTGTCAAATGCATTAATGGTTACCCAAGCTGGCCAGTGTTTGGTGAAGCTCCCCAGTTAAAAGAAACTTGGAAGCAAGAGTGGCATCTACTTCCGTAATACCTTGCCTCCGGAAACCCTTTGAACATGGAGAAAGGATGTAAGTCACACAAGTGGTGAGGACTTTCATTCATAGGGTCACTATGAGTCACCTACGACTCAACAGCATTTAACAACAGTTAATTTTTCATTGCTAGAAAAGTTTCATTCTTGAAAAACAAAAGTAAAAACACACTTGATATATGAACACCTAGAACAACTGTTGTTGTTGTTGTTATGTGCCGTTGAGTTGCCTGCGACTCTTAGCAACTCTATGTACAACAGCCCTAAACCCTGCTCTATTCTGTGCCAATCGCACTGTCTCCGACACACCCATCCCAATTACCCCAGCCACTGAATCAATTCACCTCATAGAGGGTCTTCCTCTCCTGCGCTATCCCTCCATCCTCGCAAGCATGACGTCCTTCTCTAAGGACTGGTCCCTCTTGCAGTATGTAGAAAGTGAATTTTCATCTCTTATTGCTGTCAAGTTGGAACCAACTCACAGCTGACCCTTCAGTAGGTTTTCAGAAATTGTAAATCACACAGGAAGAGATTTTACCTCCACCCTCATGAAGCAGCTGGGAATTAAATAATTAGAATTTCCCACCTTTGGGTTAGGAGCGAACTCCCTACCCATTACATGAAATAACACCCTATATAATATTCAAGTCCTGGAGCAAAAAAATAACATTTGGAATTCAAACCCGCCTTCTTGGTTAAAATACGTATTACTCTACAGAACAGGTTAAAAAGTGGAAATTGATGTAATCTGTTGAGATGATTACTCAGGGTGACAATAGGAGTCATGAATACAATTAGGGATATATAGATTTATAGTGGTAGGTAAACTCTTCCTAACTGCAAATGAATTTGTGTTTCCACAGGAGCCATGCTGGCACACTGGTTAAGTGATCTGCTGTTAACTGCAAGGTCAGTGGTTCAAACTCACTCAACACTAGACAGAAGAAAGATGTGGCAGTCTGCTTCTATACTGATTTATAGCCCTGGAATCCTACGGTAGTTTGACTTGCTCCTTAGGAATCAAATCTGACTCAATAGCAATAGGTTTAATTTCATTTTGACTATTTCTACTAAGCTCAAATTGTTAAATGAAGAAACAAATCTAAAATGTTTATGGCCAAAGATTCTGAGGATTTAACACATTTATGTGTCTAACGGATCTAATTGGATCTTTTGAAATAACATACCATTGGTGTACGATGTTTCACTTTGGTCTGGATAACACCATCTTTCTCAAACTGTATCATATCATTAAGTGGGTCCCATGGTCGGGTGCTACATAAATGAAAAAGAATACATCAGTTTAATGACTAATAAAAGAACTTAAAACCTTTTTACTGTATATTAGATTTTCATTGTTGTTGCTGATTGTCTTTGAGTCAAGCACAACTCACAGTGACCCTCTGAACAAAAGGCCTGAAGCCCCTCTAAAACTACTGACATTTATCAAAGTTCATAGAGTTTCTGGAGGCACATTATTTAGGAAGTGGATGCCATTCCTGCTTCCAAACCTGTCAAAGAATGTTATTGGTTGAGTCATCTGTGATGCATAGCAACGACCCAATGTACAGCAGCTCTGAATCCAAAACAATTATAAATATAGCATTATTTGTCTGTTTAATTTGCAGATCTTTAGCTTATTTTAAAAGCAAACTACCATAATGAAGTCAAGTTTAAAATCTCACATTCATATGCACAGCTAAGTAAAAACAAAAATTCCTAACGAGGAGAGTTCTTGAAATTTAAGTAGCAAAGTATTTCAGTATACCGTCTGTAGTAACCAATTTTAAATTACATACTCTGCAAACTTGTAATGCCATTCTCCTGTGAGTGGATCAAGTTCAAATAACTTGCAAGCCCATTCCTCATTTTTTGTTTTCCGATCTCTGGCTGCTTGTCTTTGAGCTTCTTCTAAAACATACTTCTCTTGAGTAGCTTCAGTTTGGTCTTTGGCATTTATGGCTCTAGTGACACGCTGCCAGAGTCTAAGACATATACAAAAATTGTATTTTAAAAAGCATATATATTATATACTTAACATAGAAACAATATTTTTTTTAAAGAAATTGAGAATCAAATCCCTGTAGTAGAAAAGTTTGAGTTTCTTGGGACAAAATGATATGTGGATTTTCAGCACTGATAAAAGTTACAGTCAAAAATGAATCAAGGGACAAAACCAAAACAAAAACCTCTGATACCTTGTATAGAGAGGGATCCACTAGAAGCCAATCATTTTTTTGTGTTAAGAGGAATATATTACAAAGGTTCTTTAACATGTGACAGCTTTGCTGATCCAAGATTACAGAGATGTACTGAAGGTGGGGCTCAGGAATAATTCTGAACAAATCCCCCTATGACTCTTAGGCCCACTAAGGTTTAAGATCCTCATAAAGATCCATTAGTGTAATGCAGTGCTTCACATGTCAGCTCTACAGGCAAAAGTTAACCAGGACCTGGTTTAAATCAGAATCTCAGTTAGTGCTGACAACTACTAAGTTTTATTAATAAGGTTTAGGGTTTTTCTTCAGTTAACATATTTCAGTGTAATCTGCAGGGATTTGTAATGTTAAACCAAAATTTGCATCTCTGGTAGTTTGAATCCACAAGCAACTTCAAAGTATGTGATTTATACACCCAGCAGCTTCCTCCTATGTGACTTATACACCCCTGGAAATCCAGTGGAGGGTCAATAACCAACCAATAAGTTGGTTCCAATTCGATAGCAATGATATTGGAATACTTAGCTCCACCTCTCTGGGAAAGCCCCTATGAAGTTAGTGAATTTAAAATAGTTAAGCCTGTGTGAGCTTTGTTTTCTTCATTTTTAAAATATGCACCATTATACACACATTCCAAAATCTGTTTTACATGCCTAGGAAAAACATAATCCTTTGGACAGAAAGCAGCATGTGGTTAAGGCTGGAACAGACTGTTTTTAGAATTTGTGCATACATATTCTTCTAACTGCCACAATTTCAGTTCTGAGCACAAATGGAAAATACAGTGACTGAATCCCCATGGGTGAGAACGGTCCCATGTGAGCGGACATCATGTAGACTAACCTGCATAATGTATAAAACATTACCGAGCATAGTGTCTTTTAAAAAAAATATTCTTCTCTTGATAGAAAGTGATTAATCTCTTAAGTGTTTTCTTTAATTTTTCTTGTTGTGTGCCATCGAATCAGATCTCACTGGCAGAGGAGGGGACTGTTCTTCCTTCTCCAGAGGAGCATCTGGTTGCTTTGAACTGCCTTTGGGATTGCAACAGTTTCTTGCCACTAGGCCACCAGAGCTCCTTTCTTAGTGCTATGGAGTTGACTCATAGCTGAACCTGTTATTCTCAGAGGAAGAGACTGTCCACCTTCCTCTGAGGAATCATAGCAGCACAATTCCTTATGGACTATTGTCACCAGAGCTCCTTCAAAGAGATTTAGTTAGAGTAAAACGGGATAATGTACATTCAGAAGTTTTTGTTCACATGTATAAATGCTTCACTTAGCTAGAATTAATGATTATAGGAAGAGAAACTACAGCTTTAATTATTACCCAGCCAATGGTAAGTCCTTAGAAACTCACATCATCTAGTGGTGTAAATGCTGTTTTAGAGAATAGAGCAAAAAGGAAATCCAGTATCACTCCCTTCACCTACAATTCTACATGTACAAATCAGACTGGAAAACAGATGCCAGGCAGAAATCAAGAGTTATTAATAACACCTCCATGATACATCTTCAAGGATATGAACATGTACGGCTAAGCACAATTGATAACAGTGCATCTAAATTCCAAAATCAATCTCCGTAATAGTCTATGTGTTTCCTACTGCCAAAGGGGCCCTTTAGAGTAGTGAGAGAAGATCTCCACCCTGAAACCCACAGCGTCCCTTTTCAGAAGGAAGTAGCTAAAAGAATACGCCATTCCCTTTTCCTTATGAATCAGGGTGAAGTCTCTCTCAGGGAGGAGTGACAGGGAATGGCAAAGGACACACTGACAAAGGAGATTAATCAGAACTGGCTTTGACAAGCACTGTGGCAATTGGACAATTAAAACAGACATTGGGGTGGAGGAAGAAGAACGAACTTGGGAGGAGCGAAGAGAAAACAGTGCAACAATGAATGAATGAAAACCCCAAATATCTGTAAATGTTCATCAAAACTAACAAAAGTTAATAATAATTAAAAAAGAGTTATTAATAAGTCCTATAATTCTGTGTAAATAGTTAATTTTTAAAATATTTTATAAACCCCAACAAATCAGACTGGAACACATAAGAGAAAAGAAACACAGTGTAATTTTACTTTTCAGCTGTACGAAAGAGGGATGATTGGTATTATATTTGACATTCATGCATACCCAAATGAAATCCTGTCTCATCCCACAAACAATATAGGTTTTTGCCAGATTCAAATATAACTAAACACAAAAGTAATCACAACATCAAGCTGTTACAAATACTCTATGATCTGTAGACAGTTACCTGACCGGGTCGGGAGGGGGGGGGAAGCGTGGGGAACACAGGACAGACACTATACTTACTTCTCTGATTCAAAATCTCCCTGTTCTTCAAATTTTACAATGTGTCTTATTAGTCTCCATTGCTTAATGTCAGGTGTTGGGTTCCAGAAAACCTCTGAATTATCAGTCTTTTTGTCATTAATAAAAACTTCACTATCCTGTATGTAAGGAAATGAAAAACCAGCATAGTTATCTTCATTTAGAAGGGGATTATATAGCATAATAATATAATAATAAAAAAATTCCATTACTTAATTACCTTGAGTTGAACATTTGTTTAAAACAAATATAACTCATGTTTTCCCAAAAGCCCCAAATTTCTTGTTATATAAATATCCACTAAGATTGAGCATATAATTTAAAAATCCGTAAGAATTCACAAGTTTTACTCACACCAAGTTCAAATAATTACATACAAAAAGCAAGCCTTTTTTTACTAACAAAGTAGAGGATCATATTTACTACCACTAGAATTAACTCTTATTTACCATCTAGGCACTTAATATGTTAAAAAAGAAAAACTTTAAAGAGACTTCCTTAACATTAAAAACTTGAACACAATTTTTAAAACGTTATTTTTAATAAAACAAGGCTTTTTATCTTTTCTCCAAATGAAATTGAGCTACAAGTCTGCTAGCAAAAATTTTATTAGAGATCTCTTAACTGAGTTTCTAGATTGAGATTCACTTTCTTGTCAACTCATTATTATCATGCAGAAAATGGCATATACTTAATGTTTACAGAGAGGGCTTATCTAGACAGAGCCTTCATTTTTATTTAATCAGGCTCCTCTTAACAAAATTACCTACTAAATTTAGGACAGTAGAGAAGTCAGTCAATGTTTTTCCGAACTACTATTCCTTTTCTATGTTTCTCAGAAGAAAATTTAACCCTCTATGGAATTATAGCTTTAAAAAAAAATTAAGAAAAAATATAGTGCCATGGGTAAGAGTATAGGCTGTGAACTTTTGGGGTGAAATACTGGACCTACCACTTACTATGGAAAAATTTTTATGTTCCTGTGACTTAATTTTCTCCTCTGTAAGATGAAGATAGAAACTGTTCTCACCTCATAGTGTTATAAAACTAAGTGATATGTTTAGTTTTGAAAAGAAAATATTACATAAAACTAAGTAAAATAATACCAAGAAAAAAATATCAGTTATGAAATTGAATCTTATATTAACTGGTAATGCTTTTAGCAATGGAATAAGTATTCTATTTTTAATTATAAATGCTGGTTTTATTATTTTTCCCCCCACAAAGTAAAAGCAGGTTTGAAATGTTAGTATATAAAAACACTTACCCAGTGACCTTCCAAAGTAGCTAGGACTTCTTTTCCCAATTTGAGTTTCCCTGATATTTGATTAACACAATCACTACTTCCTAGAAATGGCTTTTAGGAAAGAAAATGTTGAAGAGGTGCTTTACTTTTTACTTATATCATAGACAAACAAAAACGTACTCTAAGCATGATAAATGGTGCCCAAATGGTGAGACAGAAATTCACATTTTGTCAGAAATAGGAAGAAATTTGAACTTGGTATGGCAGCAAAATAGACAAAAACCGAGTAAAAGTGATATTAAATATTATACTGAGAAAGACCAAATGGCATAAGTGACTCATGTCCTTTGCTCTCTCCTGACTCAGGAGACTGTGGCCCATAGATGTGGCAATCCATTAGGCAAGAACAGGTCAGTTAACCTAATGGATTTAAATATCTGTTGGATTAAAGAGTAACCTTTCTTGCTGATATCTCCTTGGAGACATAATTTTGATGTTTCAATGTATCCCTTAAAGGTGTCAGAAATTACTTAAGACCTTTTAGGAAGTCATGATTTTAAATAATCTTTATCAGCATTCATACAATTATCTGCCAATATTAAAAATAAAAAAGTAAAACACCAAGCAAAGGGTGGTTGTTGTACGTGCTGCTGAACTGGAATTCATTCATAGTTGATTCTACAGCAGGTTATCAAAAGCTGTAAATTGTATGCAATGAAATAACTCCTTACCCACTAGGCCACCAGAGCTCCCTAAACCATTAATCACTTAAGAGATCCCTTCTTTTAATGTTGAGTTGCTGATCAGCTGGGGATCACACAGAGACAATTCAGTATTAAGTACTAAACAGTTCATAGGACATAAAAGTGAATATAATGTATAATGACTAGGGATGATAGAAGGAGAACTGATGTCTTTGAGCTGTGGTGCTAGAGAAGAATACTAAATATACCCTGGACTGCTAGGAGAATAGGTTCATCCTAGCAAGGGTGAGACCAGGCTGCTTCTTAGAGGCAAGGATTCTGAAGCCTGACATACTTTGGACATGTTGCAAGAAGGGACCAGCCCTTGGAGAGGCAAGTCATGTTTGGGAGGGTGGAGGGACAGCACAAGAGAGGAAGACCCTCGAAGAGATGGATTAATTCAGTTACTGGAGTAACTAGGGGTAGGTGTGTCAGAGACAATGAGATTGGCACAGGATTGAGCAGGGTTTAGGGCTGTTGTACACTGGGTCGCAAGCGACTCATAACAACACGGCACATAACAACAATGTACTGCTCCACACAACAGTTAACACTGTGATGTGATCTGAAATTTTCCTTTTCATTTTTTGATAGACAGTATTTAACAGTTAGCATGAAAAATATCCCCACTCCCTGCCTGCAGCTTACAGGCGATCTAATCCTCAATGAGATCGAAACACTCTCACAGAAAAGAGATGTCTGTAATCCTCCTTTTGAGTTAGATTAGGCCATGACTCTTTAACCGACAGAGGAATGATTGTACAGTGATATAAACTGTCTTCTAAGGATGTTGTTGTCGTTATCTGCAGTCAGTCGCTTGCAACGCATAACAACCCTATGTACAAGAGCCCTAAACCCTGCTCTAACCTGTGCCAAACTTACTGCCTCTGACACACCTACCCCCACTGTCCCTGTGACTGAACCAATACATCTCATCAGGGGTCAAACCTTCTAAGGATAGTTCATATAGAAGGTATGCGATACAGATTCCACCTTGCTCACTACTTGTACTTAGAGCCTTGAGTTGCCATGTAGAGTTTCGTTATTGTGATGCCTATAAACTGTGAGGATGAGAAGACACATATCCTCACAAGAGCACTGGTCGTGTAGTCCACAGGGAGTTGTGCTGCTAACCCAAAGACGGCACTCTCTGGCAGTGTGGATCTTCCAGTGACTGCACAGGAGAAAGATGGACACTCTTTTCCCATTTGATTTACATCCTCTCATAACCAGCAAGAGGGTGAACAACAAGTCAACTCTGACTTTGAGACTCGGCAATGAGTTTGTGAGTTTTTTGTCATACCAGCAGTCCTAGTCTTAGCGAGTTCTCCTTGGCCAGGCACCAGGTATGTAAGTGATGAGTTTTTAAATAATTCCATCAAGTTTTCAAGTATTAAATCTTTATAGGAAAAGGCTGATTATCTTTTTCTATTTGAGCGCTGATGGATTTGAAACGTCAACCCCTAAGCAGTGCACCATGCTACGTACTATGCAGACGTGGAGTTTATTCTAGACTAAAAGTCTTTCTAGTTAAGACTCAAGCATTATGCAGCAGAGACAAACCATCTCTAATATGCTTTGTAAAATTCTTGATCTAGAGAGCTCATGAGTTTATGAACATTTTAAAACCTGTAAGTTTTAGGGCAATTTGGTATGCAGAAATAATAACTAATGAAACTTTGAGTATATACATCCTAAATTCAACTAATTTGTGACTTTTGGTATTTAATAAATCAATGCTTTAATTTACAGAGAAATTCCTATCCAATAGTTCAAATCTCATGTTATATAAGAGTAACAGTTTTCTTAATTAAGATTACAAGGAAACAATAATTTAGTTTTAATTTGAATTCCGAGGCTGCTGTATTTTTAGGTTATCCCAAGATATTCACTCATCCTTGATCCCACGCCTGGTATCTTTGAAGCTATATGTATGCTATTATGTTCCTATTTGGTCCAAATGAGGTGCTACACTGTGCTTTCTGTGCAGTATTTACAGCATGTGTGTTATCGGTGTCTTTTTGTGTCTTTAAGTTAGTGTTAACTCATAGTGACCTTTATGAACAACAGAATTTATAGTATAAATACATCCTAATATTATCTAATTACCTTTAGTTTAAATTCAAGTATTGCACTGTATCCAGTTTTCTGACACGTAATATTGACTATTCCCCCAAGCTCTAGTGTCATTGTGCCATAAAGAATTCCTAAAAGGGAAAAAAAGAGAACAAAGGTCAAAAAAAGGTATGCTAGCTAATAACTAGGAGAACTTGGTAACCTAATTGTCTTCTAGGAGGCTGTTGTAATTCAAGGGCATTCTGTTCAAATGAAAATTGGTAATAAAGACAAAAACAACAATAAAGACATAGAGTCGGTTTTATAGGATGCAGTGGATATAAATAAAACAAAAATTATTCTCCCAAATAGATTTCATAATTAAATGTTGGAAAAATTCTGGATTTAACAAGGTTAAACAGTTAAGGGGAGTATGTGTGTTCATGCATGCGCTGGCTCAATGCATAACGTTAATTTCCAAGACAGAAACACAGTAGACGGTATACAGTATTGGGCTACAGAACTCTTTATTTGTAAACACTGTGTGGGACTAGTGATTTGGAAAAGCATTTTGGAAAATGAGAACTTATTATTATTATTTCTCTCAGTCATAAAGAACGATAGTCTCTTTTTTAATTGTTCCTTCCAATAAAACTGACTGTTGCTGTGGAAAGATTTTTCCTGTGCTAATTGGACATGGCATGGGTATCTATCCACATTGCAAATGAATTTATTTGTTCCAAATGATATAAATGAAAAAACACATACTTGTATAGGTTTGTTTCACAATTACTGATACTTCACTCCGTAACTTTCAAGAACCACTCATGCAGCTCGAAAAATTACACAGTCTGAGGCTACAAGTTGACCACAGGTGCGTGTAATGGAAGGAAGGTGAATGGTTTAGTGAATGGCAGCCACGATGTCTAGAGGGTACTCTCCGCCTTCTCACTAACTGGCTACCTGGGTAAAATTCTTAATTCTTAGGTTTCTCTTCTGTGAAATGAGTCCATACTATATAATTTCTGTATTTCTGAATACTTCCTGAAATAAAAGTTTACAACCAGTTACTCTGTATACATCAGTTGGGAAGAGAGAACTTAATAATGACCAAACTGAGTATTTAAACTGTACAGATGTGATACAGAAAAGTTGCTGCAAGTGCAGAGTGTAAAGGGAGATGCCTGAGTTCACAGCCTGATGGAACTGTATCCTAGATGTGTGATGGCGGGCAACTTAATTATCCTCTCTGATCCTCTTTTTTTGCCTCAACTATAAAATAGGGATGATACTACTACCCACTTTACAGGGTTCTAATATTATTAAATGTGTCTGTGAATGTGAAGTAAGTAGTTGAGTACCTGTCCTATAATACAGGATAGTTATTATTTAATACTCTTATCTGCATTCTAAGCAATGGGGGAAATGCATCACTAACTGACATTTAAACATTATCAAATGCTAAGAGGATTTAAAAGGAATTTGAAAATTGAAGAGCATAAAATTAAAATTTAAAAAGGGGTGGTACAAGAAGATGAAAATCATTTTTGAGGATTCTGAAAGAATGGGCAGTTTCAGCAAATTTTAAAACCGGCACATTAACCAAATGAAAGAAATTCCAACAATATAGATCAGTCTCTTCAGAATAAAGTACACATCACAAAAATCTTTTATAGGTGAACTAATTCAACAAAGAAATATTCAGCAGCTGGCATCAATAATCTTAAATTTTGTAAACTTACGGTGTTTTCAAACAAAATGCAAAGCTAACGCCATTAATCTCAAAGCATACCAATTTATGAACATATAAATTATACTTTTAAAAGGTTTAAGAACAATCTAACTGAAATGTGCAAAATACTTACCTTTACAATGAGCATATGGCATTGTCATTACATAATCTTCACCTCTATTCAAGAAAGTTAACCGGGCTTCTCCCTCCAATATTGCAGATAATGAGTTTCCTGAAATGAATATTGTTTATTAAGTTTCACTAAACACATTCAACCAGTTTAAAATAATAGACACATATCCTATATATGTGTGCATGTGTGTGTGTGTGTATAGTATCTCTACCAGACATCTATAATAGAATGTATTAAAAATTACCCTAATTCACTAAAGTTGTGGACTATACTTTCTCTTAAACATTCATTTTGAAAGTGTTCACTTCTTGTTATAGGAAGGAATACAATTAGGTTTTATATTTTGTCCTTGTATTGAGTGACCTTATAAATGTTAAGTGCCATCAATTTCACTACAACTCACAGCAACGCTATGAATAACAAATGTGAACCCTGCCCTATCCTGTACCATCTTTATGATCTCTCTCATGCTTAAGCTAAGTTATAATAGTCACTATGTCAATCCATTTCTTATGGACCTTCCTCTTTTGTTACCTCTCTACCTGCTCTAGCATTATCTGTGTCTCCAAGGACTGGTTCCTTTTGAAAATATGCCTAAAGTAAGCTATTTATCCTTTTTTATAATAATGTCTGTAGTATCAATAGTGGAATCTCTTCATTTTATTTGTGACATTGGTAATCTGTATGCTCTTACAACTCATAGTGACCCTATCAATAACATATCAAAAACATGCCCTATCCAATACCATCATGTTCAAGTTCACTGTTGCTGTCACTGTGTCCAATTTATCTCAGTGAGGGTCTTGCTTTCTTTTGTTGACCCTTTACTATTTCTGGTATGATGTGTATTTCCAAAACCTGGAGCCTCCTGACAACACGCCTGAAGTATATAAGACAAAGTTGTACCACTCTTGTTTTTTAAGGAGCACCCTGTTGCTGTTATTGCCGAGTACCACTGAGTCAGAACTAAGCCACAGCTCACCCTCCAGGGGTCTTCAGAAGCAGCTAATTGTATGAGAGGAGACTGCCTGTCCTCCTGCAGAGCAGCTGGTGTCCTTCAACCACATGCTTTCCGGATTACAGCGCAGATTACCGACACTTGCTCCTTACTCTAAATTTTTTAGATATTTTAATGTTGTTTATTTCTACCTCTTCATAGTTGCAGAAATTCTTTGTAAGATTTCAATGTTTTTAAATTTATTAAGGTGTGTTTATGAGCAAGCTTATGATCTTTTCTGGTTAAAAAGACCATATATACAAAAAAGGGAAAACAAAAACAAAGTGATCATCAAGGAAAATAAAAAAACACCTTGAAGAAATGTTACTGGATCAGGAACTATTGTTAGATTTCCCTGTCACAGGTTTGTCTATGGTTTTCCTCTACTTTCCCAGAACTTGGGTTTTGTTTCTATGTACTATTTTTCCTATTTTACAGCTGGGTTTCTTTTCACTTTTAAAATTCCTTAGTTGAATTCTATGCCTTTATTTTTTTTTTCCATTTAATATTAAAAAAGACCTTACCGTTTGTTATATTGAAATTTTCTATCTTTTACTTTGTATTTATAAAAAGTTATGTGCTTTGACCCAAAGTTACATCTTTTTACTGACTATGGAGGTATTCTAATTGTATTTAGATTTCTCTCTACTAAAAGATTGAAACAGATAGAACCTCCCACTGCCTGTACCCCCTTAGGTTCATTGTTGTTATTGTTATGTGCTGCAACGAACTCACAGCTGACCCTTCAGTGGGTTTCTGAGGCTGTAAATTATATGGGAAGAGAGCAGCTGGTGGATTTGAACCACGTCTTTGGGTTGACAGTGCAACTCCTTTCCCATTAGGCCATCAGAGCTCCTTCAGGCTCATTAAGACAGCAGTAAAAAAACTTGGTAGATCTAAAGAAAGATATGTATATGCACTAAAAGAGCTAATGAGTAACATGTAGTCTGTTATTGGGTAAGTGATGTTTGTGATGGATTTATACATAAGTGATGGAATATAAAGTCACAAGAGTCTATGAATAGGTAATAAAAAAACCACTGTGAGAAAGGTAATTATCCAGGTAAAGAGAGTACTTAAAATGACATAAAAATTCCTTTTGCAAACAGCTTGAAATACTATCTAAGTAATAACTCATCAGAAAGCATCTTTCAGAAAAGCATCTGAGTTGGAGCATGAGAAAACTTACCATAGAACTTAGACTTCGCAAGAATGCTACCACTAAGGCAAAAGCCATCCTTCCGATTGCTAACATAAAAGGCAGATATTGGTGGATGATGAGATACCTATTAAACAGGGGAAAATGGAAAACAAGATAAGCATATTATGGTTGTTGTTTGTTATTGTTGATTGCCATTGAGTTGAGCACAACACATAGTAAAACTATGAACAAAAGACCTAATGCCTTTCTGTAATTATCATTTCTCCAAGTTCAGAGTGTTTCCATAGGCATGTGGATGATACTCCTACTTCCAAATCTGTTTTACAACTGGGAGCTCCACAAAACACTGTCTACATGGGGAAGCCATTATGGCATTTCACACCTCAATGGCACAGGTTCAGCATCACAGCAAACCCAGATTACTTCCGTACAGCAAACTGACAAAGAGTGATGTACAAAGTAGAAGAATGTTCCTCCAACATATATTATAAAAAATTCTTAAAAGCATACTCTAATAATAGGAAGGGCTATTTCCTGGAGGACATCAAGCTTGGAAAGGTGGGGGTGGAGCTCGGCATAAAATAGGAAGGCCTTTGACAAGATAGACTGACACAGTGACTGTAGCAATAGGCTCAAGTGTGTCAGAGATGGTGACAATGGCACAGGATAGGTGAGGTTTCAGATCCATTGTTCACAGGGCTGCTACAAATGTAGGTTGACTGGATGGCACATAACAACAAGAAGTAATAAGTAATGAATCTTAAATAGTAAAATTAAATATAGATGGCTGTGGTAATTAGCCTCCAAGATATCCACTGTTGTGTACCATAGTATCCAGGTAGGGCCTGTGATATGCAGATGTGACAGAACATTACTAGGTGATAAAAGATATCATTACAAAGTCTGAAAAGAAAATCATGTGGAAAACTGAGTCCTATTGTCAACAGTCACATGAATAAACAGGGAAGTAAATTCTCCGGGCCTAATCAAGCCTTCAGATGACTGAAAAACAGGGTGACATTTTGATGCAACACCATGAGAGACACTAAAACAGAAACCATTCAGCTAAGCATTTATTGACACATGAACATCACTCTCTCTCTTAGTCCCACTGCAGTAGAGTTGGGACTGACTCATAGCTGACCCTTCAGTGGGTTTTTGGCGGGCTATGAGACAATGAATATTTGTTAAGCTATTACATTTTAAATAATTTGTTACTCTGCAATGGACAGAAAACACATTAAAGTTTTCATGTTGATTACTGAATAGGCTGAAGGAAACTAGTAACAGCTTTGAAAAATGTACACCTTTTGTTTTTTAAACAGAGACAAAATAAAATCAAACTCTTTTTAACCTTTTCAATTTATGTGAACAAGAATGCAAGGTGATACAATCATTTGTTTTTAAAATGTTAATATAGAGTAGTGGGTTCAATGAGAGTATATATCAAAATCTCTAAGGAGAATTTTCCAGTGACACATCATATTATTCTCATCCTCATTATGCTCAAGGGAAAGATTATTATATTATGGAACTATTGTTATTGAGAAAGAAAGTCATATTCTCAGGTTTTTGTAGATGAGATAAAGACTTAGAATCATTAATAGAGATATACTAAAATTTAAAAACAAAACAAAATAAAAAAAATAAATAAAGATAAGTTTTCTTGTGCCCAACAAAAGATGAGATGTTACTGGGATGACAGTGGAGTTGGAGTATGTCTACCAGGACTTAATAACTGGGAGATAAACTCTAACAAAGTTAAACAATGTATTAAAATAAAATAATTATTAAATAATCCAAAAAACTAATGCAGACATGTGCACTGGGTCAGGACACTAGGAAGTATAATCATCTGGATGATAAAGAATGAAAACAGGATTTATTTGGATGAAAAGCCAAATGAACCACACACAAGATTAGATTACTGATGTGGAGAGCTCAGAAAGGCAGATAATTTGATATAAACTTAGAAAATAAAGAAGGATCTAAAACACCAGAAAAACAGATCTCAACTTGATTGGGGACTTGGAGAAACACTGAAGAACTGGGAATATGACTAAAAAGGTGTTTTTAAAATCTAAGTTTTGACAAACAAGAAAAAGGATATGAAAAATAGAATTTTCTGTGACAAGATTATCTTCACAAAATACTTCAGAATATAGTCTTTAGTAGTGCTCAGCACTAGAAAGCTAAATGCTTGCTAATGATTCACTAAATAAGCAGAGTCAATCAAGACTGAGTCCACTAAGCCACTGCTTGATTTAAAAACAGCCCAAATATTTCCTAATCAATCTTGCCACTGTCACATGGACCTTTAGTACCTGTTCGGCAATATAAAATGTTTTGCTGCTTGTTCTGGGATGAATCCATAAACAACGAAAAGTCTCACCAAGAATAGGATTATATGGTTTCTTCAGCCCCTAGTTTAAAAACAAACAAACAAACAAACAAAAACAAGTTTCAAATTACAAATCTAGAAGATTTAAAACATTTTAAAGCAGTCAAAATGTCATGAAGAATGCACTCTTTATAAAAAGTTCCTAATATATGAAATAGAATTAAACGAGTTCAAACTTAATTACTCAAAAAACCTTACACTAACTGTCACTGGGATGGTAGTGACTAGTTGCATGGAACTTAATGGTGAATTCAAACCACCAGAGAAGTGACACATTGGGCTTAGCAGGGAAACTGTATAGATCATGCCACCAAAGTTTCCTAAAAGGATGACATGAAAATAAGGAACTCAACAATATTAAGGAAAAAGAGTAAGAATGTTACCTTTGGTTTTTTATAAAATCCTGACAAATACCATTTCACTACTTTCTTCAAACGGAAATAGGGATTTTCCTCGAGGGCAGCCCTAAAAGGACCAAAATGGTAAATACAGAATATTATAAAATGAATCACAAATTTTCCTTTGTATTTATCAAGTCAACAACTATGAAAAGTTATTTGGAAAGTTAAACTCTTATTTAAAAGAGATGGCAAAAACAACTATGTAAATCCATTTCCAAGAATCACTGTTCATAATCTTGGTTTTCCCCTCTTTTTCACGCACTTTTTGAGAAACCACTCAGGTTTTGTGCTGAAGTAGTTTTTTAAAACTTTCTAAACCAAAGTTTTTTCAACTGGGGTTTAGTAGAATCCTAGATGTTGTTAAGAATTTTATAAGAAAATGTTACAGTGATTGGAATGGGGGACATACATGTAGATTTTTAAATTTATATTCTGTGTTGAGTTTGGTTGGGGTGGGTATTGCCTAGTACTTGAAATTATGGACAGTGGTCAAGTAGCCCTATTTACAATTTTAGTAGAGGTTTTTCTGTCCCATATGTCAACGAAGAACTATGTTCACTTGGCTCTGGTGGCCTAGTGTAAGGAGCTATACTGCCAACTCAGAGGTAAGTGGTTCAAATCCACCAGCTGCACTGCAGGATAAAGATGGACTATGTGATTTGCTGTCTCTAAAAACCTGCTGGAAGGTTGGCTATGGTTTGGCTGCTTGATTCTACACAATAATTGCTAACTGGCAAATGTCCTCTGGCGAGGACAGTAGCCTGGTGTTAGCCTCTCCCTTGCAAATTACCTCCCTGCTTAAGAAGAAAATAAACCACAACCCCCTCTCCCTAAACATCAAATTTTAAGTTACATACATATTGGGACATTTAAAATAAATTACTTAAACTTTTAGCCTCCCATACATGCTGTCAACTACTTTTCCAAAAGGAACAAATTCCACCAGTACAACAGATAATTAGAGCATAACTTCTATCCTATGACAGAAATTTTCAGAAGCTGTGACTTTACTGTGGCTTTTGCCACTTATTGCAAATTTTGCGAGATATGTATATGTACAAAAGAATTTTATTGTGAAGCTTTCATAATTTAGTTATTATTACGTGCTTATTTATAAAAGGTATTTGTCTTACGGTGACAATTTTGAGCACACAGTATGGTGAGATCGAAGGTCCAAATCTACTGACAATTTTGACAATGTGAGAGATGTTGGCTTTTCCAAATTGAAATGCCACACTTTTCAGGAGTAGCAACACTCTCTTGCTCTTTTCCAATCTTAGTATAAATGTTCTTCCTATGTAATTTCATTTAAATTTTTATAAACACATAGAACTCAAAACAAAAAGTCTATGTGCCTTGCCCTCACCTCATCTCTAGTGCTCTTACAGTTTTCTTATTTTTTTAGCTTCTCATTCTCCTCTAAACCATTTTCTTTAGATATGAAAAATATGTAGGGTTGAGGTCTTCCCCACCTTTGCTACGAAAAAAGAATGTGTCACCAATGTGAAATGCAGATGACACAACCCTGCTAACAGAAAATGGGAACGACACGAAACACTTATTTTTTTAAAAAAATTTATTTGTGTGTGTGTGTGTGTGTGTGTGTGTGTGTGTGTGTGTGTGTACCAGTCAAATCGGATCTGACTGGTACAAGGAGGAGACTGTCCCTCCTTCTCCAACAGAGAATCTGGTAGATTCTAACTGCTCACCTCTGGGATTGCAGTACAGCTTCTTGCCACTAGGCCACCAGAGGTATCCACAAAGCACTTAATGAGAAGCTTCAATATAAATTACAACTCAATAAAGACAACAAAAATGATCACAACCAATAAACAACATCATGCCAAATGGAGAAAAGACTGGAGTTGCCAATGATTCAATTTTACTTGGATGCATAATTAACACCCAAGGAAGCAGTAGTCAAGAGATCTGAGACTTAACTATAATTGGAAAATATGCTGCCAAGGAGTTCTTAAAACTACCAATAAACACGAATGCCATTTTAAGGACTAAGGTGTGCTTGGCTTAAGACATGGTATTTTTAATTGTTTCAAACCCATATGAAAGTTAGACAATGAATAATAAGGAAGTCGAAAGAAGAACTGATTTCTTTGAATTACGGTATTAGTGAGGAATATTGAGTGGACTGTCGAAAGAAAAAACTAATCTCTTTTGGCAGCCAGGCTGATTCTTAGAAGCAAGGATTATCTGGCTATATTATCAGGGGGAGCCAGTCCCTAGAGAAGGTCATGCCTGGAAAAGTAGAGGGTCAGCAAAAACAAAGAGGAAGATCCTCAAGGAGATGGCTGGATACAATGACTGCAATGGTGGGCTTAAGAAAACCAGTATTATGGAGACAGTGCAGGATGGGGCAGGGTTTAATTCTGTACATAGGGTTGCTGTGACTCAGAAGTGACTGGAAGACACCTAACAAAAACATTTCCTTTGCTAAAATTAGATATAGCGGAATATAGTGGGCTATATAAACTATCAAAATGTAATCTTGGAAGTCTCTCCATAAAGTTCTTCCTCATATGTGGATAAACATACCATACTCTATTAGTCATAAGAGTAACAACCAATTGTTTAGTATCAAGAAGCATGCTGCAACAATTTTACATTATATCCTTTTTCTTATATGGATATTTACAGCTCTAAGAGTGATTTGTACAACTTAGATGACTGGATCAAAGAATGAAAGCATTGTTGTTATGTGCCATCAAGTCGCCTGCGATGCATAGCTCTGAAGGCTGTCCTGTCCTGAGCCAGTCTCAGTAATTTTCATACAGCTACCCTCATTGTCCCAGTTACTATATCAATCCATCTCATTCGTGGTCTTCCTCTCCTGTGCTGTCCCTCCACCCATCAAAGCAAGATGTCTTTCTCCAAGGACTGGTCCCTCCTGGACATGTGCCCAAAGGATGAGAGAGTTTCAAAATCCTAGCCTCCAAAACCTGATTTAGCCCTCTCTAAGACTGACCTATTTATTTTCCTGGCTGTCTATGGTATGTTCAAGACTCTTCTCCAGCACCACAACTTGAAGGTGTCAATTCTTCTGTCATCCTAAGTAAATTGTCCAGCTCTCTGATGCACTGAAAGTAACTGCAGGGGCCACAGCCTGGATCAGATGCACCTTAGTCTCTAGGTTGACATCGTTGCTTCTCAGTACTCCAGAGAGGCCCTTGACAGCAGATTTTCCCAATGCAATTCATCTTTTGATTTCCTGACTGCTGGTGCCAAGTGTTGATTGTGGAGCCGAGCAAACTTAACTGTTAAAACCTCAATCTTTTCGCCATCAGTCAGGGTGTTGCCAGTCAGCTCAGTGGTGAGAATCTTACCTTCTTGATGCTGAGCTTCAATCCATATTGAAGACTACAGTCCTTGACCTTCTGTACCAAGCGCTTCAGGCCCTCCTCAGTTTCAGCAAGCAAGATTGTGTCAGCTGCATACCGTAGGCTGTTGATGAGTCTTGTTGTTGTTATGTGCCGTTGAGTCGCTTGCGACTCATAGCGACCCTATGTACAACAGCTCTAAACTCTGCTCTGTCCGGTGCCAATCTCATTGTCTCTGACACACTCATCCCAATTGCCCCAGTCACCAAATCAATACATCTCCCAGAGGGCCTTCCCCTCCTGCACCTGCCCTCCACACTCCCAAGCATGATGTCCTTCTCTAAGGACCAGTCTCTCCTTAAAACATGACCAAAGTATGTCAGACGAAGCCTCAGAATCCTTGCATCCAAAGAGCATCCCGGTTTAACCTCCCCATGATGAATCTGTTTGTTTTCTTAGCAGTCCATGGCACCCTCAGTACTCTTCTCCAACACCAAAGCTCAAAAGCATCAATTCTCCTTCTATCCTCCCTGGTCACTGTCCAGATCTCTGATGTATAACAAGTGACTGCAAAGACCATGGCCTGTACCAGATCACCTTAGTCTCCAGAGACACACTGTTGTTCTTGAGTACTTTAGAGAGGTCCCTAACAGCAGACTTTCCCATCGCAATATGTCTTTTAATTTCCTGGCTACTGGTGCCAAGGGTGTTGACTGTGGAGCCAAGCAGAATAAAGCTGTGAACAATCTCAATCTCTTCACCATCCATCCTGATGCTGCCAAGATGAGTCTTAGTATTTGGTAAATACTACAAATTCACTTTGAAGAAAATTACTGTGTCATTTTTTATCTTCCTCAGCTATGTAATGAGTGTATGTAGCTCACACAGCCTTTGCAGCATGTGTCACTAGAAAGTGGCAACTTTGTTTTGGAAAATGGATTAAGATATTACTATGATTCAGAGGAATTTGTCTCATATTTGGAGAAAAATTAATTTCTGGACAAAAGAAGCAAGAACTATAATAAGATATTAGGCCAAACAGAGATGTAAAGCTTTAGGGTTATTTGTCAATGTGATGAATGAACAAATGTTCCCTACTGTGGCTCAGATCTATGCTTAATAATAACCCATTTTATCAACTGTCAGGTATAGTCAGAACTCAGTTTATGACTTTACCCTAAATGTTCATTAAGGCAATAAACATAAGATAAGGAAATGGATACAAATTCTAAAGAACAGATCCCAGTACCAGGATTTAATTATCTTAAAAAATAGTGCCTTGAATAACTGCCAGTAGAGTAACTGTAACCTTTTACTATTTTTCCAAGGAACTGGTGAGACAAAGGAAGACAGCACCTTTCCCCTTTATGCTTGCATCTGTTCAAATTATGTCTAGGATAAAATGGAACTGAAGAAAAGAAGATGAGAGTAAGGAGAACAGAGTTTTGTTAAGAGTTAGCAAACAAGTTAGTTGCTGTTGTTAGGTGCCACTGAGTCAAGTACTACTCACAGTGACCCTATGAACAAGAGATCTGAACCCTGTCCTATACTGTGCCATCCTCACAATCTCAGACATGCAGACCATTGCCACGGTCACTCCACTAGTTTAAGGGTCTTCCTCTCCTTTGCAGCCCCTCTATCTTTCCAAGCATCATGTCCCTCTTCTAGAAACAGTCCCTCCTAGAAAAATGGCCAAAGTATGTAAGATGAAGCTTCACCACCTCTGTCTCCAAGAAGTACTCTGGCTGTGCCTTCTCTAAGACATAAGTGTTTAATCTTTTGAACAAGTCAATAGTGTCTATGAAATTAGTGTTATAGGTAAGGTATAGAGTTCCTGTCTTCCTCAAGCTTATCTCACTCAAGCCAACTTCCTAGGAGCAACATTAAAATGAAGTATCAAATATGCTGCTCCTTCATCCCTGAATTCATCACTTCATTCATCACTGAAGAAGTGATCGAAAGAGGGAGCAAAGACCATTAACACCAGGTTTTTTTAAAAGGTATAGTTGGTGAGAATGACACTGCAAAGACTCTTTGAAGTCAGAAAGCATCCTCTGTTTTTGAAGGATAAAAGACTCTACTTACTCAGACAAGAAATCAGCATGATAGTAGTAATCTGAAAGTTTATCCAGGAAAGAACGAGGCTCCAAAATAAATGTAGGAAGAACCACTCTGGACAGGTCCATGCCAGGACGGACTTGTTTCAACAAGGTCCAGATAAGACTTTTGTTTTCTTCAGACACAGTTTCTGTTTGACAAGCCTCCCCTGCCTTTAGCAATTAATAAAAAAATATTATTTTCTTTTAAACACAAAACTAAATAGACAACTGATGGTTAAATATATATCCTCTGCACAATTATTCTAAGCACTCTTGATGTGGGCAATAATTCATTAACTACTAAAGTCTAGAGTTACAAAATATAAGTAAAAAAGATAGTGCATGAGATAACATGGTTAATAGATTTCAGAGATTATCATGCTCTATTATTTTGTACTATACATATTTCTAGCGACTAACAAAAAAAGCTGAAAAGGCCTATTTCCTTGCAATTAAGTTTATATTTAGTTATTATGAAGAGATAGGCTTTTTTAACAGCAAGAGTGAAGGAAATGTTGGCTTATGTTTAATAGAATATACAGGCATGTATGTAAACTCTTATGTTTAGCTTTTTACAAATTTTAATGTGTTTTCAATACATATAATTTTGAAAATAAATTGGTCACACATAAATACTGTAACTCAGGACAACTATGCAATTTAATCTGAAAATTCTCCCAAATTAGGAAACCAGAAAGTCTGAAAGGAAGAGACTTTTACCTCTCCAAGTTCTTCATGACTCTGTTCCGAGTAGGTTGTCTCTTTTAAAGGCTCCACAGGCTCAGGTTCAATGTATGAGTCGTCCTGCCTTTCTGATGTATCTGTGTCACTTTCTTCACTTTTCCCCATCACCTCATTGTCAGACTCATCATGCTCCTGATCATTTTCTTTATCAGATTTATCAGAATACATATCTTGGTCCTTAAAATGCTGTCGTTCAATTTCGCTATCATTTAATCTTAAGGGAGATAGGTAAGAGAAGCATAATAATATTTTTTTTAAGAGATTTGAATCTCTACAAAGCCTACATACCAGTGCTCAGTCTTTCTAGAGAAATTTTTTAAAAAAGATTAACAGCAACAAATGACTTAAACAGTAACTGTCTGCACAAACTGTTTACAGCCCCAGCTTTCTAAATACTTAAAAAACATGAGTGCTACTGGGGTAAAAGTGCTGTGGAACAGCAAAAGGACAGATTATATTTCATTATCAGAAGACAGGAAAGGTTTCCCATGTGATGTGGCATATGAGATCAACACTGATGAATTATATTTAAGATTATAACAGGAGAAAAGAACAAGGAGAAGCAGAAATCATTTTAAATGGAGGGATGGTAGACACTGAGTGAACATGAGGTTACTGCAGAAAGAATAAGTAATCCATATAGACAAATAAAAAGAAATAAATTTCTACTTATATAATAGTAACTAAACAAATTATAAACCAAGTCATAAGCCCAGCATAGGAACACAACTCAAGAGTTCCAATACCAGATACACTATCAAACTCAAAAGTCAGCATAGTAAATAACATGGTCTCTGAAATAATAATCAAATTAGTGTCAAATAGCTAACTTACTGGAAGGTATCACCACTATGTAGATTGTTAGCACGCAGTAAACCATACAGAGTCACATGTGTGCTGTCGGATGAGATGCTCAGGTCATGTTCTTTTCCTTCTCTGATCATTGTACGCTTTAGAAGACTGGAACATTTCAATGCTAATTCCAAAGCATCCATCCAGCACCTGCCTAAAAGAATAGAGATTCATAAGTGGTATGATTTAGGAAACTATGAAAACTCATTTTATCTAGCATTGTTAGCATTAAATATACTACTACTTTTTCTTTTTTTTTTAAGAAATGAGCACAGGAAAAGTTAATTTGAACATGAAAATATTTAATTAATATCTTTTAAGTAGTTATTTATTTTAAATCACTTAGGAAAAAGTCTCTTTCTTAGAATAAATTAATAGGTATATCAGGAATTAGTTTCTTTTTCTCCCAATAGTATGGATGTAAGGTAAATTTGCCAGGATTCCCACTGGTCCCCTCCCCAGGATTTCTTAATACAATGTTTCAGTTTAAGAAATTATTATTATTAAAGTTATCTTTAATATATTAATTAGTGATAAATGAATAGAACACAACATAGCAAAAAGTACAACCTTAAATAATGGAATTTTTAAAACCTTTAAACAGTAATATCTAGCTCATTTGAAGGCAGAAAAAATGGCATACTACAAGAACATACATACAGAACATACATCTACATGGAGTGTATTTCTACTATAAACAAACTGCCTAGAATAAGATTTCATTGTTTATAGATCTATTTTCAGGTTTATTAAGTCTCTATAAGTATGAAAAATTTTAATGCCAAGGAAATCTTTGTACAGTACTGTTAATTAACTGTCATGTCTAATTTATATGCCATGGTAGTAACTTTTTTTGAGTTAAAAATTAAAACTGCAAGAAAAACATTAGTGGATTTAAAAATTGGTAAATATTTGTTTATGTAAAGATTTGCTGGAAAATTAGCCAAGTAAAACATTTTCCTATCAAAAGTTTATAAGAATGATAATATCAAGTTGAAAATAATCATCTGATAAAAATACATTTCTGGATATTACAAAATTCCTAGGCTGACCTAGGTGGTATATTCTGCAGGGACTTGATCTGCCAATTCAAAGGCTGTGCTTCTCTGGCGGTTGAATCTACCAGTGGCTCTGAGGGTGAAAGACAATCTCTTCCCTGGTGAGTGAGGATCTTAGAAAACTTGCTGGAAGGTCAGTCATGAGCTAGCTCCGATTGGACAGCAATGAGTTTGAATTGTGATTTGAAACTAGACTGAACTAAGAAATATGAGAGGAAGAAAATAATTTCTGATTCTAAGGATTTGAAGTTATCGTGTTTCTAGATAAGTTAGTTTTGCAGCTCCTACATGTGCCACAGGAAATGAGGATTAATATTAAATATGAAATTCAAGAGTTTACACATGAATCTCTACTTTGTGAAATACAGTAGCAGCAAAAAACCTCCAGGATTTATGTCCCAAAGCCATGAACATTTGTTGTTGTTGTTATGTGCCATCGAGTCGCTTGTAACTCATAGTAAACCTATGTATAGGAGCCCTAAATGTCGTTCTATCCTGTGCCAACCTCGCCGGCTTAAACACACTCATTCCCACCACTCCACTCATAGAATCGATCCATCTCCTCAAGGGTCTTCCTCTCCTGCGCCGTCCCTCCACTTTCCTAAACATGATGTCCCTCTCCAAGGACCAGTCCCTCCTTGCAACATGC
>NW_006399771.1:19761818-19770763 GCF_000299155.1 Elephantulus edwardii | reverse complement strand
ATCTCAATCTCTTCACCATCCATACTGATGCTGCCAATTGGCCCAGTGGTGAGAATCTTTGTTTTCTTGATGTTGAACTTCAATCCATATTGAAGACTGCAGTCCTTGACCTTCTGCGGCAAGTGTTTCAGGTCCTCCTCAGTTTCAGCAAGCAGGGTTGTGCCATCCACACTAATACAGGTTGTTGATGATTCTTCCACCAATTCTGATGCCACATTCCTCCTCGTATAGCCCAGCGTCTCGGATGATCTGTTCTGCATACAGATTGAAAAGGTATGGAGACAAAATACATCCCTGACGAACCCCTTTCTTGACTTTGAACCATCTAGTATCTCCCTGCTCTGTTCTGAGGACTGCTTCTTGGTCCAAGTATAGGTTTCGCATTAGCACAATCAAATGTTCTGGGATCCCCACTCTTCTCAGAGTCAGCCATAGCTTGTGATCCACACAGTCAAAACCCTTTGCATAGTCAATGAAGCACAGATAGACATTCTTCTGGTATTCTCTGCTTTCTGCCAACATCCATCTAACATTAGCTATAATATCCCTAGTACCACGACCTCTTAACATTTAATAAAGTGTTATTAAATATTAACATTAAAATATATTAAATGATTAACTAAAATGCAAAACTTGTTATTATGCCAATAGATGACGGAGATGAAAACTTGAACGTGTTAATTCTATTTGTATGACATTAGAAACCCTGGTGGTATAGTACATTACACGCTTCGTTTCTAAGCAGTCAATGGCTCTAATCTGCCAACTATAAGATGGAAGAAGGATGATGTCATATCTTCCTACAAAGATTTAAGTCTCAGAAACCTGCTGGATGAATTTTATGACTCGGAATTGACTCAAGTTTAGTGGGTTGTGTTTTTGTTTTGTTTTGTTTTGTTTTTTTACCCGGAAGAGTTATTTTAATTTTCTATTAAACATTCTTCCCAAAGCATTATTTTACCCTATATATTTCATTGAGTTATAAGAAATAGTACCATTAGCATTAGAAAAACCTGTGAAAAAGATAAATTAACTGAGGGTAATCAATCAGGCAAAATGTATATGAAAAAGGAAAATTAGAACTGACAGCTTTACATTTTGAGTTAAATTAATAGACTAATTTAGAAACCGTGCATCTCAAAGCAAGATTTTTATTTTTTCAGATTAGTTCTTTTCTGACTCTTTTTCAGGAAGGAAATCTTTTTAAAAATACTCTTACTTTAAAAATAGGCCTGTGTTCATGTATAGATGTTTCATCCCTCAAATGCTAATCATATTTCTTTTGCTTTGGGAAGACAATAACATTCTGACTGCATAAAATGAAAAAATTTTTTTTTAATTTAGTTTGTTTATTTCTCATTTCAATGAACCTCTACAGAGATTTTCGAATTCCATTCATTCATTGTTGCACCCTTCTCCCCGCACAAACAGCCCCCCCCCGACCCCCCGTTTGCTCCTCTCCTTGAAAAGCCAAAGAAAAACTCCCTCATTGGTACACAATCCCCCCGCACCTCCCCAAACCCCACCCCCTACTCCCAAATATAATCCACTCTGAAACCCTCATTGCATACTCCTACAATAAAAATAATGCCCTAAAATATAATACTTTTAGACTATTCTCTCCCCCATAGACTTCAATGCCGTAAACATATTTCATCCAGTTTTCAGTCACAAAGGTACAAATGCTATATCGTGCCACTGTTGTAGAATGAGGCTGGCATTGGGGTGGGGACTGAGAAAAACTGGATGTTTTGTTTTGTTTTTAGAAACCACCCCAGCATGGAATTTTTAGAGCTATTAATGTTAAACAGACTAATGTTATTAAGTGCATAATACTAATTATTGGCCAGCTAACTGCTGGGATTTTGTTTCTTCCCCAGTTCTCCCAAGGAAGAAAAAAATCTTAAATTGAATCTTCAGCAGAATAATCTTTAAACATACTTTGTAAGCAAAATGAGTGCTTTTGTTTACATAGTTGTTAGATTTTACTGTTCCTAATTTTATTCTGAAATTCAGTGTTACCTCAAACCATAATTACTGTATAAACTCTGTAATGCACAGTTGTCTATAATTCGGCAAAGCAGCAGTACACCATCAGGCTCTATTCACCAGGAGCTTAAGAAAGACAGGATTGGTCACACTCATTTCAAAACAAATCTACCCCATATTATTTGCCAATGCTTATTTTCGGTCTAACTTCTGACAGTGAAATATACGGATATAGTACTATGTATCTCATCTTGATTTTTCCAAAGTTGTCAAAGGTGTTCTTTACTGCTTCACTTTGCCAGGCTGAAGCTGAAGATTCTGTAGTTTCATAGCCATCCCCATAATGCCAGTGATTTTCAGTTTCCCTTGAAAGAAGGCTGACTGAGGATTCATCTTGCCAGTCATTAAAGCCACTAAATCCAAGTCTGCCATGGTGATTGTGCCTTCTTGTCTGAGTTAGGATGTACTGATCCTTTGCCATTCTTCACGTCCACTACCCAGGTGGCTTCTTTACCCCCAGGGCCATCCTTCATTTTAAAGGCGAAAATGCCACCGATTTTCTTCACAAACTGTTCTCCTTCCTCTTCAAGCTTCTTCTCAATTTCTTTAAAGACAAGATTGTCCTTAAATCCATCAGGAGCAGAGCTGGTTGGAACAGTCTCAATTTTATGGGTTCTAAAAGAATCAGCAGCTTCGGGGAAACCCATCTTGTAGAGTGTGACAACCACAGCTCCTCCAAGGCCTAAATTATGCTGCAGAGCAACCTTTGCGCGGGGAACTTGCCTTTTTCCGGCTTCCCCTCTCGGGTTGTTTTTTTTTAAGATTAATTTATTGATTAGAAGTAATACATCACTCCCCCCAACAACAAAATAACCACAACAAACTCCCCCTTCTCCATACACCAACTTAAAAATGAAGAACAAAATCCAACCCATCAAAAACTGTATTTACCATCCGACTCTGAAGTAGCTCGGATTATCAAGTAACTGCTAGGTAAAGGCTGAGTGATGGATCCAACTGCTTCACCTTTTGGACCCTTAAAGGAAAAAAAAGAAGTAAGATTTTGAAACATCAGTATTGTATTATTCTTTACTATGTACAATATGAATTACATATGGAGTATGATTTAAAGATAAGCCAATAAAGATAAAAGAATGTTTACAAATTTCAATCTTCTTGAGAAAGCAAATGATCATGCATTAGAGTTTCGCTCTTCTAAAACAATATTCCTTCTTTACAGTGAACGAGTAACATATACTTGAATAAATAGTAATTATCAGTTAATCATTTATCTATATTTACTCATTGTTAAACCTAAAATTTTCCATATGGTAGAAAAAAATTAACTTGTGAAAATTTCCACCGCAAGTATATTTTTAGCTAATAAATATTAAATTCTTTAAAACCCCTAAAGCACAAAATATAGATATAATATGCAAGAAAATGAGTAATGAATTTTGACTGAGTTTAAGGAAAAAGAATTCTTTCTCAAAGTCATAACTGATTTATACTTGTTTACGAGAAAACAATTAAAGGAGCTCCTTTCATTTTAGAGAACTAGGAAAAGACTTTTTTCTTTAAAAAATATAGCAGTATTCCTGCTATTGGCTAGGCTACTTGTTTAGAAGTATACAGCAACCAGAAAGTTACCGTAATTATTTTTACCAAGGCTAAAGTTAGGTGAACATAGTCTTCATATAAAAAGGAAATCTGAAGATTAGGTTTACAGTAGAATTTCAATTGGAAAAGGTTTTAAAAGGGTTCTTCAGATTAATATACCAAAAGATAAGAAAGATTTTTAAAAAGCATAAACATCAGGAAAATCAAAACAAGAAGTAAGAAAAAGAGGAATATGCCTTTCACTGATGGAATATGCCATTCATTGATGGGATGTTTTCAAAGAGCTTTATAACTCATAGCCCAGTTTATAGAATCAGTACAGAGTACGTACTGGAGTCACAGATTTTTCTCATTTCAAGCCTCGGTCTTGGCTAGAAAACTACTGAAGTGACCTTTTGAAGCCTAAATCTACTTTTACAATGGTGAATAACAGTATCTTCCGTAGAGGTATAAAAATGAAAGATTCTATAGGCATAGATCAATAGTAATTAATTTTATAAAATACAATGCATTATTATATGAAAGACATTGTAAATGAAAGATTGTATAACATATATAAAAATAAAGCACAATATATACAAATTACTGTATGCAAAGAAATAAAATACCTGGCACATGAAAGAACTCATAAACCTCAGAAAAAGACTTTCAAAATATCTAAACAATATCCTAGTACGCTTTGCTATTTTATAATATTCTGACATTCATACAGTTGTACAACTATCCTGTCCCTAGGCCCAATATTTAGAATGAAATAAATTTGATATTTTAAAATGTATTTTAATAATGTGCAAGTCATTATAACCTCTAAGATTAGTAGAGAAATTACTTGCATACAACTTATGTATATACTATACAAACACTTTATGTAAATACTAAAAGGAAGACTTGGTGATCAGTCATAAAGATTATAGTCCAGAAAACCCTTTGGAGCAGTTTCTACTCTGTCTTTCCTCTAAACGGTTGCTATGAGCTGGAATCAACTTGACAACAAATAACAACAATCTCAGCAAATAGTTTTTCTACATCTTTATTCAACTCTAACTAACCTTCTAAAAAGTAAAGAAATTATCACTGTGTAAAAACTTAAACCTAGACAAATTCAGTTAGTAGTTATGGTATTTATCTACTCTTGTACAATATCTTAATAATTAAAGAAGTCTTTCCATTTTCCTGTTTATGTTCCTCCTTTCATAACAGAGTCCCAATATATTTTTAGTCACTAAAAACACTAGCATTACACTTTCAGAAAGAAACTGCTTCCCTTAAATTAAGTTAATCCACGTCTGTTTACAAGGCTTTGCAGTAAAGTATATATATATATACATACAGACACACACACACACACACACACCATAGCTCAAGACAAATGGTAGTTTCTACTCTAGGGAATCTTGATAAAGAAAAAATTATTAATAGTAAATATGATACAACGTTATAAAGCAAAATCAGTAATTAGAAATTCAAGACAATATGGTGCAAACTGAGTCTCCACAGGGACAAAAGTAAAAATGTACAATATATATCTAAGAAGTATTTCCTAGAAATCTTAAAAAAATGTAAACAAAACCTTTTGGCATGTATTTCATTGTGGCCTGAGACAGAAAGGCAAAAAATGTGCTTAAAACAGGAACAAAGTTCCAGCAGAGGGGAGCAATGATTAAATTACAAATATTTTATCTCAACCTATTAGGAGACTGTCGAGCTTATTAAAACAAATTCTTACAGCAATGGACCACTTTGGAACTCTAGTGGTCTGTGGTCTGTTAGGGAGTTTTGCTGCTAATGCTCTCGCAGTTCTACTAGCAGCTCCTTGGTGAAAGATGGACAGTTTGCTCTGAGGCAATTTACAGTGTCTATATGGGTCAGCTAGACAGGAGTCAACTCCACCACAGCAACTTACCTTCACTGCCCAAATTGATTGCTCCAGTGGATGAAAAAGTTTGAAACAAAAGCCATCCTTTTTTGATGGACGCTCAATGATTTCACAGGCATTCAAGAGGACTGTTCCTACCCACTGACCATTTTTTTGGGTTTTATAGATCAGTAGCACCCCAGGTTTCAACACACACCACAACTTAGTCCAGCTCTTCAGAGTACCACGAATCTACAGAGAGAGTAAATTTATATAAGAAATAAAAATCTGTTTTTCACTTACTGTTCTAAAGATATAAACCAAATAATGGCAAAATAAATTCTTTAGCATTTTCACAAAATAATGGGAAAGATCCAGTGGGGACCTGAAAAAAACAAGGTGATAGTGGGCAGAGTGCAACAATGATTAACTTTATAAAACACAGTGTATGGAAATTATTGTATGAAACATAATGAAGGAAAGTGTGAAAAACACACGTGCGCACACACACCCATGCACCACTATGTACACGAATGAAACAAAATGTATATGAATAATTATATGCATACAGTAAAAAAAAAAGGTAAAAAAGATACTAAAAAAAATAGAAAAGACAATAATAATAATAAAAAAAATTTCACAGAATTATATTTCACATTCAATAGCTACTTTAAAATAGTCACTAAGTGGCAAATACCACACATAAAAACGAATAGGATATGGCTCTGGAGTCTAAGGAATTAGAATTCTAGCAGGAGACTTGGGTGCATAGTTTGAAAAGAATGTATAAGTAGAATGGTTTTCTTAGTCTTCCTTACTAGTTTAGGAACAATTCAAATATACTGGAGGCACAGTCTGTAGCTAGCTGTACTCCTAACAAAGGATTCATCCATCAGTGGCTTAGCAGGAGAAGGGCTGGAAGTCTCCTCTCATTGAGATTTACAGCCTGGGAAATGTAATGCAGGGTTGCTATGAGTCAAAATTAACTTCACAACAGTGAGTTATGAGATCTCAGTACTAATACTGTCCTTTTTAATGGCATAGGTCTATGTTTATTTTACCTTACAGTGCAGAAGACACTAGCTGGTGCCTATCAAGCATTCCTTGATTTTTAAGAAAAAGGAAGAATCCACTGTTAAACTCTAAAACTGCTTCTCTAAATTACTTTGTTCTTAGTTATTACAAAGTGTGCTTTATAAATTCTTGGGTAAAAATTTTAAAATACAAATTATATGAGGCCTTTATTCATTCCTCTTACAAAATGTCCATAATCCTAGGATTCAGTACTATGCCACTAAGGAAACTATAAATAGTATTTTCTATCAACCTATATTTCTGTAATCCATTAAAATAGTTTATATTCAAGCCATTGAATGAATAATTAAGAATGCTAATATTTAGATTAAAATATGAATTCTCCTCACATATTCACTATAAAAGATCTGTTGCTATAATGTACTGTGATGTACTATGAAATAAATAGGACCTCTTTATTTCAAAATGAGTCAAAGTGTAGTAACATATATACACACACACAAAAAAAAAGTAAAAAAAAAAAATTAGAGGAGTTGTGACACTGCTGGGGGATAGTAGTAGCAAGTGTTCCAGGCTTGTGTGGTTATTTTTGGTAGAGGGTGAGGAGGTTTGAGTCTTGGAAAACAGCAAGTGCTAAAACTTCCTGAGAGTCAAAGATTTCACAAAATAACTCTGAAAGTTAGCATTAAGGGTTCTTTTTTAAAAAAATTATCATTTATCGTCTTCAGAAAAGAATGAGAAAGAGAACAGTGACTCGGACAAGATTTAAGGAGGGGGAAGTGGGGGAAAAGGAGACTGAAAAAATAGAGCACAAAGAGAAGATGTAACGGACCATGTTTTTCAAATGACAACTTTTACATTAACTTTTTCTCATGTCAAGAAGACAAAGATTCTCACCACTGGACCAATTGGCAGCATCAGGATGGATGGTGAAGAGATTGAGATTGTACACAGCTTTAGTTTGCTTGGCTCCACAGTCAACACTCTTGACACCAGTAGCCAGGAAATTAAAAGGGGCATTGCCATGGGAAAGTCAGCTGTTAGGGACCTCTCCAAAGTACTGAAGAGCAATGGTGTCTCTCTGGAGACAAAGGTGCGTTTGATACAGGCCATGGTCTTCACACTCACTTGTTATGCATCAGAGAGTTGGATATTGACCAAGGAGGATAGAAGGAGAATTGATGCCTTTGAGCTGTGGTGCTGGAGAAGAGTATTGAGAATACCGTGGACTGCTAGGAAAACAAGATTCATCCTGGAAAGAGTTAAACCGGGTGGCTCCTTGGAGGCAAGGACTCTGAGGCTCCGTCTAACATACTTTGGACATGCTGTGAGGAGAGACCAGTCCTTGGAGAGGGACATCATGCTTGGGAGGTTGGAGGGACGGCATAGGAGGGGAAGGCCCTCTATGAGGTGGATTGATTCAGTGACTGGGATAATTGGGATGGGAGTGTCAAGAGACAGTGCAACTGGCACAGGACAGAGCAGAGTTTAGGGCTGTTGTACACGGGGTCACTATGAGTCGCAAGCGACTCGACGGCACATAACAACAACAACAACATGTCTTAATTATGCATATACCAAATCTAAAATATTAAATCATACTTTAAAGAGAAGGGAAAAAGTAAGAACATTTTATAGATAATGCTATATAGATCAAACTTTTTAAAACAATGGCTACATATATTTGGTGCTACCATCAAGAGAGACAACATTAAAATGGTTCATCATCTTCTCCATTAAGACTGAAGCACAGAACCACTGGGATATAGTGAACAGCTTCTTAGCAGTGCAAAAACAATCACTTCAGGAGTAGTTTTTTGCCTTGTGGGTTTTAGGAACTTACTTGAACACTCAGAGATTTCATATTCTAATAACTAAACAAACATTAAATAAAGCCCTGGTTGTATAATGGTTAAACAGTTGTCTGCTAACCTAAGTTAGCAGTTTGAACCCACCAGATGTTCTGTGGGGGAAAAAGAGGTTACTGCCTTGGAAACCGTATGGAGCAGTCTATTCTGTCCCCTTGGGTTACTATCAGTAAGAAGCAACTCAACAGCAATGAGGCTAAACATTTTACAATTTGAATTCAAGATGTAACAAAAACTGACCTTCAACCAATCAGCCATAACAATAACAGAAGGGTCTGTGATTGTACTGAGTAACTCCTTTGTAGCTCTTTTCTTTTCTTCTCGGTAATTTTTCTTTTGCACCTAATTTTGCAGACATAAGAGGGAAAAAAGTAAAAATCAATAGAAATGGGTTTTCTGTCCCAGTTTTTTAGATATATAAGGAATACTGTTCAAAACTACACTTTTTAAGAATTGTAGTATCTTAGGATGTAATAACTAGTTTTAAGACTGAAAAATTCATAGAGAACCAAGTTCTAGTTGGCCTGATCACAGTACCTTTTTTTAATTATTATTTGTGTGTGTGTGTGTGTGTGTGT
>NW_006399771.1:19734884-19761613 GCF_000299155.1 Elephantulus edwardii | reverse complement strand
AACAATCTCATGACAAAAATTTCAAGGACACAAATAAAGCTTTATTACATACCATTCTGTTTCCAGTAAAACTGACTGCTATTAAGTCTCTAGAAAAATCATCCCTTGAAATCTTTTTTAATATCTATGTAATAGGGGTATATAACCTATAAGGAAGAAAAAACTTAAAGAAAACCAACACTGTAAGAAAAATGTTTGCCCAGAGGTCCACTGAAAGACTCAAACAGACGGACAGGCTCCAAATTCCATGCTTTTACCATCAAGGCTATGTGTACTGTTGCCACAATTTATCTTAACTCATTCTCTTTGTGAAAGAAAGCTACTCTATAACCAGTTTTTCCTTACTGCAAACAATGACGCTGTAACTGTATGCAATTTGAAGTCTTACACTCTTCCCTGTAATGTGCTCAAAATGTTGTCAGAGTTTTACTCTCCTTTATCACTTAAGATGATCTGGGACAAAAGCAGACTGATGCAGCCTTATTTTGTGGTACAGGTGTTGGCAAGTGCTGATATGCTATCCTGACTATATTTTTTAAAAAAACATTAACAAAATCTTCCAACAGAAAATTTGAATTTAATGGCAGACATCACAATATATATAAATATATAGACATCTCAACAAAATTTTAATAATGCCACATCCAGAAAAGTTCTCTCTTTTGGCCTTTATTAAAATGTTTATTTAAATTAACAACAGATTTAACATGAGGCTGAAAATACAATACTACCCAAGATTCAGGCGAGAAACACAGAGAGATAAAACAGCCTAGGCAGAAATTAGAGCCAATTAGAAAGAATGTGCTTCTTAAGCTCCAGGTTCTCTTGGGCCATTAGCCAACACAGGTCCAACAGGACACAGTTCTTAAATGAATTTGGAAATTTGGATTTTTTAATTGATATGGCAGAATGATATGCCTGATTCCATATAACTGTACAGAGAGAGCAAAGCCCTAGGCTTGAGAGTGGCCCTGATGAGCCCTAGGACTCTCACCAAATAGAAGACTCATTTGACTCTGTGTACTATGTATTTCCATTTTTATGCATACCTGTCTATTTCTTTGGATATGTATTATTTTTCTCCTTCAGGAGCATTATAGGCTCTTACGCTATTATTATTAGTCTGCTTTCAAAAGCATGGGGGAAATACGATGTTATTTACTGTCTGGCAATAACTGTAGATACTAACCTTAAGGGATTCTTTCTTGGTGAGCTTGCTTGACACTGAGCTGTCTTTCTCCGAGCCATTATAAAGTTTAGATTCAGACTGAAATCACACAGAAATGAAGAGAAATAATAATGATCTATTCTACATGCACGGCATAAAAAGATGAATATTAAAACTAATTATGACTTTTTTTCAATTAATACAAATGTCAATTTCAAAATACCAGTTTATATAGATATATGGAATTTGTATTTAAAAAATTACATTAAAACATTCACATAACCACAAATAAAAATTAATCCATATTACAATATGAAGTTAAGATCCTTTTAACTGATGTATGCTCTTTTCCAAAAAATTTTCAAGAAGACTATACAACTATTTAGTATTCCTAAGAAAAAAGTAGCTGGAACAATGTTTATAACAGTTGAAACTAAAAAAACAAGGCATTAAAATTCTATCACGTTAATGCACATATTCTCCTACTGCTACTACTTTAATGTGCACGAACAAGGACACTCTCAGAATCTAGTGTTAAACTAATTTATATAAAATTTTTAAAAAACAGTACTCTTTGCATCTATTTCTTCTTTTTTATGGTTTTTAAAACCTTTTTTAAAATTTTATTTCTTTTAATGAACATTTACAGAAATTTTGGATTTCCATTCATTCACTGTTGCATTTTTATCCTTGCCCACCACACACCACTACCCCACACCCCCCACCCCTCTCCAGTTCACTCTTCTCTTTGAAAAGTAAAAGAAAAACGCCTTCATTGCTATACAATATCCCCCATTGCCCCGAGTATACTCCACTATGCAATCTTCATTCTGGACTCTTGTCATAACCATAATACCCAATCATATATTACTTTTAAACTGTTCTCCCCTCATCTGTTTCAATGCAGTATACATGATTTATCCAATTTTTCTCAGTCTCACCCCAACCCAGATGTCAGTCCCGTTCTCCAACAGTGGCACTATGCAGGATTTGTCTTTTTGTGACTGAGATATTTCACTCAGCATAATGTCCTCCAGGGTCACCCATCTTGAATAATATTGCAATAATTTTTCAATGCAGCGTAGTATTCCATTGTGTGACTCTACCAGAGCTTCTGTTTGTTGATGGGCACTTACATTGTTCCCAACTCTATGCTACTGTGAACAAATCCGCAATAAACACGGGTGTACATATATCTGCCTGTGTGACAGTTATGGTTTCTTTAGGTTATATTCCCAGTAGAGGAATTGCTGGGTCAAATGGTATTTCTATTTGCAACTTTTTGAGAAAGCACCAAACAGCCTTCCATAGTGGTTGCACCATTTTACACTGCCACCAACAGTGAATAAGGGTTCCGGTTTCTCCATAACCTTGCCAGCATTTGTTGTTTGCTGCTCTGTTAAACTTTGTTATTGTTACTGGGGTGAGATGATATCTCTTAGTTGTTTTGGTTTGCATCTCTCTAAGAGCTAGGGATTTTGAGCATTTCTTCATGTATTTGTTGGCCAATTGAATGTCTTCTTTGGTGAAGTGTCTGTTCATATCCTGTGCCCTTTTTTCAATGGGTTATTTACCTTTATCTTGTTGTGGTGCTTGAGTATTTTATAAATTCTAGATATAAGTTCCTTGTCAGACATGTCATTACCACATATTTTTTTCCCAATCTGTGACTTTCCTTTTTACTCTGTTGGAGAAGTTTTTAGATGTGCATAGGGATTTGACTTAGATGTGCATAGGTCCCATTCATCTATTTTATCCTCTCTTCCTAAGTTGTTACTGATGCTTTAAGTGGTTTTAAAATGAAAGTTTCTATTTCATATTTTGATAAGAACCCTGAGAAATAGGTGTAACATAGGGTTTTAACTTTATCTGAGATCATGAAAGTGTAGGTCAGAGGTAAATGTTATAGTCTCAGTCTTCTAACCCAATGATCTTCTCAGGAGAACATGTTTGTTCCCTCACTAGAGTAAAAGAGCACAAAACTAAAAGTTGTTTCCACAAATCTTGGAACAATTAAATGGTGCATATTCTTTCATGTACTATTATTTCTTTATGAAATATAATTTAATTTTATATTATTCACATATTGTTTTCAGACACAGGAGAAGGTATTTACAGTTCTAATCCAATGGTGGATTTTAAATGTTACATGGTCATGTCTATAAAATATCACTCAACATGAATTATAAAAAGCCTTTCAATTATAACTTCTTCAATCAATTTTAAGATCCAATAAGCATATGCATGGCCATGCTAATTTACCATGTTAATCAATTTACCAGCTAACCTGAAGAAAAGAATGTAACAAAATCCTATTAAATTAGAAAATTAAAAGGGATCAGCATTTGTTCTTCTTTTATCTTTCTCAAAAATGCTACTTGGTAGTACTAAGTATGTCATATTGTTGTGTGCCACTGAGTCACAGGTGAGCCTCTGAAAATAGTAGTTTTTCAGTGGCAGTAAAACCCACCAGAGGAGATATGAACTGTGTGTCCCTGGGTTGGCAGCACAACTCTTTGCCACTAGGTCACCACAGGCGATGCTAATATCCAACAGAATTAGAAGAAAACTGTAAACAATGCTCAATGTACAAGGTGGAAGAGGTTAACCTAATAAAAACTTTTTTAAAAGTTATTTTTTTGAGAACTACATTTGAAAGATCACATGGCTTACTTCCAAATGATGGGAAATATTATGGAAGAAAAACAATTTCACAAAATTGCTCAAGACAAACAAGTCTCTGTTTTCTCATTAATTCTGGGAACACAAATGTCATAACCACTGTAGAAGAAATATGAATGTTCAAAATTATCAGATTTTATGCCCTACAGTTAAATAAGGAAACATGTAATAATTTACTTCTTAAAACTCAATGCTGGAACTCACTGGCTGGTGAACCTCACGCTGTATACGGTATGGGAGGAGACTATGCACCTTTCCCTTTGGAGTGGCTAGTGGATTTGAATTGCCAGAGGCAGTTTTTGGGTTAACAGTACAATTCCCTATTTACTTCTTAGATACTATTAAGTGCAGAATACTTAAGGCATTAGATTAAAATTGATGGAAGTAAAATGGTTGTTTACCAAGTAATATATTAAAAAGGAGGAGTATCTTCCCTTTTCAAATGAGAAAATTAAAACTGATGGATGAATATCTTCCTAAAGTCACATACAACCAGTGCTCCTGTTGTTAGGTGCTGTGGAGTTGAGTACGAATCATAGTGACATTACCATTCAGTGTCATCCTCACAATCTCTGACACACTCAAACCTACTACTGCAGTCAAAGTGTCAATCTTTTTGAAAAGGATAAGTAGGGAAGCAGAAATTGGTACCTAGTCTAATGGCAAACTATTTTACTGAATTGACTTCTCATCTTTTATTTTAAACCTATTCACACAATATTTCAATCAGATTCAAACTTAAGGCTTATCTTAATGAACAAGAGCAAATGGGTTTCCCGTACAATGTCAAGATATGCTTTATTCTTTAAACAATCACGTATGTAAGGGATAGTAGGCCAGAAAGGTATCACACAAGATTTGTAAATTAGACAGAGCACATACACATCTTAAGGCATTCTTGCCAACTCAGAATCGGGAAAGGTTCAGTGGCATTGTTCCCAGGACTGCTATTAGTGTCTGTTGACTTGACCTCATACAACAACAACATATACCGTAAGTAGCTCTGAATGGCTTAGTGATAGGTAAGGAGTTGTGCTGTAAACCCAAAGATACATGGTTCAAATCTACCAGTTGTTCTCCTGTGATTAACTGTCTCTGAAAACCCACTGGGGGGTAAGATATGAGTAGGTTCTGATTTGATGATAAACAACAACATACAATATAAACACTTTTGTTAGTAGTATTTTACTAGATTTCCTGTTCTTATAAATCTGCTGACCACTCTCTTTTGGGTGACCACAGATACACAATATATGACTGTTTGCTTCTTCATAAAACAGTGTTAGAAAGTTTATCAAGGTTTTGTTCACAATAACAAAGAGCTGCAAAAAAACCAATTGCCCATCAACAAACGAATGGATAGAGAAGCTGTGGTATAGTCACTCAATGGAATACTACATTGCATTGAAAACCAAGGAACTCATGAAATAGTATTCAAAATGAATGACCCTGGAGGCCATTAGGCTGAGTGAAATATCTTAGTCACAAAGGGACAAATACTGCATAGTGCCACTGATGTAAAATGGGACTGACATTGGGGTTGAAGGGAGACTGAGAAAGAGAAATTATGTACACTGCATTGAAACAGATGAGGGAGAGAACTGTTTAAAAGGGATATATGATTAGGTATAACAGTCATGACAGGAGTCCAGAACGAAGGCTGCATAGTTGAGTGGACTTGGGGGGAGGGATTGCATAATAATGAAAGAATTTAATGAAAGAGTAGAGTGAACTGAGGGGGGAAGGATGGGCAGGGAAAAATGTGCAACAATGAATGAATGGAAATCCGAAGTCTCTCTAAACTTTCATTTAAATTAATAAATTTTTTTAAAAAAACAAACAAAACCATGGTTGGGAAAACTTCCAGAGTTTATACTGTGCTACTTCTGATGAAATAAACTGACAATTCAAATTGAAAAAAAAAAAAGTAAAATGTCAATAAAATGTGTAGAATCAACTGTAGGATCTTCTCAACCATTCCCAGTGCCAGGAGTAAAATAACTAAGGTTGTATGAGCAATGCTTACTGGTGACATTAGAAATTACCAGCTGTAGAAGCTGGTCTTCTTTCAGACATGGAATTGGTTGTACAAACATGAAAGCCTTCTCTTGTTAAAGATGATAAAAATGGCCGTTAAAGGTTAAATCATTTGGGAAATTATAAACAGTTCAGCTAATTATACACAGGTATACAAATGCATAAGAAAGCATTTCTCAAATTGGAATATGTACTCACAAAGAAAAAATTCTTTTAGGCCTAAGAACATGTGTAATTCCAGCTGAGGAACATTGTGTGAGGAGGCTTTATCTCAGAGTAAGAAAGTATCTTTTAATTGGAGGTCTTTATGGCAAAAGAACTAGGACTTTTTTTTTTCAGGGGATAGCTTGCACGCAGTCCCTCACTACCACAAATTATGCAGTCGAGTTTCCCGCAGGGGTCAGCACACCCCAAGTGCAATGGGTGAGCCTCATCCTGGGAAAACCACCTGCCTGATCATGGTGTTTCCTCTGCCAGGTAAGTATGAGAACTAGGACTTTTAATTGGAAAAATGTATCCATTCCCATTGTCATCTAGATGGGAAAAATATCAGAATTATAAGAACCACAAACTTTGAGAAAACTTCTCAATGGAATATTTAAACTCTAGTGTGAAGAGTACTATTGTAACAGATATACCAGGAACAATATAATTCTAGAGAAGACAACGGTTATTAATAACTGTATTTTCAAGTAAAAAACAGTCACAGTGGAACATCTTTTTTTACATATACCTTGTGGTTTATATAAACCAACATAAAAATATCCAATAAAAAGTGACAGACTGTGTCAGTTCCCTCATCAACACTGGAAAACTGTAACAATCATATATTTGGAAACAATATGCTTACCTTGCTTTTTGACATAGAACCTGAAGGGTCATCTTTATTTTGAGAAACATCTTCTTTCCCTCTTTCAAAACCTTAGAAAAAAGAATCAATTTATCAATATTACTATTTTTAAACACAAATGCCTTGATGCAAAATGACTGTATAAAAACCAAAGTACATGTATGAGACATGCTATATAGTAAAGATTGTATGTAAACCAATAAAAAAGTTTTTTAAAAGTATATTAGTATATGTCATATCATTTTAACTATACTACTATATCTGATGCATATGTGTATATGTGCACATACCAACACACACACACACACACACACACACACACACACACACACAGATTGTCAAGAGAACAAACAGTTCAGTGCTATAACGGGTGAAACCAGACCGCTCCTTGGAGACAAAGATTTTGAAACTCCATTCACATGCTTTGGGTATTTTGCCAGAAAGGAGCAGTCCTTGAAGAAGGACATTGTCCTTGGTAGACTAGAGGGACAGCACAGGAGAGGAAGACTCTACATGAGACAGACTGACACAGTGATGTGGCAAGGGAATCGAGTGTGTTGGATATGATGAGGTTGGCTCAGGATACAGCAAGGTTCGGAGACACTGTTCAGAGTCTCCAAGAGTCATCGCTGACTTGACAGCACATACCAATACCACCACCAGCACCACCACTTTTATATTCTGTGCCTTTACCTTTCCTCCATTTTTTTTTTTAATTTCACTGTGTTACATGCTAGATAGTATTTTTTATCTGCTTTTTAAAAAAATTCTCTGTATGTCCAATTTGCTACTGTCCACTGAATTTTCCATTTTGGTTATTGTGTTTTCTTTTATATAATTTCTAAAAGTCTGTTCTTTTCAACTCCACCTTTTTCCTCAGTTACCTAGCTGAAGGTTTGTTCATTTTCCCATCCCATTAGATGTAGTTAAATACAGCTTTTTAACCCCCTGATAATTCCAGTATCTGAGAAGCTTGCTGGATCTTTTTCTGTTGGCTCATATATACAATATCTTCTTATGTATCTCGTTATCATTGATCCTGAAAAATTATTTTTAGTAATAATGTGAAACCTAGAATGAAAATACCTTTCTCCACATAGAATTTGTGATCTTTATCATTTTTTAAAACAGTCTTCCAAATTATATTGTCTCTATTTAATTTTAAAGTATAAAAAAAGTTCTATCTGATCAGTGCTTTATTGAAGACAAATCTCCTTCAATAAATCTCGAGTGAATCCTTGGCCAAAATGTAGCTAAGTTGGGATGTGAAACTGGGCCATCTGGCTTCATTCTCCTACTCTAATATACATTTAGGCTGGCTTCTCCATTAACTTCAGCACAGATCTAGAATAAATAGACATTGTTCCCGATCATACAAAGCTATAATCATGTAAAATCATGATCCTTATTAAAGACAGTGCTGTTGTTGTTGTTGTTGTTGTCTACCATCAAGTCAAAACCAACTCTGAGCTGACCCTCCAGTAGGCTTTCAGAGGCAGTAAATTGCACAGAGGGAAACTACCCATCCTTTTCTTGTAGAGTAGCTGGTGGATTCGAACTGTATATCACTGGGTTGGCAGCACAGTTAAAAGAGTAAGTTGCGTTGTCAGGCTACTTGAGTTTAAACAGTGGAAATACCATTTCCTGGCTTGAGAAGCCTGAGCAAGCTAACTGCTAGTAGTTCAGTTTCTCATGAGGAATGCCTATTGTCTAATCTCTTTCCTAAATGTATGTATTTTGGAAATAAGTCATAAACTCCTGATAATGCCAATGAAGAGAGATGTGCATTACACTTTTATCTTCAGTCACTGCAACGACATAAAATTAAATTATTTACCTTCCATACACCTTGCCTATTCATCTGTAAATCAAGTTTATAGCACAATCACTTCAGAAGTGCGACAGAGTATCACTTCTAATGCAACAGAGTATTATTTCCATTAGCACTCTGCCCTTAATATCTATTTAGCAATACCATCGTCATTGTTACGGTATAACCTTATACAGACAAGAATTTGGTTTTTGTCCTTGGTTCCCAGGAGGCGATGTTTAAACCCCTGGCATTTTCTCAGCCTTTGGAGAGGCTCCAGATCCCACTAGAAGGGTTATGCTAATAGAGTGACTCTTTACTATGAGGTGTTGATCACACCCAAGTGCCCACCATGTGATCACCACCTGACTTCAGGGGAGGGAGGTGACAAATGAGCTCAACCACATGGGTGATAAATCAACCAAGTGTGGCTAAGTAATGAAACTGCAGTGAATAACATCTATTGATGCATACTCGGCTTAAGTTCCTGGTTGGTAAAAAACATCCATGCTTGGGAAAGTGGCACAACCCTTAGGACACGGAAGCGCCATAGTGGGCCTTTTCTGACCTCATCATGTGAAGGGTAGGGAAAATTTGGCAATCTGTAAGTCTGTGCTCTTTAAGTTAAGAGATCTGGAACTTAATTCCAGTGGTCAGGGCCAAAAGAACTGCATTTTGTGCGAGAAAGTTTATTGAGTGTGTAGGGAAAACATCAAAACATACATAGACACTGTAATATTTTAGTTACACACCAGGATCCTTGAGATTTAGCTGTAACAACACACGTTTTATGCTGTTTCGGTTTTACACATTTTTATACAGTTTTGTTATATACACTTCTACAAAATCTACAAAATCCAGTTGTGATATAAATTCAAAAGTACATATGGGAGAAAAGTACATAGGGACTTGACACATTAATATAAAATTATATAGAGAACACCAACCAAGAAAGTATATATGAAAAATCTGAGAGTTCAAAATAGAATCCCTTTGTTCTCATCCCTTCCCAACAAACCAAATTCTATGCACTAAAGATTACAAACTTGGTAAAAGACTTCTTTGCTCTAAGTTTACTTACTCCTATTTTTAGGCAGTGTTCTAGAGACTGGTATAATGAATATATCTGGAAAGAACATCTAAGACTAAGTAAGGAAAGAAACAAAAAGCAGGCAGGAACTAAAAACTAAAGTGCACATTTGTACTGTGGTGTCACCAGGAGAACAAAGGGTGGAGAGGGAGGAGGTGGATCTCCGTTATCATAGCTCATCACCAAGAAAATGCCTACATGCACCAACATGTGTCGTATGGTACAAGTACCTCCTATCTCTTAAATTTCCCTATTGCTGAATCTCTTCTCCAATGATCTTGTATCAAAGCAAGGGCACTTAAAAATTGTACATATATTTTAACTTTTAACATAGGTATGAAACAAAGTCATTCATCTGAAATTCTTATTTCTATTCTTATTACTGAAACAGCTATTTTAGAGTTTTTCTTCTTTTTAAAATCATTGCTAGTTCTAATAATGGGTTGTATTAAAGACATTATAGAATCATTTCTATAAACAAAGTGTATTTTGAGAGCTAGAAAACACCACCAATTTACTCTCCCATTACAACAAATCTTTCCAGATATTTTCAATATATTCTTTGACAAGATATATTCACAATTTTGTTATCAATTATAAAATTAAGTAAAAATCAAACTTTTTAAATTGAAGTGTTTATCAAGGTCACGTGATTATCTTTTACTATTAAATACACTGATGGCATGAAGGTCAGCAAACAGCACGTGCTCGTAAGCTTGCTGGCTTTAAATAACAAATAAGGAGACTGTCAAATACAGAAATAGAACCAAGTTTCAGTGTGTAAACAGATTATTTAATAACAAATTCAATACAGTATATATTCACAGTCATTCCTGAGTCTATAGAATACTATAATTTACTTTTTTCAGAATATAAGATAGAACAGTAACTACATGAAGACTAAACATGGTTCATGAAAGCAATTTAAACTTATGGTACTTATCAAGGTTCAGGACCAAGGATTTTCATTCAACTTGGAAACAATAGTAGGAAAGATTATCAAATAAATGAATTTATGATAATTTATTTGCTCAAGTCAATACTTCCTATCAGGTATTTCACAATCTCAAAAACTGTACAAACATGTACTGACTGCCCTGAGTATTTACCAAAATAACCACAGAGTAAGAGTTAATAAGAAATATAATTTAAATTCAACAATGTGTTAACTATGAGGAAAATACATCATTGTTAAAAAATCCACTAATTTCAGTGTCATCAATATAGAGAACACCTATTTGCTAAATCAAATCTTTACAAATAAAAAATCAATTTATATCTACATCTTACTGATCAATATTCAATGTCTGAATCATGAATTCATTTGATAAACAGAATCTTAAACATATATTTCCTAGCAAAAATGTTGTGTTTGCATACAAGCACATTTAAATAAGAAATCCAAGATCTTTTTAAAAAATCTTAGGAAAAACCCTTCAATTTAGAGCTTAAATATTAATTTTAGTATAGTTATTATTGTGTAGAAAAATGGTTAAATATCAATATTCTGTATCTGGGATTCATTTGCAAAACCCTCTGAGCAGTGTATTTACAGAATTTTGCATTTACTTCACATCTATAATAGGCTTGTTTTATCCGAGGATCATAGTATTTTATAAATGAAACAAAAATTCATGGTATAAGCAATCAACATTTCTATTTTATTGGATCAGTAGTTCTCAAGTTTTAGCTTAAGAGGTGTTAAGAGAAAATATGTTGAAGCCAAACCATCTACCAACACTTTAATCTTTCATACAGACTGATTTTTGTTGTTGCTGAAAAGGAAAAGAATTTTAAAATGTTAAAATGTCTGGTTTTATTCTAATGAAAGTCTGCAATAAATTAGGACAAGAATGCAAATTAAGCAAACCAACCTGGCAATGAAGGAGAAAGTTCATTGTAGCCTCCAAATGAAGCATTCCGGACAAGCTTTCGGCCATCAATTCGTGGAGGAAATAAACCAGGAGATACCCCAGTACAAGAAGAAAATCTACGCTGTTGTGAGCTCTCTTCTTTCATGGCTTAAAAGGTCTATTTAATGTATATGTTCACCCAGAAGGCTAATTAGACTAGTAAAGCAATGATGGGCTTTTCTCTAGCATCCAAATGCAGCAAAACCCACCAGCACAAACAAAGGACACACACATTTAACAGCAAAGAAAAAGGACCCGAGACCGTCAAATCAGCAGTTAACAGAGAAAGGGCCTGGCAGAAGAAGCATTAAGCCACGATGCTGAATTCTTTTTAATGAACTGATAAACCGGAACACTCTTCCACCAGCTTTTACCCTTTTATCACACCAGTAATGCCCTGTACTGCTGAGATGCTGCTTTAAGAAAACAAAGCAAGATCAATACTCAAAGATTCAGGAATGGAGTCATAAAATTGGTTTCTCTTTTTTTCCTCAAAAATGCAAGCCTTTTATCGCAACATCACTTTTCATACTACCCACTGCACTAACTTCTTCTAGCCCTTTCCTTTTGAGCTCTTCTTACTTCAAAAACTATATAAACATAATACTGCTGATCTTCCCTGAAGCTTCTAGATTTATATCTAGTCTGCTCGCCTCAGCCATGATTAAGAATTCATAAGGAAAGATATTATTTCAAGTAGAATTGTGAGAATTCCAACTGCTAAAGCAGAAACTAAACATTTAAATTCTATCTCTAGTAGGATTATGTGAGTTATTAAAACTATGCTGCTGCAAACCAATCAAGATTAAAATGATAAATAATCTAACAACACTACATGTTCCAACACGTTTCTCAAAACAGATATGAACAGGGACAACAGTTCTTTTCCACTGTATTTAAATGTTTAAAAATATACAATCTACCCAGGGGCATTTTCCAAGCAAAACATCACTTAAAGAAAGTTATTAAAAATATCTGTCATCATGAAAAATGGAAACATCTTTCTTTACAATAGCTAAATCTAAGTAACTGGTATGATCTTACATCATTAATTCTAACAGAAAAGTAGGAGCAATGGGCTTTAAGCATGGCTAAGATTGTGATGACAGCCCAGGATCAGGCAGCTTTTAATCTACTGTACATAGGGGTTGCTAGGACTTGGATTTGGTGGTTCCCAACAAGACAGCCAAAATGATAACATGATGTCATCTCTTTACACCAAATCTTAGCATTCTAGATCATTCTCTTCTAATTTTACTAACATTCATTTATTGTATTTTGCCTTATTTCAAGTTAAAAAGGTCTAGCAATTGCTCCACAGGATGGAATCTACCTAGAGACCTAGATTGACTTTTCTGATCACAATTGTAACTTTCAATCTTATAACAATGAGCCACTGGATAATAATGAATTCAAGTATAACTTACTTAAGGACTAATTTTTTATAGGCAGTTATACATTTCCTATCTCATTATATACACACCTTAAAGCTTATTCTCCATTCAGACACAACATCACCTCATTTAATCCAGGACTAGTTCTCTGTACTGGAAATAATACTTAAACAACTCAATTTCCTGTAAAAGAAATATTCTTAGGGTGAAGCATTTCACATCTACACAGAGGCAAAATAAGGAAGTATATAGTTAACCTTCCCTTGTTGCTAAGTCGACTCCAATTTATAGGGACCCTGTAAGGCAAAACCGACTCAACACTGCCCCACAGGGTTTTCAAGGAGCTCCAATGCCCTAGTCTACAGGAACGGTCCTGTTCATCCAACAGCTGTGCCTCACTGCTCGTTCAGATTTATTAGTGGTTTTGCAGGAGAATGGCAGGCCCTCCGAAGGGTGAGTGATGAGGTAGTTCTGACTGGAAAGCAATAAATTCAGCTGAAATATTTATGAACACAGACTGCTGCAGGAGATGCCTTCTCCTGTTGAGTGGCTGGTAGGTGGGAGCCATTGGTCTTGTAGTAGGCAGCAGAAACGTAATCACTGTGCTATTAGAACTCCTTCAATTTATGGTGGCAGTTGTGCCATCAAGTCCGAATCGACTCATAGCTACCCTCCGCTTTTGTGCATGTGCACCATAAAATAGAAGTTATCACTAATGACTGACAACAGGAATCTTTGAGTCTTTTGGTGGTACAAATGGTTAATTTGTATACTTGGCAGCTAATCACAAGCTGGAGTCAACCCAGAGACCTTGTTAACTACTTACAAAAAAAAAAAAAAAATTAAAAATCAGCTACTGAGTACCCTAATGGAGCAGTCGAGCCTGCCAGGAGCCAGAGTCGCCTTGGTGGTAACTGGTAATGGAGAAATAATGAGGATTAATTCTGTAATGGTGATTGCATTTTAATGTAGACAGACTAAAAAAGTCTATCACATGAGGCCAAGCAAGGTTTGAAATAAATCAAATCCCACTGTTTCCGTTGATGTTTAATCTAAGCAGTTTATATAATTTCTCTAGATTTCTGCATCATCTATAAACTGCTACCACTATGGGACTGCTGAGGATTGAATGAGACGTAGAAAGGTTCTGGGTTAAAATGAGAGGACAGAAACAGTGACCTAATTTGCTCCCTCTTAAAACCAACACTGGAGCAGATTTATTTTTTTTTTAAAGATACAAGCCTACAAGTACAGGAAGATCAGCAGATGATAATCATCAACAATGTTAATATAGTCATTGGATGTAAACAGGTAATCCTGAAGTCCCGGGAAAGCCAAACCACTATCAAAGGAAAATAAAAAACTTTTTATATAAAAATATCCTCAAAAGGCACAGAACTGAGAGCACCAAGTTCATCCAGAGCAGGAGTCACACTGAAAAAAAAAAAACAAAACACCTCAAATTTTCTGGCATCAATCCGAACTGACTCGTAACTGCCCTTTCAGCATATTTTCGAATACTGTCACTCTTTCTCCCTAAAATTAACTGGTGGATTTGAACCAGCAAAGAGACTACACCTTTGGGTACCAGTGTAACTTCCTATGAACTACACTAGCAAGAGCTCAGATTAGTGGTAGATATTATACTACTACTAATAAAAAAAAAAAGATAAAGACACAAGCAAGGAGAATGACTTCGAATTTATGATTCCATTTTACTACTGTTAATTGCTGTCACCTAGATTTCAACTTTATGGCTATCTTGTGTGTACAAAGTAGAACCACTGTCTAAAGTTTTCAGGTTGTGGGAGAAAACAGACTGTCAGGCCTGTCTCCGTGGGATCTCTTAAGGTTCAAGCTGCTAACCTTTTGGTTAACAGCTGAGCACTTAACTGTTGACACCACTCAGCAAATCTGTACCTTCCAAACTATCAAAGATGAGGGTAAAATACAGACATGTTTAAACATGAAAAGTCTCAAAAAGTGACCTGTGTATTGTTGGTTTGTTTTTAAGGGTGTGCTAGTGATTTAGGAAGCTCTGGTAGCCTAGTGGTAAGCAGCTGTATTGTCAACCCACATGCATGCTGTCTGAATCCACAATCACTCTGTGAGGGAAGAGAAGCAACCTTCTCCCGTGTGATATACAGCTGCTGTAGGTCAGGTGGAAGTCGGTTCCAGTTCAAGGGCCTTGGCACGTAACGGGAGTAACATGTTATATCGTTCTTACTGGAGCTGTTAAGTGCCGTCAAGTTCTGACTCAACACCAAGGAACATCAATATCATCAAAAAGTCACAGCAAATCAAGAAAAATGTATGGCGTTAAATGAAAAACAAGCTTGAAGATACAACAATTGCCGTCATTAAAAAGTTCCTTGCCACGGTACGGATCATTTAAAAAACAAAGGACAAAATGCTTTGGTGAGTTTTGCCTGTCTTCGGACTTTGGCTTGTTTTGACTGTGCTAAAACTGATGAAGTTTCCTCTCTTTCTCTCCAATATCCTGACATTGGGATGAGCTGAGAATAGTCCCAAATCCATTGATATGAGTTTTTGGGGTTTTTTTTCAGTCTTTGACATGCACGAAATATTTCACCACACACACATTTCCTTTTTTTCTTTCCAAAATCTTAAACTGTTCCCTAATGAAAAACATTAAACAATGGAAGCTGTGTTCAGATTCTCGCTTCTATAGTTCAGAGAAGAGAGGCAGTTAAGAATAACAAAATCACACTAAATAATGTGATGTAATTAGCAGCATTTAATTTCCCTTCCCTATTAGCCACCTGTTACCACTTTATTCTTTCTTCACACTCATCTGACTAATCCTAGCTCATACTAGTTATCTCCCTGCTTCTCCCTTAAGATGTGATAATCACTGTTGCTTAGTTATCTGGAAGTCCAAATAACAACTTTATCTTTCTTACCTCATCTGGATGATGGTGACAAAAATGCAGTTTGGTCAAAGAAGTGCCCATATTTAATAAATCTTCACAGAAAGTTATACAAAGATTGGGGGGGAGTGTAGAAATGTATTTGGTAAACGTAAACAACACTAGTTCACTAGAAGTGGTGGAAACAACACTAAGAGAATTATTTTAGGGTCTCAAATCAGAGCTGATTATTATTTAACATTTACCCTCACAAAATTGTGTTGTGCTCACCAAGTTGTGCCAAGAAATCTGGAGAACAGCCACTTGGCCAACTGACTGGAAGAGATCTATATTTGTTCCCATCCCAAAGAAGGGTGACCCAACAGAGTGTGGAAACTATAGAACAACATCATTGATTTCACATGCAAGCAAGATTCTACTGATGATTATCCAAAAACGACTGGAACAGCACACCAGCAGAGGACGGCCAGAAGTCCAGGTTGGGTTTAGAAGGGGTGGTGGTACTAGGAATATTGTAGCTGATGTTAGATGGATCTTGGCTGAAAGCAGGGAATACCAGAGGAATGTATATCTGTGTTTCACTGACTATGCAAAGGCGTTTGTTTCACTGTGTGGATCATAACAAACTGTGGCTGACTCTGAGAAGAATGGAAATCCCAGAACACTTGGTCGTGCTAATGAGAAACCAAGATGCTGTCGTCAGAACAGAGCAGGAAAACACTGCATGGTTCAAAATTGGGAAGGGTGTGCGCCAGGGATGTGTCCTGTCTCCATATTATCCAAGAGGCTGGGCTCTATGAGGAGAAATGTGGAAGATCTATTAACAATCTGCATTATGCAGATGACACAATCCTGCTTGCTGAAACTGATGAGGACCTGATGCACTTACTGCGGAGGGTCAAGGACTGCAGCCCTCAGTATGGACTGAGGCTCAATGTCAAGAAGACAAAGATTCTCACCACCGAACCAACTGGCAGCATCAGGATGGATGGTGAAGAGATTGAGATTGTTAATAACTTTAGCTTTCTTGGCTCCACGGTCAACACTCTTGGCACCAGCAACCAGGAAATAAAAAAAATGTACTGCAATGGGAAAGTCTGCGGTTAGGGACCTCTCCAGGGTACTGAGGAGCAATGGTGTCACTCTGGAGACTAAGGTTCGTCTGATACAGGCTATAATCTTTGCAATCACTTGTTATGCATCGGAGAGTTGGACAATGACTAGGGAGGACAGAAGGAGAATTGATGCCTTTGAGCTGTGGTGCTGGAGAAGAGTATTGAATATACCAGGGACTGCCAAGAAAACAAACAGATTCATCCTGGAGAGGGTTAAACCAGCTGAGCCTTAGAGGCAAGGATTCTGGGGCTTCGTCTGACATACTTTGGACATGTTGTAAGGAGGGGACAGGTCCTTGGAGAGGGACATCATGCTTGGGAGGTTGGAGGGACAGCGTAGGAGGGGAAGTCCTTCTATGAAGCGGACTGATTCAGTTACTGGGGTAATTGGGATGGGTGTGTCAGAGGCAGGTTTTAGGGCTGTTGTACATAGGGTTGCCATGAGTCGTATGCTACTCGACGGCACATAACAACAACAACAACAACACTGAATATCCCACCTGAATTTCAGAAAGATCCAGGAGGTATCAAAAGAAGATGCAAAGAATATACTGAGTTACTGTATCAAAAGGAGTTGGCAGACACAAAGAATTTAATGAAACAACATATGAGCAAGAACCTATGGTGATGAAGGAAGAAGTTCAGGCTACTTTGAAGGAAATAGAAAAAAATAAGCAAAAAATAGATGGTATACCAGTTGATGTATTTCCGCTAACAGATGCTGCCCTGTACGTGCTCACTAAGTTTGTCAAGATATCTGGAGAACAACCACTTGGCCAACTGACTGGAAGAGATCTGTATTTGTTCCCATTCCAAAAAAAGGTGACCCAACAGAATGTAGAAACTACAGAACAATCTCACTGATTTCACATGCAAGCAAGATTCTGCTGAAGATTATCCAAAAACGACTGGAAGAGCACATTAGCAGAGAACTGCCAGAAGAAGTTTTGTGGTAAGATACAAAAAAAGATGGTTCTGCCACGTGAGATTCTGGTGGAAAGGAAGGAAATCAGGGACATTTCAACAATAGTGAAAAACTGAACACATAAAAGTCCACAGGGACTTTTTTCTAACCCAAAGGTTGCATTTCTCTGTTGGTTTGAATTCACGAGCCTAGTGGTAGAAAAATGGGCAATCTAGTTCCTTGTAATAGCCTCAGGAACCCAACAGAGGATCAGTAATTAATGTGTTTGAAGCTCAACAGTAATGAGTTTGATCTAGGTCATTCAACTAGGTTGCTTTTTATCAAGGCAGTTTGTCAATCACAGAATCAATTCAAAAGTAAAAACATCCACATTTCAATGGTACTCTCTTGGATGAGCAACCAAGGTGCTCTTTAGAGGTAAGGATGAGGAAACTTCATCTCACATGTTTTGAACATGTTGTCAGAATCACCAGTCTTTAGGAAAGGCTATCATGCTGGGAGAAATATAGGGCCACTGATAAGGAGGAAGACCCTCGATATGAACTGACACAGTGACTGCAACAGTGGACTTGACCATGACAGATATTATGAGGATGACATAGAATAGGGCAAGGTTCTGATCTGTTATACAGGATCATGATGAGTTGTAGTGACCCCACCGACACCTGTTACAAAACAGGACTGACATGGGAGTTGGGAGAAAACTAAGAAAAGAGGGAATAATAATGTACACAGCATTGAAACAGATGAGGGAGACAACTGTCTAAAAGAAATATATAATTAGGACTTATTGGCATAAGAGTCCAGAATAAGAGATACATAGGAAAGTAGACTGGGGCAAGGGTGAGGGTAGGGGAGTTGTATCTGCATAACAATGAAAGTATTTTTTTCCAAAGAAAAAAGTGAACTGGGAGGAAAATGTGCAACAATAAATGAATGGAAATCCAAGTTCTCTATAAACTTTCATTAAAATCTCAATAAACAAATTAAAACAGAAAAATTATTAAATAAGGAATGAGGTATCCAAAATAAAATTCTGTTGCAAATGAGTCTTGGTTTTTTACTCAAGCTTCAAATTATCAGGAATCAGTAGATGATGGTCAAGACAAATACTCATTCCAGAGATCATCACATCTCTGCATTCCTACTTTCTCAATAAAGATGTACTGCCTATTATTTCCCTTACTTCTCTGACAGCTCAGACACTTGAAAAATAAATTTTAAATATCTTGTTCAGCATTTTATGGTGCTGTTTTTAATTAGAAAATTTTTCTCAAGATCGGATTTACCATGTTACTAGAAATGAAAATTCACTTAAACATAAACACTTCAATGTTTCTTTATAATATTTTCCTGATTCTTTCCCCTTAGCTTTCCAATTGCACAAACTCACCCAAATATGGCCTGAAAATACTATCTTTGGTTTGTTTCTTCCTTTCCATTAGAGTTATCATGGAACATGTAGGCTAAATAAGACTAGTTCATTAGAGAAGACTACTGGAAAATGCTATACTGTATTGAGGATACCTGGTTGTTGATCATACTTTTTCTGGAAAGAGGAGTTTACTAAACTTTCAGTGTCTTCTCTTTTAAAGCAAATGCATACATGTTTAAAGTTATAACAAGAAAAAAAGGAAATAGAAACAGTATATGGTCTATTAAATTTATATTTTCTTCATGAAATTATGTAAATTACGCATATATCTGTTATAAATTTATTAAATAATACACAAAGCAGACCTCTCCATGACCCAAAATAAGAAGAGGAAAATTGACACTGATGTCATCACTACTGAGTATATGAGTTACAAGCAATCACTTGGTCACAAAAGTAGGTTAAAGTCTGACTGAGAAGGAAATCTCACTCAATCACCTCAATGTCAAAGTATAGGGAAGTAAGTAATCTGGCCAAGGGAACAACAGAAAGTTCTCCTTAGAACTGGGGGAAGATAGAGAAACTCAAATACATAAAAATACCAGACTTCTGGACTGCTACAGACTACAGGAAACTCAAGACTATTCTATTACCAAGCCATCCTTTTGACTTGAAATATAAGCCACCCTTAGAGGGCACTTTTCAGTCAAGTAATAAACTGGATTATAAAATAAAGAATAACATTCATGAGGAAAGAACTCTTTAGAACAAGCAAACTCTATGAGACCAACATGTGCCCAAAAGCCAAAATGAGAAGGCGGGCAGGGGCAGGGAATTGGAAGAAATGGAAATGGTGAAGTAGCACAGAAATGAGGAGAATGCTGAGTCATTGTGGAGACAGCAACCAATGTCATGGAACAATCTGTGTATAAACTGTTAAATGGGAAAATAATTTGCTGTATAAGTATTCACTTAAACACCATAACATTAAAAAACAACAACAAAAAACAAGGTTTGAAAGGAACTGTCCTTCAATGTTCTCTTAAAAGGAAAAGTATGTACATATATACATGCATGTATACATTTAATATATAACTATATGACTTTCTTGAGGTAAAAAATGTCCTTCAGTGTTTGAATGTTATTTATTACTGCTTTGTTAAAGAAACCATTACTACAACCTGGCAAGGTTAAGACATAGTTCCCTAATGTTTGATAAACCTCTGAAAACAGAGCTGTATTATTAGCTCATTATTTTTTTTAATAAATTATTTCAAAGTATTCTAGTTTTCCACATAGGAACACAAGTACAGTTACAAAGAGTCCTCAATGTTTCAAAATAGATATTTAGAATAATAATTGTCTCTCATTTTTATCTTGCTAAAATTATTGCTTTCATTATTCAATAAATACTTGCATAGATTTGCAAAAGAAATACCCAAACATATGAATTTCAAAACAGAAAACTGAGCCACAAGAAATGATTACAGAAATTTTAAAACACTATGGATTCATAAATGCAGAAGATTAGCTGTCTTCACTAAATATTTTTTCTAAAGAAACAACTTATGGCTGTAAACCAAAACAAAACACTCGGCAAAACATTTAAAAATAATGGAGGTGGAGATAATTACAGTTCTCTCTCGGGCAAATTATGGTCATTTGTTTACAACTCACAATTTTAATGAAATATAACACATGTGGTCAAGAATATTTTTTGAGTGTATGATCTGATAGGGTTGCCTTACCAAGGAATGAAGAATTGCTTCGGTTCATTGAAGAAATAGAATTCTATGTCTTCTTTTGTCTGTGAACCACTTTAATGAAGGTACTTCTCTGTTACTCACCTGAGGTTATACCAGCAATGTCTAACACTGTTACCCTGGGGAATCTAGGACATCAGCACACTAGTAAACTCTCTGCTAAAGAACATCTCCCTTTACTTTCAAGTGTTCTACTAAGTTGTGGCTATAAATCAAAATGTGTCATTTTTAATGCTGCCATACATTCTAGGTCTTACAAATAAGCTGAAAAGGTATGGAGAAAGAACACATCTAATAGTTGAGAATATAGGCCTCTGAAATTAGTACTCATTTTGAAACCTACTTTTGCCACTTGTTTTGTGAATGCAAACCAATTTCCTAACATCTCTAACCACTAGTGTTCTAATTTGTGAAGGCTCTTGATGAGTAGGATTGGCAGTGATTGCAGCAATGAGCTCAAGTGTGTCAAAGATGATAAGGATGGCAAAGAATAGGACAGGGTTCAGATCTGTTGTTCATAGTCTTACTATGTGTTGTACTTGATTTTATTGCACTTAACAATAAAAAGGGGCCACCAAATATTACAACTCACAGAGGCCCTATGAACAGAAGTAGATGGGAAACATGGTTTATCCTGTACCATCATACCTGAGTCAACTGTTATAATCACTTGTCAATTTAACTCTTAGATGTTACCTAGAGATCCAAGTAAAATGAAATCATTGACAATATCATTCTTTCTTCCATCTAGCATGATGTTATCTATTGGTCCAATAGTAAGATTTTTTGTCTTCTGACCACCTGCAACACAGGTTTCAAGTCCTCTTCACTTTCTGTAAGCAAGGTTCTGTCAACTACATAATAGGTTAACAACTTCTTATGCCACATTCTTCCTGATAGAATGCAGCTTCTCAAATTATTTTGCTCTACACACAGATTGAATAGTTATGGAGAAAAAAAATACAACCCTGATGCACACCTTTCTAATTTTAAACCATGCTGTTTGTGTTCCCTTGTTCTGCTCGAAGAACTGCTTCTTAGTCTATACGTATGCTTGGCAAAGTACAAAAAGTGATCTGGCATTTCATTCTTCTCAATTTACTATGATCCACACACTCAAATGCCTTTGCATAGTCAATGAAACACAAACATCTTTCATGTATTCTCTGCTTTCAGCCAAGATCCATCTGACACAGCAACAATATCCCTGATTCTATATTGTTGTTAGGTGTTATAGAGTCTATTATGACTCATAACAACCTGATGGACAATGGATGAGAATCTTGCTTTATCCTGTGCCATCCTCATCATCTTTGATATACGTGAGTCCATTATTAGAGTTAACTGCTACACTCATCTCCTTGAGGGTCTTCCTATCTTCCACTTAACTCTCCACCTTTCCATAAGCTCTACTAAATCCAGCTTGAGTTTCTGACACTTCCCTTCTGGTGCACTGTTCCAGTAATGTTAAATAACTATCAGCAAAATTTTACTTGCATGTGGTATTAGTAAAATAGTTGTATAATTTCTACACTTTATTAGAGCACCATTTTTTTGGAATAGGAACAAACATGGATCTCTTCCCATCAGCTGGTCAGGCAGCTGTCTTCTAAGAAATTTCTTGGTTTAGGTTAATGAATATCTGTTTGTTGAAACACATCAATTGGCATTCCATCAATTTTTTATGCATTTTTTTTTCAATGCCTTCAAGGCAACTTCCTTTGACTATCTTATGGCACTAAGAGTTAAAATTAATTTTGTACCTATAACCTTTAATATAACATCACCCTCAGTAAGTGCCCCAACAATGGTATTTATTCATGTAAGTCTTAGAAGTAATACTAAAGTAATTTTACATGCCATCTATTCTCTCACAGAGAATTCTTTTTTTAGAAAATAGTCAAAAAAGCAATATTATGTATGAAGTTCATGTTAAGGAACAGGATCCCAGCATATTTCAATCACTCACTAATCTGCATTTTTTAGTAAAAAATTGATACCATGTGCTTCACAAGGAAGGGATCAGCATATAACAGACAAAGAAACAACAATTCACTTATTGAGCACAACTAGTACAACCACCATCTTCCAAGCACTATAAAAACCTATTGTCATCCAGTCAATTGAACTCACAGCAACTCTACAGAACAGAGTAGACTGTCTCCCAGGGTTTCCAAGGCTGTCATCTTTAAGGGAGCAGTAACTCTCTATGGTTTATTGGAAAGACCATACATAAATTATAACAATATTACAAAGCAACATACGATATGAAGTCACAGAAGCAGTCACTTAAGAATTTTGAGAATTAGGATAAAAGTAACACTGAATAAAGTCATAAATGAGATAGGACTTAACTAAATTTTTAAGAAAAAGAAGTACTTAGATAAGCAAAGGGAAGAGAGGAGAAAGATCATGAGAAATAAAAGCAATACCATGCTGGAAAATAATGAAGATATCTAGGTGGATTATGAAAAGAAACCAAAGAAAAAAACAGAAGGGTAGAGTAAAATCAGAGAACTGAATGCCAGAATATGGATTCTACAGGGTGTATTCCCAATAGTGGAATTGCTGGGTCAAATGGTATTTCTATTTCCAACTTTTTGAGAAAGCGCCAGACCACGTTCCAGAGTGGATGCACCATTTTACATTCTCACCAGTTGTTTATAGGGGTTCCAATCTCTCCACAACCTCACCAGCATTTGTTGTTTACTGCTCTGCTGAACTTTGCTATTGCTGCTGGGATGAGATGATATCTCACAGTTGTTTTGATTTGTATCTCTGATAGCTAGGGATTTTGAACATTTCTTTACTTACGTGTTTGTTATTTGAGTATCTTCTTTGATGAAAACCAGAGACATCACCCAAACAGATGTATGTATACTCATGCTTATTGCTGCATTATTCACAATAGCAAAGAAATGGAAGCAACCCAAGTGCCTCTTAGCTAATGAATGGACAGAATAACTATGGTATACATTCATACAATGGAACACTAAGCAGCACTGAAAAACAATGAACTCATAAACATTACACAACATGGGTGGCCCTCTAAGGACATTATGCTGAGCGAAATTTCTTGGTCACAAAAGGACAAATACCATATAACACCACTGTTATAAAGCAGGAGTGTTATAGGGGCTGGGAGAAACAAAGAAGAGTGGCTAGATAACAAAGCCTGCATTGGAACACATAAAATAAAGAAATATATGATCAGGTATTATATGTACGCCCACAATCCAGAATAAGAAATGCAATGCAAAGTAGACTGGAAAAGGTGAAAGAAAGGGGCCTGGATGAAATTTTTTTTAAAAAAAGAAAGTGAACTGGGGTAGAGAGGAAAATGTGCAACAATGGATGAATGAAAATCCGATTTTTCTGTAAACTTTTCTTAAAATAACAATTTAAAAAAAAGAATATAGGTTCTAGAGTTTATACCTTCAATTACTGGTTTCTACTTAATGGCCTGACTGTTGCTACATCAGATACACTTGGAAAATTTTATAAACACAATTATTGAGTCTCACCCTAGAGATTATGAAGGTTAGATCAGAATCTGTATCTAAGCAGAGCTCCCAGGTGATTCTGAGGCATAGCCAGGCTTAGGCTCCACTGTTCTAGGCAACAGCAAGTTAATCTGTGTTTTGTATTTTTTTAAAGATTGAGTGTGACATAAATACAAGAGTCTTGAGGGTATTTCCATTTTTAGCTTGAATAATAAAACGTGGCATTTTTATTTACAATTTCCACTTCTCCTTTCCCTCAAAGACTTATTTCATAAGAGACCTGGGTTTCCTGCACATCTAGACATACTTTTACCTTTCCCTGGAACAAGTTTTTGTTTGATTTTCATAAGATAAGTGCACAAATATAAGTGGTCAAGATCCTAGTAAGAACTGGAAAGCAATGTTATTATATACTGTGTGAAATGGTGATGACTTGGCCTAAAATGTCATTAACAAGAATGCAATGACGTGAGAGATCCAAATCTTAACATTATCAAAGTTTAGTAAGAAACATCTTTCACTCTCTCTCCTTCATTCATTCACTTTGTCAGACACACACACACATGCACACAGTCATGTACAAAAATGTTCTATAGAACCTTTAAAAGAGACAAAGAATTTTTTTCTAGAGGAAAAACACTCAGCTGTGTCTTATGGGGAAAAGTGATAAACTTGGTTTCAGTAAAATGAAAAAATAGCTCTCTGAATGAAATCAATATCAAAGAATAATACTGAAATATTATCAGTAATAAGACAGTAATCATATCTGTTAAATAGACAAAACACCTGAACTGACATTTCACATAAGAAGATATATGAAAGGCCAATGAGCACACCAAAAAATGTTCAGCATCATTAGCAATCAGGGAAATGTAAATAAAGGCACAATTTATAATACCACTACATTTTAATTAAGTAGGAATTCCTAAAACGTTAAATTCTCTAACTACCTGTTTGAAAATATTTTTAAAACTTTAAGTTCTTACCCTGGCTATGAGGACTTGCTGGACTAAGAGTTGGCTGATGCAAATCTTTGGTGGACATTGGACACACTTCTTTCCCTTGGCGTTGTTGACTCATCTTTCCTGGTGTCAGAAGTTGAGATTCCTCGCTGTTTGCTACCACAGCTCAAGGAAAGAAAGGAAAAAAGAATTAGTATTTAAGTCAAAGATTCAGACAACTTCACAGTTAATACAACGCAATAGAATTATGGTTGACAAGGTCTCAGTTATTACATTTATTTTACAAATACACTATTTTAATAAAGACATAGGCTTTCTCTTTGGCATTTTGGTTTGCTATCAGTTCAAAAAGACCTAACAAGCAGGATACATGTACAGTTTTCTAAGTGGAAAGTCTTTCATTTGCTCCTTTCACTAAAATGCTTGTCTGTCAGATGTTGTTCCAAGGATAAGCATCCAAATTAAGACAGACTAGAAAAGACTGACCATCCACTTCTGAAATATAACAGGCCTTCGAAAACTCTGTGTATAATAATATAAGATCAACAGACGAAAATCAGTTGCATTTCTCTACAGTGACAAAGAGAATATAGAAACAAAGTTAAGAAAAACAATGCCTATCACAATAGCTAATCACAAGATTAAATACCTGGGAGCAAATTTATCTAGAGACACAAAAGGCTTATACAACGAAAATTACAAAACATTAGAGCATTGAACATCCTATGGATGGTCAAACGTCTTGGAGACAGTACAGACAGAGTGTTTTTTTTGGAGGCAAGAATGATGAGGCTTTACCTCACATAAGGAATGTTGCTAGGAGGGGCTATTCCTTGGGGAAGACCATGATGCTTGAAAGGGTGGGGGGTCAGCGAAGAAGAGGAAGACCCTCAACAAGGTGGATTAATACAGTGACTGCTGCAATGCGCTCTAGTGCGTCAGGAAGTGTGAAGACAGAACAGGATAGGACAGGGTTCAGATCTGTTGTTCAGAGAGTTGATATGAGTTATACTCAACTCAACGGCACCTAACAACAACTACTATTACAATAAACAAAAAGAGTGACTATGGGTGACTGGAATGCAAAAGTTGGGAATAGTGAAGAAGAATCAGTAGTCGGAAAACATGGGCTTGGTGACAGGAATGAGGCTGGAGACAGAATGATTGAATTTTGTAAAATCAATGACTTATTCATTGCAAATACATTTTATAAGAGACACAAACGCAGGTTATACACATGGACTTCACCTG
>NW_006399771.1:19705640-19732809 GCF_000299155.1 Elephantulus edwardii | reverse complement strand
AGGTGGTGCGGTTGGCGCAGGATAGAGCAGGGTTTAGAGCTGTTGTGCATAGGGTCGCTATGAGTCGGAAACGACTCGACAGCACATAACAACAACAATAGTCCAGAAAACTAGGTACACAGTAAAGTGAACTGGGTAGAGAGGAAATTATACAAGAGTAAGTATTGTTTTTAAGCGATCTGGGGGAAGGCCACGAGACAAATATGTAACAAACAAATGAATGAAAATCCAACTTTTCTGTAAACTTTCATTAAAATCATAATTTAAAAATAATAATTTTTTTAAAACCCTGTTCAAAACCTTTCAGAGTTAAAAAAAAAAAAGCGCAGCAAAACATACACCAGTTAAATAGTTCCTTAAAAAAAGAAACAAAAAAAGACCTGGAGATATGGAAGAATATACCATGCTAATGGATAGGAAGACTCAATATTGTGAAAATGACAATCTTCCAAAGGCATCTACAAGTTCAATGCAATACCAATGCAAACACAAACGCCATTTTTCAACGAAATGGAAAAGGCAGTTTCCAATTTCATCTGGAATGGAAAGAGACTCTGGATAAATAAAGCTCTCCTGAAAAATAGAAAAAAGTAGGAGACATCACACTCCTTAATTTCAAATACTACTACACAAGTTGTGGTGGTTAAGAGAGCATAATAACGTTACAGTGACAAACACACTGATCAATGGAATACATTGAGAACCCAGAAATCAGCTCATCTATCTATGGTTAATTGATTTTTGACAAGAAGACAAAAACAGTTAAATGGGAAAATGATAACTTTTAAAAAAATTGTGTTGGAAAAACTGGAAAACAATCTGTAGAAAACTCAAGCAAGATCCTCACCTCACAACATAAACAAAGACCAACTTAAGGTAGATCAAGGAACTAGGGGTAAAACCAAAGACTATAAACTTCATCATGGAAAAACTTGAAAGAATCCTAGAAACCCTAATGCTCAGTATGAACAGTCTCCCAAGCATAACGAAAAACAAAAAACCAGGAGAGAAAAAAAAATAGATTAGTGAGACCTTGTAAGAATCAAATCCCTATGCACATCTAAAAACGTCTCCAAAAGGGTAAAAGGAAAGCCACAGACTGGGGAAAAATATTTGGTAATGTAGTATCTAACAAGAGACTCATATCTAAAATTTATAGAATACTCCAGAACCTTAACAAGAAAAAAGTACAACAATCCAATTGCAAAATGGGCACAGGATAGGAACAGATACTTCACCAAAGAAGACATTCAGATGGCAAACAAGCACATGAAGAAATGTTCAATATACCTAGCTTTCAGAGAGATGCAAATAAAAGCGAATAGGAGATATCATCTCAGCCTAGCAACAATAGCAAAATTCAAGAGAGCAGCAAACAATAAATGTTGGCAAGGTTGTGAAGAGACTGGAACCCTTATTCATCACTTGTGGGAGTAAAAAATGTTGTAGCCACTATGGAAGGTGGTGTGGTACTTTGTCAGAAAGTTGGAAATAGAAGTATACTTTGACCTAGCAATTGCACTACTGGGAATACACCCTAAGGAAACATGAACTACCATCTAAACACATGTATGCACACCCATGTTTATTGCTGTGTTATCCACAATAGCAAAGAGATGAAAATAATCCAAGTGCCCATCAAAAAATGAATGGAGTGTGTATATTCACACAATGGAATACTATGGGGCAGGGAAAAAGAAAGAACTCACTCGTAAAACATTACACCACGTGGGTGACCCTGGAGGCCATTATGCTGATGAAGTATCTCAGTCTCAAAGGATAAATACTGCATAATATCACTGCTCTAAAGAAGGACTGACATAGGGGGCTGGGAGGAGAATAGAAAAAGAATGTATAGATAATGAACACTGTACTGACAAAGATAAGGAAAGAACTGTTTAAAAGGAATATAAGATTAGGCATTATATGTAAGACAACGGGTCCAGAATAAAGAGGTACACTGCAAAGAGGAGTAGGGAAAGGAAAGGAACAGGGGGCAAAGGAGGAAATTGTGCGACAATGACAGAAAATTTAAAAATAAAATAAGAGTGAACAGGGAAGGGGAGGGAGAAAAATGTGCAACAATGAATGAATGAAAATCCAACTTCTCTGTTAACTTTCTTAAAAACACTATTAAAAGAAACAAGTTATTATTTAAAAAAAAGACCTAACAAGTACCTGACTCACCTAAAAAACTACAGGTGTTATAAAAATGGAAACATATATGCTAGTGATTAAACAAACAAACAAAAAACCCATCTTCAAGTTTACTATGCATCTTTCATGATACTTTGTTAACTCTTTATTTCCCAATAGGACATTAAGTAAATATAGTATAAATATTTATTAGAATACTGGATTTCAATTCTCTTGGAAAGAACAGACGATTCCCATTTTTGAGACAGGAAACTTTGAGGTTCAGTGAATATCTTGTATAAGACTAAGTAGACAGTAAGCAAATGAAGATTGCATATCTGGACCATCTGGCTGCACAACTTAGTGTTTTAAAAATATTGATGCCCCAAAAATAAATTTCAATAATGTCTGAACACTTCTCCTCATGCAGTTGGGCAAGAGAGCAATGTTTGCCAAGTTCCAGAAAAGACAAAAAAGAGAAAAAGACTCAGTGTGGCAATGGAGCAAATTTTGAGCATGTCCACAGAGACCTGCATCTCCAAATTCTTCCATTTTCTTTCTCTCTGGTGATTTCCATACATAAAATGGTTTGATCTTATAAAAGAATAATTCAGCCATTATTCCTGCTTTACTTTTTCAATTTAAATAATAAAAACCTTTTGTTTACATTTGTATTAGTATTTGTGTTAAATTATTTAGCCAAATGTCCCACTGCAGAATTTTAATACATTTGATTTCAAGGTGAAAATTCAAAAATACTTTTACATATTGTTTGAATAAATATATGAGAAACCATTTCTTCCATAAAATTAAAGGTATTTAGGGAATTCTGGAAATATGACTGCAATATACAAAAACTTTTGGGATGCAGCAAAGGTGGAGTTCAAAAAGAAATACATGGTGAAAGAGTATACATTAAAAAGAAGAAATATATAAATTCAATAATCTGTACACCTTGAGAAACTTGAGGCAAGAGTAAACCAAGTGCAAAGCTACTAGACGCAACAAGACACACTGCTGTCAAACCAGAAGCATTCACAGAAGGCATAAATCTCATAGGAGAAGTTTTCTATCTGGAGCAGCTGTCTTTGCATTGGGAGAGCAATTCCTTTCCCATTAGACTAAATAAAATTTAAATAAATAGGACATTTCCTGTCCATGCATTCAAACTCTTAATACTGTAAAGATGTCACTAATAGCAAAAACAATCTATAAATTTAATTCAATTTCCCTTTAAGTTCTAGTAACTTCCCCACCCCCCCAAGAAATAAAAAAAGTTAACGGTTATACATTTATAAAACTGCAAGGAATTTCAAACTGCCAAAGAAATCTTGAAAGAGTAAAAGATAATACAGGAGAACTCACACTTTACGATCTCAAAATGTACCAGTACTGGTTCTGGTATAATGTACTACACAAGTGTGGTAAAACACACTGTGCAAAGGACTCAAAGAAAGATTGCAGAAATAAACCTATATACCTACGCTCAGTTGGGTTTTTAAATGGTGCTGGTCGCTATGAGTCATACTCAAAACAAAGGCAACAACAACAATAAATAAACTACCACATCTCTCTTCCATCGTGAGTCTGAACTATTCATCTTTTGCTTAGCATATGCACTTAGTTTAACACTGTGCCACCAGAGTTCCTATGTATCATATAGGGGTTTATTAGCATACATAAAGTTGTTATGTGCCATCAAGCTGCCTGTGTTTCATTGATTATGCAAAGGCATTTGACTGTGTGGCTAAGTGTAGAATCAACAGTCAAAATCAGCCCAGGTGCTAATTTTGGAACACCCTATCAATTACTCATGATCAAATTTAAATTGAAGCTCAAGAAAATTAAAACTAGTCCACAAGAACCAGAATATGATCATGAATCTGTTTCAGCTGAATTTAAGAAATATCTCAAGAATAAATTTGATGCATTGAAGACCACAGGATTTGTGTAGGACATCAAGAATGTCATCTATGAAGAGAGGAAGAGACCATTACAAATACAGAGCAGAAAGAAGAAATCAAACTGGAGGTCAGAAAGACTAAAAAAATTGTATCAGAACACCAAGAAACCAAAACAAAAGGAAGTGGGTAAAGTAAAACAGCTGAAGAGCTCAAGACAACAAGCAAAATATTTTAACGAAATGTTCAAAGAGCTAGAGTCGGAGAATAAAAAGTTAAGAACTCAGCATTTTCAAGGGGAAAGAACTGGGAAACAATTCAAGCTTTGGGTTGTAACATGGAGCAAGCTACTGGCAAAATCTTGAACAATCCAGAAATCATCAAAGAAATACGCAAGGAATATGCAGGCACTGTATCAAAGAGTATTAATTGACACTGAAAAAAAATTCAAGAAGCATGATATGAACAAGAGCCAATGGTAACAAAGGATGTTCAACCTGCACTGAAGGCATTAAGAAAAAATAAGGCCACACCAATCAATGGGATATCAACTGACATGTTTTAACCAAAAGATGCAGCCCTGTAAGTGTTTATCAGCCTATGGCAAGAAATCTGCAGGACAGCTCCCTGGCTGACTGACTGGAAAAGATCTATATTTGTTCCCATTCCCAGGAAAGGTGATTCCAGAGATTATGGAATATATCCAAATAAATAATTAATTCAATTTGTAAGCTAAATATGGTTGAAGATCATCTTAAAATGGTTAGAAAAACAACAACAAATAGAACAAGTATATTGACAGAACAGCCAGAAGTTCAAGCCAGTTTAAGAAGAGGCCATGGCAGCAGGGATATCACTGCTGATGTCAGATGCACCCTGGTTGAAATCAGAGTGTATCAGAAAAACATCTACTTTAGTTTTACTGACTATCCAAAGGCATCTGACTGTATAGATCAAACAAATTACGGCTGACATTGAGAAGAATGGGACTCCCAGAACACTTACTTATGCTTGTGTATCTGGGACAGCAAGATGTTGTCTGTACAGAGTAAGGAACCACTGCATGGTTTCAAATCAAGAAAGGTGTGTGTCGTCAGAGTCGCATCCTTTCTCTATACCTATTTAGTCTGCATGCTGAACCAATTATTTGAGAAGCTGGACTGAGTAAGAATGTGGCATCTGGAGTAGAAGACTTACTAACTGCATTATGCAGATGATGCAATTTTGCTTGCTGAAAGTGAGGAAGACTTGAAATGCTTACTGCAGAAGATCAAACACTTGAATATGGATTACATCTCAGTATCAAGAAGTTGAAAATCCACATAATGGGGCCAACAGCCAACATTATAACAGATGGAGAAATTATTGAAGCTGTCAGTGGTTTCATCTTACTTGGATCAACAATCAGCACCCGTGGTACCAGCAATCAGGAAGTCAGAAGACGCATTGCATTGGACAAGTCGGATGTCAGGGATCTCTCGAAAATACTAAAAAGCAAAGATGTCAGTTTGAAAACTAAGGTGTGCCTGCTTCAGGCCATCATCTTCTCAGTCATCAGTGATGCAAAAGAGAGGTTGTTGTTGTTGTTATGTGCCGTTGAGTCGCTTGTGACTCATAGCGACCCTATGTACAAAAGCCCTAAACTCTGCTCTGTCCTGTGCCAATCACACTGTCTCTGACACTCCCATTCCGATTACCCCAGTCACTGAATCAATCCACCTCATAGAGCTTCTTCCCCTCCTGCGCTGTCCCTCCACCCTCCCAAGCATGATGTCCTTCTCCAAGGACTGGTCTCTCCTCACAACATGTCCAAAGCATGTTAGACGGTGCCTCAGAATCCTTGCCTCCAAGGAGCCACCCAGTTTAACCCTTTCCAGGATGAATCTGTTTGTTTTCCTAGCAGTCCATGGTATTCTCAATACTCTTCTCCAGCACCACAGCTCAAAGGCATCAATTCTCCTTCTATCCTCCTTGGTCACTGTCCAACTCTCTGATGCATAACAAATGATTGTGAAGACCATGGCCTGTATCAAACGCACCTTAGTCAACAGAGAGACACTATTGCTCTTCAGTACTTTGGAGAGGTCCCTAACAGTAGACTTTCCCATGGCAATGTGCCTTTTAATTTCCTGGCTACTAGTGCCAAGAGTGCTGACTGTGGAGCCAAGCAAACTAAAGCTGTGTACAATCTCAGTCTCTTCACCATCCATCCTGATGCTGCCAATTGGTCCAGTGGTGAGAATCTTTATCTTCGTGACATTGAGCCTCAATCCATATTGGAGGCTGCAGAAGAGAGGTAGAAAAGAACTGAAGCCTTTGAGTTGTGGTGCAGGAAAAGAATACTAAGTATCCCATGGACTGCCAAAAGAAGAAATAGAAATGTTTTGGAGAAAGTGCAGGCAGACTGTTCCCTGGAAAGAAGGATGATGCAATTGGTTCTTTCATACTTTGGATATGTTGCTAGGTGAGGCTATTTCTTGGTAAAATGGAGGGTCAACAAGGAGAAGACCCCCCCCCCAACCAGAGGAACTGACAGAGTGATGGCAGCAATGGACTTTGAGAGTGTCAGAGATCATGAAGATGGCACAAGATAGGGCAGGATTCATGTTTGTTGTCATCAGGCCAATACAAGTTGTACTCTATGGCACCTAACAAGAGCAGCAACAGTATCATACGTTGTCGACAAATTTGATCACTCTGGTAGTGTTGTACATTACATGTTCGACTCCTTACTAAGAGTCATTATTTAAAATGGATCAACTACCATGGACAGGAAGATAGGCAATCTTTTCCTAAAAAGATTATAGGCTCGGAAAGTCAATAAAAGAACTCCATAAGTTGAAGCCACTTCAACAGCACTGCTGTTTGGTTGTTATTTTTGGTTTGCTTGTTTTGTCATAATAAATAAGAGCCCTGGCAGTGCAAGGGAGCACTGGTGGCCTACTCCATAGGGAATTATCCTGTTAACCCAAAGGTGGCACCTTTCAAATCCATCACCCACTCCTTGGCAGAAAGACAGACTGTCTCCTCTTGTGCAATTTATAGAAAAACACTTGGAGGGTCAGAGTTGATTCAATGACAATGAGTCTTCAGTGAGCTTCAGGTAATGTAATGGGTTAAAGAATTTAACTGTTGCCCAAAGAATCGATTGTCCAAACCCATTAGCCCATCTATGAAATAAAATTTTCTGCATCCATAAAGATATGCAGCCTTACAAATTCTACACAAGGCAGTTCTGCTCTCTACTATAGGTCATTAAGAGTTGTTATCAACTGAAAGACAAGAATGTGTCTGAGAGGATTATAATAATAATAAACAGTTGATTATTTAAATGAGGCAATTACCTATATGACGGTCAGTTCAACAAGAATGATTATGATTGGAAATTAGTCTACAGATTCTCATTGTAGTAGATATTTGTGTGTATTGTGTTTTCAACAAAACATTTGCCATCTCAACATTTTAAAATTTATGATTCAAATACATTATGTTCATCATGTTTTGAAATTATTACCACTATCCATTTCCAAATTTTTACCTCATCCATTAAAGAAACTCAGTGTCCCTTAAGAAGTTACTCCCCCTTTCCTCCCACTCATTGTAACTACTGACTTTGATTCTTGTACATTTACCCAGTTTAAGTTGAAAAAACTCAAACTCATTGTCATTGAGTTAGACTTACTTGGTAGCTTACTCATTCAGTGTTAATTTTTTTCAGTAGTGTGTATTAGGACTTCATTTCTCTTTGTTGTTGTTACGTGTTGTCAAGTCACCTTTGACCCATAACAATTCTATGTTCAGCAGCTCTGAACCCTGCCCTGTTCTGAGCCAATCTCACTAATTCTGACACACCAACCCTTATCACTCCAGTTATTGTATCAATACATCTCATATGGGGTTGTCTTCTCTTGTGCTGTCTCTCTACCCTTTCAAACATGATGTCCTTCTCCAAATACTGTTCTTTCCTGGCCACATGCCCAAAGTATGTGTGAGATAGAGATTCAAAATCCCAGCCTCCAAGGAGAAACTTGGTTTCCCCCTCTCCAAGAGAGCCCTATATGTTTTCTTGGCAGTCCATGGTATGTTCAAGATTCTTCTCCAGCACCACAATTCGAAGGCATCAATCCATCAATATTCTTTAGTCACTGTCCAGTTCTTTGATGTACAGCAACTAATTGTGAAGACCATGGCCTGTCTTAGGCACACCTTAGTCTCTAGGCTGACATCGCTGCTTTTCAGTACTCTGGAAAGGTCCCTTACAGATTTTTCCAATGTAATTAATCTTCTGATTTCCTGACTGCTATTCTATTATATGCATGTACTACACTGTCCTTTTGTATTCTTTCTTATGGACATTTGATGGTTTCCATTTTTTAGTATTGTGAATAGTGTTACAGTAAACACTGGTATACATCTATGTTTGTTTTCCTGCCTTCCATTCTTTTGAATATGTGCTCCCTATGTGGGTATCTGTGTTTCACTGACTATGCAAAGACATTTGGCTGTGTGGATCACATATTGTGGCTAATCTTGAAGAAAATGGGAATACCAGAACACTTGATTGTGCTTATGTGAAACCTATGCTTGAATCAGGACACAATTCTCAGAACAGAGCAAGGAAAACACTGCATGGTTCAAAATCAGGAAAGGAGCTCATCAGGGAAGGATCCTGTCCATACCTTTCCAATCTATATGCAGAACAGATCATTCTAGAAGCAGGGCTTTATGAAGAGGACTGTGGTATCAGGATTGGACATGGACTCATCAACAATCTATGTTATGCAGATGATACAATCTTGCTTGCTGAAACTGAGGAAGATCTGAACTGTCTGCTGCAGAAGGGCAAGGACTGTAGTCTTCAATATGGATTGAAGCTTAACATCAAGAAGACAAAAGATTCTCACCACTGGCTAACTGGTAGCACCATGATAGATGGAGAAGAGATTAAGGTCATTGGCAGCACGATGATAGATGAAGAGACTGAGGTTGTTAACAATTACTTTTATGCTTCAGAGAGCTGGGAGATGACTAAAGATGACAGAAAAGGAATTGATGCCTTCCAACTGTGGTGCTCGTGGACTGCCAACAAAACAAATAGGTCTGTCTTGAAGAGGATGAAACCAAGTTTCTCCTTAGAGGGTAGGATTTTGAAACTCTGTCTTACATACATTGGGCACATGGCAAGGAGAGACCAGTCATTGGAGAAGGACATAATGTTTGGAAGGGAGGAGGGACAGCACAGGTGAGAAAGACCCCACTGATACAGTGCTTGGGACAATGGGGGGTTGGTGTGTTAGAAATAGTGAGACTGGCTCAGGACAGGGCAGAATTTAGAGCTGCTGTACATAGGGTCTCTATGGTCGCAGGCGACTCTGTGGCACATAACATCATAACTTTCCTTAATTCATTCCATATTCCTATTACTAATAACAGTTTGTAATTGTTGCTTCTAATTTTGAGCCACACCACATTTGCAAATAAAAGTCCTGAAGGCTTTACTTAATCCACATCATTACTCTACTTTGAGGACCAGCATTCCCTCTAGTTATTTTCTGAGTGTTCTCCACCATAAATGGTTCATCTTCCAGAAGTCTATCTGAGAATGCTTTGTTGTTATCAATAAAGTTCTCAAGTGCTGATTTTCTGAAGGAGACAGTCTTTTTCCTAGAATATTTTGTCTGGAAACTCTGGTAAAATCTTTTCTCCAGGGGTAACCTTGCTGGTAAGGGAAATACTAGTATAAGAGCTTCCACCATTTTAATAACACATAAGATAAACACAAGGTGGTTTTTGTTACTATGTTGGGTTTTGAAAAAACAGCAAGAGTTTTCAAAGGGCAGCTTGAGAAAACAAGTTTTAAAATGAAATGTGCAAAGATACGGTGTTAGCAAAATACAAGGAAGAAGTGGTAAACAAATGAAATAATACAGTCCTTTGAGACATAGCTTTCAGCCATAGCCATAGCCATAGCCAATATGCAATTCAAATGGAAAAGTTTATCACAGATGTATTGCAAATTCTAGTTTCTTTGTGTTACTGTGGTGGGACTATGGTGGAATATATCTTGAATCCTCACCTGTAAAAAGAACAAAGGCCATGGAAAGTCATATCTGACATTTACCAACTCCACAATGGGGAACTGTCCCTGTCAACAAAATTAACAACACAAAACCAACTCTCATGTTGTCAAACATGTCCCCACACTCCTGCACCTCTTTCTACTCATCCCAACACCAATCTTACTACTTTAGTGGGTCCAAAATCTGTTGAAATAGCTCATAGTCCACTCAGAACCGTATTAGGGAGGTCAGAAGACTATAACACAGGTTAGTAGCAGAATACAATCAGTCAGAATAGCTTTCAAAATTGTGCTCACAAGTATCTCAACCTTCAGCCGCATGGCTTTAGTCTTTTAATCCTGCCAGTAGTGGCTCTCCCCCTTTCCCCTACCCTCGCCCTCCAACAAACTGGGACAAATGGCTCTTTGCTCTGGTTCTGTGGCATAGCAGTCTCAAGCTCAGTTCAGTCTCATGTCAGATCTCTGGTTCTCTGCTACTGGCCACTATGGAGTCTGCTGCTCTGAGAGACCCTAGTTTGACTGGAGCAAGAATCTCTGGTCCTAAAGGAGTCACTACATTATCTTGGCATTTAAAAAAAAAAAAAATTTATTTTTTGTGAGTGTACCATCAAATCAGATCAGACTGCCCCTCCTTCTCCAGCAGTCAATCTGGTGGATTCAAGCAGAATTATCTTGCTTTTTCTTTGCTTGTGGTCAGAGTCTTAAATTCTGCTGTTGGATCCACTAAATTTAATGGCAAGACTAGCCAATTCGCATGTGGACAATCTAACATCTATTTGCTTAATCCTCCCCATTCACATCTCAGAGTCAACCTCAATGGCTAGGAAAGCCTTTTGTTTTTTTTTTTTCTTTTTCATCATCTTTATTATAAAGATAAAAAAAACTAAGAAAATAGTTACCAAGGGGCTATGTTTATAAACTTTATAAACCCAATACAATGACACATAAATAATGTCACAATGATTTAATTTATATTGATCAGAAGGAATGTCTTCATTAGACATTCACATTAGTAAATATGTTCTTCCCTAGTGTGAAACTCATTGGACATTAGTGTTCAAAGCATCAATTATCTATTTTCTTTTCCTCCTCCTCTACAGTTTATTTACAAAATTCAAATACAAATTTCAACAATTCTTTTCAATTTCCCTCACCCCCACACCCATCAAATTGTACAACCATCTGCAGAAAGCTGAAACAGGACCCTATATCTCACACCATACACAAAAATCAACTCAAGGTGGATCAGAGACCTGGCAGTAAAGCCTGAAACCATCATGTTCATAAGAGACGAGCTGGGATCAAGCTCAGAAGTGCCAAATACAACCAGAAATGCACAAAGAGGATAAAATTGATGCATGGGACCTTCTAAATATTCAATCTCTGTGCACATAAAAAACTTTTTTCAACAGGGTGAAAAGAAAACCTACAGAGTGGGAACAAACATTTGGAAATACTATCTCAGATAACAGTCTTTTAACAAAAATTCACAGAATACTTCTAGGAAAGCCATTTTGAACATAAACCCTTAACACCATACCACCTTATTAGAAGATCATCAATTCCTAGTTCTCTTGAGGATATGGTTTGTCCACTTGAGATCCTACAGAGGATGCTGTTGAAAGGCCTGACTCTATGCCCCTTGCACCAACACTGCATGAAACCTTATCCAATTGCTCCTAGAGCTGACAGCATCAGCCTGCAGGTGCCCAGCCTCTAATTCAATACACTCCACAACCACAGGCCTCAGTTGACAGGAGTCACCCTTCAAGCCTGGTCCATGGATTTGGGACTCCTGCCTCCACAACTATGGTGCCTATGGTGTACTGGGTCTATTTCTCAAAGTCTGACTTCCACAGACCATTGTCTTTAATCTGATCCAGTTGCCTCAACTCTGTCTCACCTGCCAACATGTGACCTGCCTGCATCAGCAAGAGCTGAGTAAGCCATTTCTTCCTCATGCAAATAGGGCCGAACAGTCTATCTATGAAGGAATTTACTAGTCTTGCCATTAAACTGGGCATATTCTGCAGCATAAAATGGAAATCTCACCACAGTTAAAAAAAAAAAAAAAGACAAAGCAGAGAAAGCAGCACGTGTCCTTCTGGTCCAGAGATTCCTGTGCCAGGGATGGTATCCTTCTGTTGGCTGAGAAGTTGTTTAGGCTGAGGGACTGTTTCTTGCTGTTAAATAAGCAGCACTCTGGATTAAAAAATATTTTATCTTGCTGTTAACCTCAATTAGAGTCGAATAGGGACTGTATTTGAGATGTTATGTGAATTAAGGGATTGTATTTTGCTGTTACCCTGTTAATTTCCTTTCGTTGGAGGCAAAAATTATGAGGCTTCACCTCACATACTTTGGCATGTTGTTAGGAGGAGCTAATCCTTGGAGAGGGACATGATGCTCGGAAAGGTAGACTCTTGATCAAGTGGAGTGACAGTAAATGCTGCAATGCGCTCCAATGTGTCAGGAAGTGTGAGGATGGCACAGAATACGACAGGATTCAGATCTGTGGTTCAGAGGGTTGTTATGGGTCATACTCGACAACATCTAACAACAACTTCCCGAATAAACCTCATAATAAGAGCAGGATTCTGTGAAGTCTGTGTGGTCATTACAGTGTATTTCAGACCTAGTAAGTAGGTACAGGGGCATGAGAAGACATGTCCAAAATCATGGGAATTAATTTCATTTTGTGGATGCTATTGTTGGGGGCAGTCTCCCTTGTGGAGTTAGGAAAGGATGAACTTGGATTTCTCAATGCTTCCCTTGCTCTTTTTACAGAGTTATTTCTCTATGTTGTTGGGGGGGTTTTTCCCTTCGAAAACGCAAAGACAGGGAAGGAAAAAAATTTATGTTAAAGATGACAGAGTAGGTACAGTAGTCTGAAAAAGTTGAACATTTGGGGCAATCTTACAGGAACCAATTTTGTACTAATCCTTTGAAAAGAAATTATATGTGTAAAGAAAGCATGAATGACATTTCTCAAGCTGAATTTCACACGCAAGCAAGATTCTACTGAAGATTATCCAAAAATGACTGGAACAGTACATCAACAGAGAACTGCCAGAAGTCCAGGCTGGGTTTAGAAGGGGTCGTGGTACTAGGGATATTGTAGCAGAGAATACCAAAAGAATGTCTATCTGTGTTTCATTGATTATGCAAAGGCATTTGACTGTGTGGATCATAACAAACTGTGGCTGACTCTGAGAAGAATAGGAATCCCAGAACATTTAATCGTGCTAATGCGAAACCTATACTTGGACCAAGAGGCAGTCATCAGAACAGAGCAGGGCATGCAGAGCAGATTATCCGAGAGGCTGGGCTCTATGAGGAGAAGTGTGGCATTAGGATCGCTGAAACTGAGGAGGACCTCATGCACTTACTGCAGAGGGTCAAGGACTGCAGCCTTCAGTATGGACTGAGGCTCAATGTCAAGAAGACAAAGATTCTCACCACTGGACCAATTGGTAGCAACAGGATGGATGGCGAAGGGATTGGGATTGTTCACAGCTTCAGTTTGCTTGGCTCCACGGTCAACACTCTTGGCACCAGCAGGCAGGAAATCAAAAAACGTACTGCGATGGGAAAGTCTGCAGTTAGGGACCTCTCTAAAGTACTCAAGAGCAACGGTGTCTCTCTGGAGACGAAGCTGCTCCTGATACAGGCCAGGGTCTTTGCAATCACTTGTTATGCATTAGAGAATTGGACAATGACTAAGGAGAATAGAAGGAGAATTAACGCCTTTGAGCTGTGGTGCTGGAGAAGAGTATTGAATGTACCATGGACCGCCAATAAAACAAACAGATCCATCCTAGAGAGGGTTAAACCAGGTTACTCCTTGGAAGCAAGGATTCTGGGATTTCGTCTGACATACTTTGGACATGTTGCAAGGAGAGAGAGGTCCTTGGAGATGGACATCATGCTGGGTAGGGTAGAGGGACGGACAGCGCAGGAGGGGAAGACCCTCTAGGAGGTGGACTGATTCAGTGACTGGGGTAATTGGGATGGATGTGTCAGAGGCAATGCAATTGGCACAGGATAGAGCAGGGTTTAGGGCTGTTGTACACAGGGTGGCTATGAGTCGCAAACAACCCGACAGCAGATAACAACAAGAACAACAAAAGAATTGAAGAAGAAATTTAAGCTCTAAATTTTAATACTGAAGGAGTCCCTGAGTATGCAAAATGAATGACACTGAGAACACTAGAAGAGTTACTATACCAAAATCAGGAAAGAAGTGTGTCAGAGATGTGTCCTGTCTCATACCTTTTCTATCTATATACAGAACACATCATTCGGGAAGCTGGTGTCAGAATTGGAGGAAGAATTAACAGCCTGTGATATGCAGCAGGTACAACCTTGCTTGCTGAAACAGGAGGACCTGAGAGCTTGCTGTAGAAAGTCAAGAACTGTAGTGTTCAATATGGCATGAAGCTCAACATCAAGAAGACAAAAATCACCATTGAGCCAAGTGTCAACACCATGATAGATGGAGAAGAGATTGAAGTTGTTAAAAATTACAGTTTGCTTGGCTCCATAGTCAACACTCTTTACACCAGCAATAAGGAAATCAAAAGACGAATAGCACTGTGCAAATCTGCAGTCAGGGACTTCTCCAGAGTACTGAAAAACAAAGATGTCAGTCTAGAGAATAAGATGCACCTGATTTAAGCCACACTCTTTACAATTACTTGCTATGCATCAGAGAACTGGACAATGACTAAGGATGACAGAAGAGGAATTGATGCTTTGAGTTGTGGTACTAGAGAAGAGTCTTGAACATACCATGGACTGCCAAGAAAACAGGTTTGTCTGGGAGAGGGTGAAACCAAGTCTCTCCTTGAAGGCTAGGATTTTGAAGTTCTGTCTCACATACTTTGGCATATGGCCAGGAAAGAATGGTCTATGGAGTAGGACTTCATGCTTGTAAAGGTGGAGGGATGGTGCAGGAGAGAAAGACTCTGGATGAGAGGACTGACATGGTAACTAGGTTAATGGGGGTGGGTAAGTCAAATGCCTTTGTATAAGCAATGAAGCACAGATAGACATTCTTCTGGTACTCTGCTCTCAGCCAAGATCCATCTGATATTAGCTATAATATCCCTAGTGCCACGGCCTTCTAAATTCAGCCTGCACTTCAGGCAGTTCTGTGTTGATGTGCTGTTCCAGTCGTTTTTGGAGGATTGTCAGCAGAATCGTGCTTGCATGTGATATCAATGATACTGTTCAATAATTTCCACACTCTGTTGGATCACCTTTCTTTGGAATGGGAATAAAGATAGATCTCTTCCAGTCAGTAGGCCAGGTAGTTTTCCTCCAGATTTCTTGGCGTAACTTGGTAAGTACATCCAGAGCAGCATCTGTTTGTTGAAATATGTGAATCGGTATGCCATCAATCCTGGGGCCTTATTTTTTGCCAATTCTTTCAGAGCAGCTTGAACTTCCTCCTTCATCACCATAGGATCTTGCTCATACATTATTTCATGAAATTCTTCTGTGTCCACCAATTCCTTTTGGTACAATGAGTGTATATTCTTTCTATTTTCTTTTACTGCTTCCTGCATCATTTAATATTCTGCCCAAAGCATTCCTAAGCATTGCAACTCAAGGTTTCAATTTGTTCTTCAGTTCCTTGAGCTTAAGAAATGCTGAGTGAGTTTGGCCCTTTTGATATTATGACTCCAGCTCCTTGCACATTTCATTGTAATACTTTAGTTTGTCTTCCCTCGAAGCCCTTTGGAATGTTCTCTTCAACTCCTTACTATCTTGATTTCTTCCCTTTGCTTTGCTTCTCGGCACTCCAGGGCAATATTTAGAGTTTCTTCTGACATCCATCTTGGTTTTTTCGTCCTTCTTTGCCTTTGTAATGAACTTTTGCATTCTTCCTGAATGATATTCTTGATATACTCCCATAGCTCAAGTGGTCTTCGCTCATTAATGTACAAGGCATCAAACCTGTTCCTGAGATGATTCTGACTGTGTGGATCACAACAAACTGGGGCTGACTTTGAGAAGAATGGGAATCCCAGAACACTTGAGTGTGCTTATGCAAAACTTATACTTGGACCAGGAGGCAGTCATCAGAACAGAGCAAGGAAACACTGCATGGTTCAAAAATGGAAGGGTGAACATCAAAAATGTGTCCTACCTCCCTATCTTTTCAATCTATATGCAGAACAGATTCTCCAGGAGGCTGGGCTATGAGGACAAGTGTGGCATCGGGATAGAAGGCAGATTCATCGACTATGTTATGTAGATCACACAACCCTGCTTGTTGAAACTGAGGAGGACCTAAAGCATTTGCTGCAGAAGGTCAAGGACTGCAGCCTTCAATATGGATTGAAGTTCACTATCAGGAAAACAAAGATTCTCACCACTGGGCCAACTGGCAGCATCATGATAAATGGTGAAGAGACTGAGATTGTTGACAGCTTCACTTTGCTTAGCTCTACAATCAACACTTTTGGTACCAGCAGCTGGGAAATTAAAAGACAAATTGTATTGGGAAAGTCTGCTGTCAGAGACCTCTCCAAGGTACTGAGGAGCAATGATGTCAGTCTGGAGACTTAGGTGCGCCTGATATATTCCATGGTCTTTGCCATTACTTGCTATGCATCAGAGAGCTGGACAAGAACTAGGGATGATAGAAGGAGAGCTGATGCCTTTGAGTTTTGGTGCTGGAGAAGAGTATTGAATATACCATGGACTGCTAGGAGAAGGGTGAGCCAGGCTGCTCCTTGGAGGCAAGGATTCTGAAGCTCCATCTTAAATACTTTGGATATGTTGCAACATGGGATCAGTCCTTGGACAGGGACGTCATGCTTGGGAGGGTGGAGGAACAGCGCAGGAGAAGACCCTCCATGAGATGGATTGTTTCCATCACTGGGGCAATGGGGGTAGTTGTGTCAGAAACAATAAGGTTGGCAAGAGATAGAGCAGGGTTTAGGGCTGTTGTATATAGGGTCACTATGAGTTGGAAGCAACTCAACAGTGCATAATAACAACAACAACAACATGTCAAAATCAGTGAAACTGGCTCCAGATAGGGCAGGTTTCAGAGCTGCTGTACATAGGGTCACTATGAGTTCCAGGCAGCTCGACAGCATATAACAACAATTATACCAAAAGAAATCGTTAACTCTTGAATCATTTCAGAAGGTATTATGAGATCTGAAATAATTTACTGGTGGAAGTTAGCAAAACTGCACTGAAGTCATTAGGAAAAAATAAAACAAGGCTGCAGAAATTGAGGGGACACTAACTGAGATATTTCAACATAAGGATATAAGTTAAATCTATAAGAATTTTAAAAGATTTGGCCAATCAATTCAAAGAACTCCATATCCATGTCAATTACTAAGAAAAGTAATCAGCAAAATGCACAAATTAAACAATATAGATGCTAGAAAAATTTTCCTTGAGATGATTAAAAATAGCTTAGAGTTGTACACTGAAAAGAACTACCAAAAATTCAAACTTGATTCAGAAGAAGACATGACATAATGGTTATCATTATTGATGTCAAATGGGGGTAAAAGTATAAAATACCAGCAACATGAACTATATAGAGGCTTTTGACCCTGTAAATCATAAGACAGAGATCATTATAAAGAATGCAAATTTGAGAACATTTAATTATTGAGTTTTTAATGAATCTGCACATGGATCAAGAGACAGTTATTGGAACAGAACAGAGGAATATTGCAAGGTTTAAATGGGAAAAGGAATGAGTGAAAGCTCTACCTTTCATTGAACTTAATTTATATGCTAAATAAATAATTCAAGAAGCTATAATGTATAAAGAAGGATTGGAGGAAGATTCATTAACAACCTACATATGCAGATGAGCACAATCTAGCCTGCTTAAAATGATGACAACTTGGTGAAGGTACTGATGAAAGTCAACTACAGCCTTCAGTATGGATTACTTCTGAACAAAAAGAAAGTAAAAGTCTTCACAGCTGGTCTTCAAAGTATCAGTATAGTAACAGGCAAAGAAATGGAAGTTGTAAATTATCTTATTCTACTTCGAACAACAATTAAAGCCCACAGAGCTGCAGTCAAGAACACAAGCAATGTACTTCACTGGGAAAACTTAAAAAATATCTCTTTAAAGTGTTAAAAAGCAAAGAGGTTTGAGGACTAAGGCACACCTGACTCAAATCATGGTCTTTTCACTCCCTTTCTATACATATAACAATAGGACAATGAAAAAGATTTAAGGAAAATGGAGGCATTTGAACTGTGGTGTGGTCAAAGAATATTAAATACACTGCAGTTTGTCAGAGGTATGAGCAAATTATTTTGGAGCAAGTACAGGCAGAATATCTTTTAAAGCAAGGATGATGAGACTCTAACTTACTTTCTGGATATGTCATCAGGAAACACTAATCATTGCAAAAATTACCAAGTGTGGCAAAATATAGGTTAAAGGAAAAATCTCTGAGGTGGGTTGACACATTAGTCACAAGAACAGGTTCAAGCATACTACCAACTGTAAAATGGCACAAGACTAGGCAATGTTTTGTTCTGTTATATATATAAGCATGTATTACATGGTGTCGATGTCACAAGAGACAATGTCACAACATGTAATGTCACAACTATCAACAGAAGATTATATCTGTAACATGAAACCACTCTTAAAACATTAAACAAGCAAAATTTAATATATTTATAATTTAAGCAATAATAAAATGCTTGTTGACATGTGCCATTGAGTCACCTGGAACTCATAGTGTCCCTATGTACATTAGCTATGAAACCTGCCATGTCCTGATGCAATCTCATCGTCTCCGATAGACCTAATCCTATTTCTCCAGTCACTCAATCAATTCATTTCATCCTGGAGCTTCCTTTCTTGTGCAGTTCCTCCACCCTTCCAAGCACAGCCACGTACCCAAAGTATATGAGACAGAGCTTCAAAATCCTTGCCTCCAGGGAGCAGCCTGGTTTCACCCTCTCCAGGACAGAACTGTTTGTTCTCCTGACAGTTCATGGTATGTTCAACACTCTTCTGCAGCACCACAACTCAAAAGCATCAATCCTCCTTCTATCATATTTGGTTATTATTCACCTCTTAAATAAAATAAATAGTAAGAAAGAAACACCAACAGTTGTCATCTTCTCTGGAGGGCAAGCACAGGAATTGATGAGAGATAAAAGCACGTAGGTTAAACAGGTGCTCAATGTATGATTACGCTTTCTACTTCACATATACCACATAGTTTTTTAATAATTATCAGGTATTACCTTTAAAGGTTAATTATGACGAATAATAAGAAGAATGGGAATCTCGGAACATTTAATTGTGCTCATGAAAAACCTATGCCTAGACTAAGAGGCTGTTTCAGCGCAAGGGAACACTAGGTGCTTTAAAATCATGAAAGGAGTGTTTCAGGGTTGTATTAATTATCATAACTATCCAATCTACTAAGTAATTTGAGAAGCTGGATGATATGAAAAATGTGACATAAGGATTGCAACAACCTGACATTATGCAGATGACACAACCATGTTGGCAGAAAGTAAGGAGAACTTGAAGCATTGCTGCAGAAGATCAACAGCCTTCAATACAGAATCTCAGCATCAAGATAACAGAAGTCTTCACTGGAACAATAGGCAACATCATAATAGATGGGTAAAAGACTGAAGTTGTCAATGGTTTAATTTTACTTGGATCCACAATCAACAGTAAAGGTAACAGCAGTCGAGAAATCAAAAGATGTATTGCACTGGGAAAAATCTACTGTGAAGGAATTCTCAAAAGTAAAACCGTCAATGATGTCAAGTAAAAACTAAGGTGTGCCTGACCCAAGCCATGGTTCCTGTGCATCTGAAAGCTGGACAATGAATAAGGATGACAGAAGACAAATCAATGACTCTGAATTGTGGTGTTGGAGTGCTGGAGAAGAGTATAAAATATCTCATGGATGAACAGAAGAACAAATGAGTCTGTTTCCTAGGGTAGGCAACCAGGATGTTCCACAGAGGCAAGGATGGTAAAATTGCGTCACATATACTTTGGGCAAGTTGTCAGGGACAGTCCTTGAGTAAAGACATCATGCTGGGAAAGGTAGATGATCAAGTACAAAATCCTCAACAACATGAATTCACTAATAGCTATAAACCAACAAGATGAATTCACACAGTCACCATAGCAATGGACTTGAGCATAGCAACGATAGTGTAGATCGCATAGGACAGAGCAAGGTTCAGATGTGGGGTTGTGTTTTTGTTTTGTTTTGTTGTTTTTTTACCTCATTTCTAAATCTTAACAAGAGTACACACAAAAAGGTTCTATATAACAAAAAAATTCACTATGATGTCCTCGATCAACAGTGGACCTCTATCAATAGTGTACAATAGTGGACTATTGGAAAGTTTACTCAAGAACAGCAGTGTCTTTTTGTCTGCATCTTCTGGCATATAAAACTTGCTAAATTAATCTATGTGTAGGTACTGAATGAAACATAGTATGATGTCAGCATAGTTTCTAGCACTACAACCAATATATACCTAATTAGGGAAAGTTTTTAGTGACTGATATACTAAAACAGCATTACAATGCCCTCTGCTGGTTTCTACTTTGTACTGGAAGTAAAATAACCTACTTTGCTATTTATATTGCTTTATTCACCTGAAATGTAAATAAGATCATACTGCACTAAAAAGAATATAGCTTCTATACTAGTTGCACATTCTAAGTTTATAACTACCATTCCTTACTTTTCAAATTCAATTTACCAACAAAAAATGTAACAAATTTGTGTCAAACTATACTGTTACCGTAATCACAGAGGAAAATACAAGGTGAAGAGATTTGTCTAAAGCCTTATTTAACCTATGAATAATTAATCTCTCTCTCCTTATGGAACATTTAATTCATTCTTATATGTTCAAAGAATATAAATAATTCAGTATATATCATTAGTATTTCATTCTTCAGTAGAGATACTAGCAAAGTACTATAAAATTATTTTGGCTGATAAGGGATATGCTTGTTGTTAGGTGTTGTTGGGTTGAGTACAACTCATAGTGACCCTATGAACAAAAGATATGAACCTAGTCCTGTCCAGCATCATCCTCTCACTGCTTGACACATAAGAGCCCACTGCAGCAATGTGTCAATCCACCCAGCTGAAGGTCTTCTTCTCCCTCACCGACCTTCCACTTTGTCCAACATAATGTTCTTTTCCAAAGAACAGCCCATTCCCAAAGTATGTGGTCTCCAGTAAATAGCTACACACCTGGCTATTAATACCTAGTATTAAAATGGACTATAATAGAAAGTCCTCTGTGATGTATACTGTATAATTTTATTTACATACTTAAAAGATGTAGTTAAAATAAATTCTTCTATTCCAAGAGATACTTTTCTATTCATAAAGCACAGATGCTAAAACAGGATCATTTTTTTCCATATTAAAAAATGAAATTTCTAAAGTTCCACACTGTCATTCAGTTCACCTGAGCCAACAATTAAATATAAATTACTATAGAACCAACTGAAAATTTCTTCCACTTATAACAAATAAGACTGAACAAAACATAAAAATATTTGTGATCAGTATATTTTTATCTATTTTAAACATTTCTAATATTTTACCAATACTTGTTATATAACAAATAATAAAATGATGGTATCTAGAGTAATAACAATTTTTATTCTATCCCTAAGTCTTTCCTGAAGTAGAATTCCTTGGTGTCTGAACAGTTAGTCATAGTTCATATCCAGCATCAGTCAAATGATCGTCTTGGTATATATAAGACATTTCTTGTTGTTAGGTGCCATCAGCTCTGACTCAAAGCGATTTTATGTATAACAGACCCAAATACTTTGTGCAATCTCGCTCCATCTTCAGAGTTTTCATTGTGCTTAAGTACAAAGGACAGTCACTGTGGCAATTTGTCTTCTTGTTCTTCCTTCCTTTTGCGAGCCCTCTATTTTTCAAGCATGATGCCCTTTTCCAAGGACTAATACTCATACCTATGGCCTGTTTTACCATCCAACATTTCACATTTACAAAAACATACTACCTGATTGTTTTAGACATTAGTAAAACAAATAATGAAGTGTAACAAATACTGAGATGCACAGTGGTAGGAACAGTTGTGAAGGTTATGCAGTTTGATCTACCAGCTACTGTGCAAGAGAAGGAAGGGTAATCACCTCTCTTGCGATTACCTGCCTCTGGAAACCTACTGGAGGGTCAGCTATGGATTGGTTCTGACTTGACTGCACACAACAAGAGGGCCCATGGGAATGTGTTTGTGTAATGATGGGTGTAAGTCAGATGCTCATAAATCACAAACTATCCATATTTAAAATACTGTGAATTATTGTATTGTAGAATAAAGGGACTTTCAGTATATAACTTTAAACCGTATCTTTTTAAAAATTTCACCTTTCCCAGTTCCTTCCTTGGGCCAACAGAAAAATGAGCCTCAGAGACATTAACATATATGATCAGATACTTACTTAGGAATAAGTACTTAAACTCCTTAAACAATATCATTTCTTGTATTGCTTGATGAGTAAAATTAAAACATTCAACTGATTTTTTAAGCCTTTAAAATTTTAATTATTTGGTTATACTGAAATTCAACAACTTGATTTTCACTCTGATGTAGGAGGTAATAACTATTTTTACTTTCTTAGATAATTAAGTTCTTAGTTATAAGCTCTTCATCTGTCAGATAAACTCTAAAGTTTCTTTCACATCAGTAATTCTATCATTTTTAATAAAAAGGCAGCCATGTCATAATGTTTGGAAATTATCTGTTCTTGCCCAGGTAGGACAAATGGGCCAGTGATCTGAGTTCATAGGTGGGCACATTGAAGGAAAGATATGGTGGGGTACTTCTGAGAAATCAACAATTAAAAAACATACAGAGCAGAGTTATGCTCTGACACATATGTGGTCATCATATTCAGTAGGAATCTGTTTTCAACAGCAACAGATCTGATTTTTAGTTCATTGTTCTAATTTCTCATCAAGACTACAGAGAACTTTAGGGGTAGGATCATATTTTACTCACCATCTATCTCCCAATGCTACTAGCACAATTATCTGGTGTCCTCTCTCCAAAAAAAGTTTTCCATGAAACTGGTTGAGCTAAATTGGATATAATGTTATCTCCTCTAAGATAAAGAACACTTCAGTCATAACTAAAGTATATTTTTATGTCTTAGGGAGCTCTGGTGGCTTGGCGGTAAGGAACTGCACTGCCAACACAAAGGTATAAAGTGCGAATCCACAAGCTGCTATGTGGGAGAAAGACGAGTAATCTCCAGCCACGCAATTTATTGTCTCTAAAACTCAGAGGCGGGTCAGCTATGGATCAGTTCTGATTTGGCAGTTTACAACAACAGATTATCTATGATAGGAAAATTCTGACAAAATAAAATTACATTTCTCATTTCCATATGGCAGGAGAGTCCCTTTACTATCGATAACCTGAAAGTAATTTGATCTGTATTTGCAATGACTATACAAAGAAATATAAAGAACAGGACTCAATTCACTAATTGGAAAACTAGCTTAATAAATAACCCATCTTTGGATAAATAAGATGTAAATATGTAAAGGGGGGAAATGAATGACTCATTTTGCTCCCCCTATTTTAATTTTTTTAAATTTTGGATTATAAGTACTTGGAAAGAATATGAGAAGACATGTTCAATTAGAACAGAAATACCATTTCTTTCCATAAATACATATCAAATGTTATCATGGTCCCAACATGTCATTCCAACTTTAGCTACTTACTTGATGGCCCAAGGACATCTTTGCTATCACCCAGAAGCTTTAATGCAGGATAATTGAGCAGCAAACAAATACAGTCCAAACCAGGAAGAAGCAAAATGCATCAGGACGGAAGCAGTAATGAAATAAAAGGACAAGGAAAATAGCATTAGTTTATAAGTAGAAAGCACATGCACATCAATCCTAATAACCATAATTTATAAGACATTTCCTTTCCTTTGCCAAACATTCACATGTACACAAAAAAATAAACACATCCAAGCTTAAGAATTACCAAATGTTTCTCTTAGTTTTAGAAAGTAAAAGTGGAAAGAAAAGAATTATCCAAGTATTTTATTCCAAAAGTCACTGAAGTGAAAAATGACCTTTAAGATATAAAGAACAGCCAAAAGATACTCATTCCTTAAATTATGTGGTTTATAAATTATCTAACACCTCATGCATGATTAAATGTTAGTTTTGCATGCTATGAAAGTACTTAATATTACAGTGAGTTAGTCTATTTCTTCTGTGAAAACAAAGAAATTAACATTTGTTGACTGTTCATTAAATACCTTGAAGCACTGTGCAAAAAAAAGTTCTATAAAGACATCAAAGTAAGACAAACTTCTTCTCAAACAGAAAAAAAAATGATGAGGACAACTGATTAGAAAGCTAGATTTTATTAAGTAGAACAAAATTTTCTTAAGACCCACAATATCTGGAATTACTGGTCTTTAGGAACTAAGAGGTAGAATATTTCTTGAGCTTGTTTCAATAGGCAAGAAAGCTATCAAAACACTGACATTTCTTTAATATTATTTTAAATATATCTCACTTAACAAGTTTAAATGCTTTAAATGTTGCAGGCTGCCTCTTTACCTTCAATCTGTATCTGAACAGCCCTTTCTTCTATCAACATAATAATAGGACCTTCTGATCTGATAATTAAAATTACTTTTTCAAGGAATTAAACTATCTGAATTACTGTGACGTTTGCTCTAAATGACGGACCTCCTTATTTTCCCTCCTCCTTTCCCCCATTACCTGATGTGCTAAATTATTTTTCCTTGAGACAGCTGAGATCAGATGAGACAGCAGACCTTAGGGGAGATAGCAATCCACTAATGCAGGCATCACACAACCCAAGAACACTCTGAATGAATACCCTAGGTACTTCCAGGAGCTCTTTCCTTTTAATTCTGCCAAGAGTTTCAGGTGCCATGTGAGTGACTCCTATATGACCTTCCAGAGAACAGCTATCTTAAAAGGCCATGTTCCATAATAACTATGGAGATGGCCATCTTTACACACACACAAAATCATTAATTTGCTGGGCCATCTTAATCATCTGTGCATACTCCCCACAAGACCCAAAATGTATTTCTGGTGTTACTCACATTTAAAGAACAAATGCATATGTATGTGCTTAATCATTCTGAGCAAGTGACAAAGAAATCCTTATTTGTCCTCATTCCCAAGAAAGATAACCCAACAGCATGCAGAAATTATCAAACATTATCAATAATACTACACGCAAGCAAAATATTGCTGAAGATCATTAAAAAACATCTAGAACAGTTCAGGGTGGGTTTAGAAGAGGCCTTCGTTTCAAGAGTATCACTGCTGATGATGGAAACAGAGAATACCAGAAGAATGTCTATTTGTATTTTATTAACTATGCAAAGGTATTTGATTGTGTTGATCATAACAAACATTGAGAATAGGAATACCAGAACACTTAATCAGACCTGCATGAAATCTAGAGCAAGCAGCTGCTATCCTAACAGAACAAAGAAATACCGCATGGTTTAAAATAGGGGAAAATGTACATCACAGCCATATCTTTCACCATAGCTATTCTCATTAGAAAAGCTGGACTTTATGAAGAAGAGTGAGGCTTCAGAATTGGAGGAAAACTCAGGTGACAAAATTTAACCCATTGAGAATCTTCCTCTTTTTCACTGGTCCTCTACAAAATTTGTTTTCTTTCTTCAGGGACTGGCCCTTCCTGATAGCACGTCCAATGTATGTGAAAAGAAGTCCTACAACCTCCCTTCTAAGAAGAATTCTCACGGTACTTATTTTAAAACAATTATGTTCTTGTACCATAATTTCAATATATTAAACTTTTCTTTGGTCTTCTATATTAACTGTGCAACTTTTATATGTATATGAAGTTATTCTAAGACTATAACTTGGGCTAGGTGCCCAAGTCTTCAAAGTGCATCTTTGCTTTTTTTAATACTTTAAAGATATTCAGGGATCTTTTGCAGCTGATTTGCACAATACAACTGTTGTCAAGTGCTTTCAGATCAGCAATGACTCTCGTCCAACACAGCAAAACCCTGCCCAACCCTGCATCATCCTCACTATCTCTGCTGTGTGTAAAGCCACTGTTGCCACCACTGTGTCAATCCATCTCATTAAGGATCTTCCTCTTCTTTGATGACCCTCTCCAGGGACAAGACCTCCCGATAACATGCCCACAATATTTAAGTCACACCTTTCTTGCTTCTAAGGAGTACTCTGTCACAACAAAATGTTCTTTCAATTCTTGACTGTTGTACTCGTGAACACTGATCACGGATCCACATAAAAGAAAGTTATTTTACTTACTTTATTACTGTAAGTTAATAAATCCAGGGTGTTTTAGATACCAACTTTGGGTATTTTTTTTAACAGCAATAAATAATTACTGAATTTCTAGAAAAGTAAAAGAACTTATGAAACTAACCTTCCACTCTTAAGAATAACTATTTCCCTAGATTTATCAATAACTTCCTTATAGAAAGCAATGATTCTACCTTTCTATATGTATATCTGGCAATATTTATTTCAAATATAAAAGATGAAGTATGACTAGCTAACCTATTTTCAACTAACAGTTAAACTTGGTTTTGTTGTGCAGTTATAGTCTCAAGTTGAGCTGATTAAGAGCACTGTTAACTGTTGTACATTTCTTGTCTATTTACTTGGAAAATTTCTTAGCCTATAGGAGCTCCTGAATAGCTATTTCAAAAACTTCGATTATATTTAACTCTCAACATTACATCTTAAAACATGATTTTTTCACATAAATCCAACTCTACTGGACAGATCTTTATTCCCTCAGATTGCAGTTTTGTTCACAATAGCAAGGAGTTGGAAACAACCTAAGTGCCCATCAACAAACGAATGGCTAGAGAAACTGTGGTATATTCGCACAATGGAATACTATGCTGTGACACAGCGCGAGGGCGACGCAGCACGAGGGCGACGCCGCCAGACCAGGGAACGCTGGGGGAACGCACGCGGCC
>NW_006399771.1:19700652-19703902 GCF_000299155.1 Elephantulus edwardii | reverse complement strand
CAAAGGACACACTGACAAAGAAGATTAATCAGAACTGGCTTTGACAAGCACTGTGGCATTTGGACAAGAACAAACTGGGAGGAGGGTAGAGAGAATGGTGCAGCGGTGAATGAATGGAAACCCAAAATCTCTGTAAATGTTTATGAAAATTAATAAAATATAATTATAGAAAAAAAGACATAAAAAACAAATCTTAAAAACACTATTGCTACCATTCACTCCTTTATCCATTCAGCAAATCTTTACTGTGTAACTGGTGGCCCAGTGGTAAGGAGTTCCACTGCCAACCTACAGGTACATGGTTCTAATCCACCAGCTGCTCCATGGGAGAAAGACAAGCATTCTCCTCCCATGTGATTTACCACCTCTGAAAACCCACAGGAGGGTCAGTCAGCTATGGGTTGGTTCCTGCTCGACAGCACATAGCAACAACTAATATATGTATGTATGTATATATACACACACACACATACACCTGGCAGAAAGTAGAGAAAGATGTTTACCTGTATTTCATTTACTGCAAAGATAGCTGACTATGGGATTTATAATAATGTATAACACTGTGAAGAATGGGAATTCCAGAACACTTAATTGTGCAAAAAAAACCCCTATATAGACCAAGAGGAGCATTCAAACAGAAGGAAAAAATACTGCATGGCTTATAACTGTAATCATGGTAGTTTCCTTTTATCATACTTATTCAGTCATAAATACTCTGAGAAACCAGACAATATGAGGTAAAGCTCATCATGATTAGAGGAAATTCATTTGCAATCTACAAGGTGCAGATGACACAAACTTTGCTTGCCAAAAGTAAGTAAGAGTTGATTTAGGGAGCTCTGGTAGTCTAGAGGTAAGAAGTTGTGGTGGCAACTCAAAGGCACCTGGCTGAAAGTCAAGCAGCTCCTCCAAGGGAGAATGAAGGGCAATCTCCTCTCACTCAAGTGACTTCCTCTGATAATGCATCAGAGTTAGTTCTGACTCAATAGCACATAACAACAACAGCAGCATTTAGTCAATACTCATGGTAATAGCAGTTCAGAAATTAAAAGATGTCTTTCACGGGAAGGAAGATTTCTTTTTTATATTTAAGCTAAAGTATTGAGAATACCATGGACTGTTAGGAAAACAAACAGATTTGTCCTGGAAAGGGGTAAACCAGGCGGCTCCTTGGAGGCAAGGATTCTGAGGCTCCGTCTAACATACTTTGGACATGTTGTGAGGAGAGACCAGTCCTTGGAGGAGGACCTCATGCTTGGGAGGGTCGAGGGACAGCGCAGGAGTGGAAGGCCCTCTATGAAGTGGATTGATTCAGTGACTGGGATAATTGGGATGGGGGTGTCAGAGACAGTGCAATTGGCACAGGACAGAGCGGAGTTTAGGGCTGTTGTACATAGGGTCACTATGAGTCGCAAGCAACTCGACAGCACATAACAACAACAACAACAATTGTTTGTACCATCCAGGGACTCCAAATAGCCCCTAGAATATGATGGGTAGTCACCTGGACTCTAATCTTTCTACCCAGGACACTACGAGACAAGGGAGCTAATATCCTAAAAGAGGGGAGTTCTGGTGGTTGAGTGGAAAGGAGTTGCACGGTTAATCCACAGGCACACATTTCAAATCATCTGTGGTAGAAAGATGAGCAATCTCCCCTGCAACTTATTGTCTCTGAGAACCCACTGGAGGGTCAGTTCTGACTCAATGGTACAACACAACAACAAAAAGAAGGAACATATAACCAAAGAAACAAATGCACTGTCACTGAGTCAATTCTGACTCAGAGAGAACCTCCATTAGGTTTCTCAAGCTGTTAATCTTTAGTGAAGGAGACTACTGCTCATCTTTCTTCCTCAGAGTGGTCCAACCTATATAACATATTATGCTAAGGAAAAGGCAGCAATATGAACAGTCTTGACTGAAGGAGAAAACTATAATAGTCTAAACTCACAAAAAACTTAAAGCATAATAAATATGCTGAAAAAGATATTTTCATTTTCCATAATAGAAAGTTCAAAAAACGTAATTTTTGTTAACATTCTTGAATGTATATTTAATATAAATTGTTGTTATAGTAAAGCCAATGAGAGGACAAGATATTTCAATGTGTCATAATAAATTGGCCATAAGAAGTGTTATTTAATTAGTTTGCAGACAAATGATCTTTACAACCATAGATCATCATCATTTAGGATATCAATCTTGCTAACAGATCCCCAGGTAAGACGCGGACCAGACCATTTCCACTATTGTGGGACGCTCCAGAAATTAGTGCATTAACTGTGGTAGGTAGAATAATCTAAGTTATTTTATATCCTGCATTCAGATTCATCTTTTTATCTACTTAAAAATATTCAATGGCATGCCATAAATTACAAAGTCAAGTCCAAAATTTATCATCGAGCACTCAATTTCTTCTGTACAGTGGCTCTCTAGGTAGCACATCAGCCACTATTCCTATGAACTTTATGCCCTCTACTCCACGAATTTGTTAAATAGTCATTGTTTATCTCCTGCCATTCCTAATACGATTAAACAGACCAAGTATTTTTTTAAAAAAAAACACATACCATGAAGTGAGATTGAACCAAACATTTCCTTTTGTTTAATAAGCTTTTTATTTTAATTGTGATTTTAACAAAAGTTTACTGGATAGTTAGATTTTCATTCATTCATTTATTGTTTAAAACAAACATTTCACCCCTTCTATCCCTTTACTCTGGTAGCCTAGTGGTAAGGAGTCACACTGAAATTCAAAAGGCACTTGGCTTGAATCCACCAGCTGTTCTGTGGAAATCATAAAGGCAAACTCCTTCCATATTATTAAACTGCCTCTGAAAACTCACTGGAGGGTCAACCATGAGTTGTGCTCAACTTGACTATACATAACAACAAAGAACCCCTTAGTGGCCATTCAGCTTTGTTTTCAGAAAACTTTGTAGTATCAATGGATACAGATTTATCAATGATACAAGAGGAGTATTCTTGCCCATTTATTATTATTTTGCTCTGTGTTATAACAGAAAAACTAAGATTATGAGAAAGTATAAAGTCAAGTTTACTAAGCAGCCTAGAGTTTTTTCCAAGGTGTTTTATTGTTTCCCATGTTGTCTAATTGTTTCTTTTTTTTTTTTTTTGAGATGATGCTTGACATTAACAAAATGTCAATGATGATGCTTTCACCTTAACAAAAACAATAGTAATTTGGTACAATGATTACATATAATCTCAAATAATACTCAATATT
>NW_006399771.1:19697231-19698937 GCF_000299155.1 Elephantulus edwardii | reverse complement strand
ATCACTCACCTGGGTAACGAAGGCAGGACCGTTATCAGACTCAATTATTTTAGGTATTCTAAACTTTGGGAAGATTTCTTTTAGAATCTTCTTAACAACAATATTAGCAGTCTCATTTCTGGTAGCCACAGATCTTGCTGCTCCTGCTCCAGCGCCTCCCGCTCGGCCACCAGCTGGTCTTCCTTGACTCGGAGCTCACTGGCCCGGATCTTGAGCTCTGCCTGCTCTTTCACGGACTTCTGCTCCTCTAGCAGGGCGCTCTTGGCTCATTCCAGCTCTTTCTTCTCTATGGCTGTCTGCTGGACTATGGCCTTCCTCTGCTCTTCCAGCGAGTGCTGCGTGGACTCGGCTTTGGACTACTCAGCACTCACACGCCGGCGCTCCTGCTCCAGGAGTCGGCTCTGCTCGCCCAAGCGCGTCTATGTAGGCAACTGGTCTTTTCCAAGGTCCTAAAGTTTGGGTTAGCACCCCTTTAGCTACCTTTTCTCTTTCGTCAATGTGCATGACAAAGGGCTTTTTCAGATCAGGCAGGGTTAGTGCCGGTGCAGAGAGCAGAGTCTTTTTTTTATGTTCTTAAAGGCAGTTTCATGCTCTTTTGTCCAAACAAAGTTTTCTTTTCCCCGAGTCAGTGGGTACAAAGGGGCGGCGAGGGAGGCAAAACCAGGTATCTATAGTCTACAGAATCCTGCCGTGCCCAGGAATTCTCTCACCTGTTTTGATGAAGTTGGCGGAGGGATGTGCATGACGGTTTCTTTCTTTGCCTCAGTTAGCTATCTTTGTCCATCTTTTCGCGAAATCTTGCTGGATCTCGATACAAAGCTTCTTTATCTTCTGGGTCTGGCAGTCTCCTGCTACCCAGGTATCTACTCTGTTTATTTTCTCCCTGACTCTTTCCTTTTTTACTTACTACAGCAGCCAAGATTTTAGTTAAGTTCCTCTCTTGCCGGCGATCTCGCCGGTTCTCTCTTTCTTCTTGAATCTCATACTATGCTAAAACTTTTAACTAGAGCAAATAAAATTCACTTCCTCAAGCCCTCTACAACTTACTACACACTTTCAATTTAGCTTTTACTATCTTTCATGTTCTGGCACAACCAGACATTCTACTTTAAAGCAAAACTACTCTCATTTTCTCTCTTAAACAAAAATAAACAAAACTTATTATTAGTTATTTCTGCTTTCTCTCTTACCTTAGTCAAATTGGTGGGGCGCCTAGGAGCCCCCCTGAGACCCGCCACTAGAGTCTGGCAATAATTGGACAGCCTCTCCTTACCTTCAATGGTGTTATAGTCCCAGGTGGGTCAAATTAAGGGAAAGCCAGCGTTGATTTCAACAGGAGTTTGCACTGGGTGCCCTGTGGCATCTTTAACGTTTTTTCTGGCTTCTGTCTATATTCACTATATTTTGGAGTCACAGAACTATATACATTAACAGAATATAACAATTTATAAAAACTCAACAACTATACACACAATTTCTTAAACATTCAGTCACTTAAAGAGAAAATGCACTAGTGTCTTGGGCAAACTTGGTAATCATCAACTACATCTACTATAATAACTTTGACTGTTGCATAAGTGTAATAACAGCAGAAATAAGAATGCCTTTACACAGCACAGGTTCTAGATATACACAGATTTATACAGACATTATTATATTATATTTTAAGGAAAATTTCTATTTACAACTTCACATTAACTCATAGA
>NW_006399771.1:19677908-19694894 GCF_000299155.1 Elephantulus edwardii | reverse complement strand
GGAGATCAAAAGAAAGTCAAGTATTGTATTGTCTAAAATCATAAAGCTAAGTGATAGACGGAACAAAACAAAAAACTAAGTGAAAGGGCCTGGATTTTAACATGTAGCTAAGTGATTACATGTCTAAGTTTTTACCTCCTTCTCTTAAATCTAAACAGCAGTGAGCATTGGCCATTCAGTTCAAAAGTAATATTTCATAAATAGTTTAAACAGAAAGTCAAGGTTAGTTTCAAATAGCAACTACTTCAGTAGTTCACAATGAAATTATCATTTCTTAAAATGAACTGAAATGTTTAAAAGAAGAAAGTTAATAATAAACAGCTAGGGGGAAAGTAGCTTTTGAACTTTAGTCTTTCAGCAACAGTAGAAATTAAAATTAAAATTAATTTACATTTTATTAATACAAGCCTAAGAAGTTTGAAATCGTATTTAAGGCTAACTATGCAGATAGTACTTTAAAATCTATTTTAAACAATTCCATTCAAAAATGGTGGGTATGTCACAAATATTACAGAGGCAGAGTAAAGTATTCTGAGATACACAAAGCTTGGTTCCACAATTTAAGCTGTGAGGCTTTAGAGACGATCATTAACCTCTCTGGGCCTCTTTTCCTAACTTGCCTACAAATAAGTATTTATTTTTAATGATTTTTACAGGATTAGCTTAATAAACATACACCTAAAAATAGTAGCTCTTATTATTACTAATAATATCTATTACCACTGTGTTGTTGCTGCTGTTGTTGTTAGGTTGCCTAGAGTCAAGTATGACTTACCGCAACCCCTGCAGAGATAAAGAATATTTCACCTTCTGAAAAACAACAACTCTTAAGGCAATCCATTAACATCAAGAAAATTTTATGGTAAAGATCATGATAAGGCCTAGATACTAATTTGTTTTAAAATTATTGTAGAAATAAAATCACCTACCGTCAGCTTTCCACTTATAATTACTGTGACTAATAGCTTTCGTTGGAAACTAAGTTACTTCTAAGCTCATCTTATTTTCTATTAACAAGCTATCATTTTAAAGTTTAACTTTTTTTTACCATGCAAAACAAGTATGAGCCAGAAATTCAAGAATAGTCATCAAGTTAATGAGTCAGCAGAATTACATTTTGTTATCAATCATTAGACTAACCTTACATTTATTTACATTTGAATAACAACATTTACAAATGGTGCAATGATTAAGTACTTGTCTGCTAAGGGAAAGGTCAGAAATATGAACATATCAGTGGTTCTGACAAAGAAGCTACTGGAATATTTGTTCCCATAACAGATTATTCGTGTTAAGTGGCATCATGTTGAGTATGACTCATAGTGTTTCTATAGACTTGAACTCTGTCTAACCTGCCTCAATCTTACCATCCTCGACACATTTGAGTTCTCTACCACATCACAAACACTATCAATCCATCTTGTTGAAGGATTTTTTTCTTTCTTTGTTGGTCCTCCACCTTTCCAAGTATGATGTCTCTTTCCAAAAAACAGCTTCTCCTACTAATATGTCCAAAATATGTGCGATGAAGCTTCACCACATTTACCAATTAGGAACATTCTGGTTGCACTTTCTCCAAGGAATATCTGTTTGTCCTTCGGCAGTCCACGGGATAGTCACAACTCAAATACATTGATTCTTCTCTTGTCGTCCTTATTCATCATCCAGCTCTCAGATGCACAGCAGGTGAATGAAAAGACTGTGGCTTGTATCAGGCACATCTTAGTCTTTAAACTGACATCACTGCTCTTCAGAACTTTGGAGAGATTCCTGACAGATCTTCCCAATGCTATACATCCCCGACTCCTGACTGCTGGTAACAAGCATGTTAACTAGGGATCCAAGCAAGATGAAATCTTTGACATAAAAAGACAGAGCCCAGGAAATCTCCCGGGGCAATTCTACTCAGACTTACCAACAGTCAGAATAAAATTCTGATGGCATAACAAGATAATATAACTCTCAACTCCAAGAAATATAAAAGTGAAATAAGTTGGCCTCCATTCTACTCCAAAAAACACAAATTTGTTGAAGAATCTACCATCTAATAAATCACAGTACTACCGGCTGAGTATATTTTTAAAAGAACAACCTCATTTCAGATAATGAATATTTCTAATTAAGAATTCTATAAATCTATATGCAATCAATCACTCAAAGGGAACTGAAAATGAAAAACATACTGTAATGAAATCACAAGTCATCATGTAATCTATCTTTTTCTAAGTTATTGGACAAATAACTGCTATCCTACCTCTTAATATCCAAAACCAATTTAATCAATCATAAGACAGTAGCAGTTATTAAACTTCTATTATTTAATGGGAAAACTACAAATATAGCAACAGATCCTAATACTGCATTGCCTTACCTGTTTCATTCTCTCTAAATCTCTAATCTGCATGTGATTTCAGATGTGGAGTTGTTTAATTTGCTCAATTGTTATCATCCTGATTTCACTGAAGTTAAAAGGTTTGTGGGGTAAAAACTAAATTCTATTGGTATAGCTTACACCACAGAGCTGAGAGGGCAAGGGTAAGAAAACCAAGAGGTAGGAACAGAAATATCAACTGGCTGGGCTGTATCTCAGTAGACTTCAAACAATTTATAAAAGTCCTAATAGTAGAGGAGTCAAAGTATTACTCTTAAAGACATTTGAAAGTTTGTTTGAAGCACATTTTAAAAACAAAATCATAGCTTACATGAAACTTGCAGCTGTAGATGACTATTATGTTATAGGTGAAATTACTCACCAAAGTTCGGTCAGGTTCTCCGCTATCTGCCAAACTTGCCTCCATAGTGAAAGAGGGCAGGTTTATGCGTTTCCTTCCTTTAATGTGCAGTCATCCTATAAATATGGAAATCCTAGGAGAGAAAAAAAAAACTATATGTATTAGGATTTATTGGAAATTACTGTATCAGAGAAACAGAGTAATAAATGTATTAGCGCGCACGCACACACACACTCCAAACCCACTACCAATGAATAGATTCTGATTCCTAGTAACTCTCAAATGCCTTCCCATAAGGTATCCTAGGTTATTATCTTTATAAAAGTAGACTGCCTCATCATTTTTTTCTTTTAAGAGGCAGCTGGTAGATTCAATAAGCTTATAGTTAAAGCTCAACATTTTTATCTACTAAGCCACCATGTCCCTGTTGTTACTGTTATGTCTTCTGAGTTCACTATAACAGCCAATGAACCTTACAGTATTTTCTATCTTCCTCATGATCTCCACTACACTTGTGGTCTCTTGTACAGTCATTAGGTCAATCTACCTTGTTGAGTGTCTTCCTCTTTCTCTGACCTTCCATCTTTCCCAGAATCTTTCTAAGGTCTGGTCTCTCCTGACAGCATGTGAGCATCCTGCCCAAAGTATGTGAGACAAGTTTCACCATCCCTTCCTCTAAGGAGCACCATTATTGCACTTCCTCCTTATTTGTTCTTTTTGTAGTCCATAGGCTCTTTAGTCCTCATCTCTAATATCACAATTCAAAGGCATCAATTCTTTGGGTTTTTGTATTCACTGTCAAACTTTTAGTTACACAGGAAATAACTGAAAATACTATGATTTGCATCAGGTACAGCTTAGACTTTAAACAGGTAAATACTTGTTCTTTACTATTTTAAGGAAGTCCTTGACCTGACAGCAGATTTCCCCAATGAAGTGTGTGTGATTTCTTGAGTGCTACTACTGTGGGTGCCGATAATGGATCTAAGTAAAATGAATTTGACAATGTCAAACTTTTCCTCATCTATCATAATGTTGCCTAAGAGTCCGGTGGTTAAGATTTGTAGTTTCCTGATTTTAAGATGTAATCCATAATGAAGGCTGTGGTCTTTGACTGTTTTCAGTTAATCCTTCAAGTTTTCACTTTTTGCAAGCAAGGTTGTAAAAAACAAACAAACAAACAAACAAACATCTTTCTGGTATTCTCTGGTTTCAGTCCGAATCCATCTGACATCAGTATTGGTATCTCTCATTTCACAGCCTCTTCTGAATCCAGCTGGAATTACTGGCAATTCCCTGTCAGTATGCTGTTTCAGTCATTTTAAAATAACCTTCAATAAGATTTTACTTGCATTTAATAGTGATGTTATTTTCAATAATAAATTATTTTCCATAATTTTCACATTCTGTTGGACCACCTTCTTCCATATAGATAGCCAGGTATCTGTCTTCTAGATTTCTTGAAGAGCATGTCCAGCATTGCATTTGTTTGTTGAAATACCTCAAAAGGTATTATTCTTCCCTGAGGCCTTTTTTTTTTTTTGCCACTGTCTTCAGCGAAGCTTGGATTTCTTCCTGTAGCAGTAATGGTTCTAGATCATATACTATTTCCTAAAATAGTTCAGGGTCGACCAATTCTTTTTTATACCATGTCTGCATTCCTTCTACCTACATCAATGAAGATTTTGTCCATATTATCCTTCAGCATTAAAACTCGACGTTTAAATTTGTTCTTCAGCTCTCTTGACTTGAGAAATACTGAGAAAGTTCTCTCCTTTTTGTTTTCTAACTCCAGCTCTTTACATATTTTGTTACAAAATTTTGTTGTCTTCCTAAACTACCCTCTAAAATCTTCTGTACAAATTAAGGTTAAGTGCCCCAAATTTCTTAACTCTGATAATAGCAAGTTAAATGATACTGTAAGCTTGCAGTATTTTTGTGAAGTACTAGATAAGAACTAAAATATATATGTTGTTGATTGCCTTCAAGTCAAGCATGACCCATAGCAACCCTATGAACAAAAGGCCTAAAGCCCTCTAGAACTATGGACATTTATCAAAGTTCATAGAGTTTCTAGAAGCATGTTGTTATAACATGTAACAAATAACAACATGCCTCTAGAACTCTATGAACTTTGATAAATGTCCATAGTTGTAGAGGGGGGAGATATATAGAGGGTGTGTGTGTGTGTGTGTGTGTGTGTGTGTGTGTGTGTGTGTGTGTGTGTAAAATCACAAAAATCTGAAAGGAAAAGAACATTACATTGTTGTTGTTGTTTTTATGTGCTGTTTGAGCTGTTGAGCTGTAAATGACTCATAGTTGAGCCTTCAGTAGATTTTCTTGTCGATCACACGGGGCCAATTCCCTATCTTTCTCCCAAGGAGCAGCTCTGGTGGGTTTTTTAATCACCTGCCTTTGGCATAGCACTGCAATTAATCTCCACTATACCACCACAGCTCCCTGAAGGGAAGGGATATGTAACAGCCTAAAAAGTATAAATAAGTATAAATGTACTCTTCTCTCATTCTAAGATTAAAGTGAAAAGATATTTAAATGATAATAAATCTAGGAATAAATAGTCTTTAATAGGTAAGTATTTAAAACAAATTTAGTAACAGTATTCTTTGGGAAGTTTACTTGGGGAAAAGCAGGATATTCTCTAACATTATAACTTTTTGAAACACTATGCCTACTGTCTACAGCTAAAAAAAAGTTTTAGCAACATTTCGGTAAAAGAATACAGTGTATCACACTCCTTTCTAACCAAGAGAAAGCTAGAAACTACATGCATCTTAATTTAAGCATAATTACTGGTTGAATTGACAATTTCAAGAAGATGATGTTCTCTCTTTTGTTCCTTTTGTTATCAGTACTCTAGTCATTGTTTGGGTACTGTTCTGCACTGACAGTGAGAACCAAATTCCCAGAGAAAGTAACTTTAAAAAAAAATTCTTTTATTACAGCAGTGACAGAAAAAAATGAAGCAAGGAGTACTTACAAACTGCTTAAACACATGTCATTTAATCATGACAAGTTTTTGATACCATATTGAGTGATGGCTGCCACCCATACTTCTCAAGAAAATGACAAATTATGTCTGGTTTATGGCTTTCTATCTCACAAGATGCCCCTCAAGCCTTTGTTTTGTTAAGTATGTATGTAATGAAAACAAAGATTCTGTAAAGTAAGAATACTTATTACTTTTTAAAAAGAACATTATATTTTTTTTAGGGCGCTCTGGTGGTCTAGTGGCAAGAGGCTGCACTGCAATCCCAGAGACGTGTGGTTCAAATACACCAGATGCTCTGCTGGAGAAGGAGGGGCAATATCCTTTGCCAGTCAGATCTGTTTTGACGGTACACACACACACACACACACACACTTTTTTTTATTTTAAAAAAGAACAAACATTATCTTTTTAATCACTAAAAATGCTTTCAGAGGGTGCAGAAAAGACAGCAAATAAGAATACCCAGCATTATAATCTGAGTGATGTTAAAGTATTAGTTTAATGTGACATTAAGTCTCAAATCAAAGTCTACTTAAGTAATGAGAAATTACAGAAATGTGAAAGTTATTAAAAAGCTTACCTCACCATATAATTTATGAAGCCTAGCCACACAAAAAAAGGTAAGTAACTACCTGACTATAAGAGTTTAATTCTAATGTCTTTCCATCAAAATTATTACAAAATACTGAGTTACACATATTTCCCAATAGTATTTTTGTTTCCTATAAATTATGTTAGGATTCCTTCTATTCTAATAATAAAAATAAAGAAACCTCTCCACTCTAGTAAAAAATTATGGCAATGAAAACACTGACTAGCTATATTACAAACTTGCTTTCCCCCCATTCTAATGATTTCTGCCATTTTGTCAGTTTTCTGTATTTCTTACTCTTTTTGTCCCTCATTCATTACTTCCTTCTTTTGTTGACTTAATTTTCTTAAAACAAAGTAAGTGTATGGTTTATATCCCTTCTTTTCTGTATATTTTTTTTTTAGATATTACAAGTTTGGTTACAGACCACCACAATATAAGTAAATATGACAATAAAATCCACCGTATGAATCTGTTTCTTAGTAAAGCAAGCACATGCTGTAGAAAAACATGGAACGAACAGACTTGCTCAACACAAGGGTGCCACAAACATTCAATTTGGCTTTCTGGGTTGTTTTCTGGGTTTGTGGACAGTATATGTAAAATGCAAATACAATGATGTGTGACTACACTTTAAAAACAAAGATGACTCAAGATGGCAACATAAGTTTCCAATTACACCACTGGCAACTAGTACACAAAACAACAAAACTATGCTGAAGAATCACAGTGAGTACAGAAGCAGAGAAGAAAGGCTAAGGGTTGGCAATGAAGGCATTCTTCAAAATGCTTATTGCTATGTGCTGTCAAGTAGCCTGTGACGTTGTATACAACAGCTCTGAAGCCTGACCTGTCCTGATCCTGACACCTCAACCCCCATTGCCCCAGTTACTGTATCAATCTGTCTCATCTGGAATCCTCCTCTCCTGTGCTGTCCCTCCACTCTACCAAGCAAGATATCCTTCTCCAAGGATATTTCTCTCCTGGCCATGTGCACAAAGTATTGAGATGGAGCTTCAAAATCCTAACCTCCAAAGAGAAACTTGGTCTCACCCTCTCCAAGACAGACCTATTTTCTTGGTGGTCCATGGTATGTTTGAGACTCTTCTCTAGAATGTGTAAGATGAGAAAAAGGAAGCTCAGATAAGTGAAATAGTGTGCTTCTTGGTCATTCTGCACCAGTTATTCTTATGCCATTAAACATATCAAGCAATTCTCCACAAGAGTGCTGTATCTACTCTTTCTATGACCAAAACAGTCCTCTCTTGGCCTCATTTCCTTACTTCTTTTAAGCTGCTCTACTTAAACCATCTTATCAAAGACATATTCTCAACAACTAGAATGGTACCCATGGAGTTCTGGTGACCTAGTGGTAAGGAGTTGTGCTGCCAACCCCAAGGCACCAGTTGCTTCCTGGAGTTGTTAGTTGTTGTTAAGTATTCTCCATACCGTAACTTTTTAGCTGTATAGTAACTTAAAAGGCTGCTAATAAAAAGGTCTGTAGTTTCAATCCACCAGAAGAAAGATGACCCGTCTTCTCCTGTCAAGATTTATAGCCTCCATCAACTCAACAGCTGTGGATTCGGGTAACCTACTGCTATTACCCAGCACTCTATCATATGTACAACTTGAACTAGTTCACACTCACAAAAGCATTCCACTATTTCAGTTTTCTACCACCAACTGTATTTCTGTAACACAAATCTAAGCGTGTCACTTCTCTTCTCAAAGCATTTCAAAGGCTCCTCCTCAGAGGAGCCTATGGTTATGAAGGAAGAAGTTGAGACTGCTTTGAAAATATTGGCTAAGAATAAAGCCCCAGGAATTGATGGTATACCAACTGACATATTTCAACTAACCAACACTGCCCTAGATGTGCTCACCAAGTTGTGCCAAGAAATCTAGAGAACAATCACTTGGCCAACTGACTGGAAGAGATCTATATTTGTTCCCATTCCAAAGAAAGGTGTGGAAATTATCGAACAATATCATTAATATCACATGCAAGCAAGATTCTGCTGAAAATTATCCAAAAATGACTGGAACAGCATATCAGCAGAGAACTGCCAGAGTGCAGGCTGGGTTTAGAAGGGGCCGTGGTACTAGGGATATTGTAATTAATGTTAGATGGATCTTGGCTGAAAGCAAGGAGTACCAGAAGAATGTCTATCTTTGTTTCATTGATTACACAAAAATATTTGACTGTGTGGATCATAACAAACTGTGGCTAACTCTGAGAAGAATGGGAATTCCTGAACACTTGATTGTGCTAATATGAAACCTATACTTGGACCAGAAGGCAGCTGTCAGAACAGAGCAAGGAAACACTCCATGGTTCAAAATTGGAAAGGGTGCATGCCAGGGCTGTATCCTGTCTCCATACCTTTTCCATCTTTATGCAGAGCAGGTTATCCGGGAGGCTGGGCTCTATGAGGAAAAATGTGGCATCAGGATTGGAGGAAGAATCATCAACAATCTGCGTTATGCAGATGACACAACCCTGCTTGCTGAAGCTGAAGAAGACCGGAAGCACTTGCTGTGGAAGGTCGGGGGACTGCAGTCTTCAGTACAGATTGAGACTGAATAGCAAGAAAACAAAGATTCTCACCAATGAGCCGATTGGCAGCATCATAATGGATAGTGAAGAGATTGAGGTTGTTCACAGTTTTGGTTTGCTTGGCTCCACAGTCAACACTCTTGGCATCAGCAGCCAGGAAATTAAAAGACATACTGTGATGGGAAAATCTGTGGTTAGAGACCTCTCTAAAGTGCTGAAGTGCAAGGATATCAGTCTGGAGACTAAGGTGTGCCTGATACATGTCATGGTCTTTGCAATCACTTGCTATGCATCAGAGAGCTGGACAACGACTAGGGATGATAGAAGAATTATTGATGCCTTTGAGCTGTTGTGCTGGAGAAGAGTATTGAATATACCATGGACTGCTAGGAAAACAAACAGGTTTGTACTGGAGAGGGTGAAGCCGGGTTGCTCCTTGGAGGCAAGGATTCTGAAGCTTTGTCTGACACACTCTGGACATGCTGCAAGGAGGAATCAGTCCTTGGAGAGGCATGTCATGCTTGAGAGGGTGGAGGGACAGAGCAGGAGAGGAAGACCCTTGCTGAGATGGACTGATTCAGTGACTCCGGTAGGCGTGTTGGAGACGATAAGATTGGCACAGGATAGCGCAGAGTTTAGGGCTGTTGTACATAGAGTCGCTATGAGTCACAGGTGTCTTGATGGCATATAACAACAACAACAACAACAACATATTATGATCACAGCAAATTTCTAAAGACCAAAAAATTTTAGTTCAACGATGAAATAGTTTATACTATAAGAGTAAGTAAATAGTCTATCAACCTAAAACCTCTATCAGTTGTGAATGGACATCCTTTAAAAATCAGTCCAGCAATCTGGGAGGAGGGGGGATAAAGAAAAAAGTGCAACAATGAATAAATGAAAATCCAAAATCTCTGTAAATGTTCATTAAAATTAATAAAATAAAATTTTTAAAATATCAGTCCAGCCTCAATTACTCTTCTAACTGCAGGCAACTTTATCTTCTTCCTTCAGCATACCGAATCATGGCACCCTTCCTTCTCTGAAAACCAAAACCAATCTCACCACTGTTTAGTGAATGTATCTCATGAAGACCCTCCATTGAGTGTGAAGGCTGTAAATCTTAAAAAACAGGAAGAGATTGCTTCATCTTTCTCACATGGAGCAGCTCACTGGTTGAATAGCTGATCTTTCCATCAGCAAGAAAACACACCTGCTAGAAGGAACGACCAGATTCTTTCTCTTAGAAAGGAAAAGCAAAAAACTCAGGTCAAGCCAATCAGTCCCTGCTGTCCCACTCTAAGAACTTTGAACTGTGAGCAGAGTGGTCACATAAATGCACAAAACAATTGGTGTTAGGTGTCATTGAGTCAAGTATGATTAATAGTGATCCTATGAATAACGGATCTGAACGCTGTCCTATTTGTTACATTCCTGAGCCATTACTGCAGTCACTATGTCAATCCATCTCATTGAGGGTCTTCCTCTTTCAATGACCCTTCACCTTTCCAAGCAGAATGTCCCTTTTCAAGGAATAGCATCTCATGAGAACATTCCCAAATGTAAGATAAAGCTTCACCATCCTTCCCTCCAAAGACAGTTTATGGGATATTCAGTACCACCACATTCAACATCACAATCCAAAGATAACAATTCTTCTTTTGTCAAACAATTACAGAAGATTTTAATGGGGATTCCACAAAAACTGCCCACTGGTTCAGTGTCAGTTGCAGCGGTTTTCTTAAACTCAGTTCTTCAGCTTTTACTTAAAGAAAGGGAATTTGTCATTACAGTAAATTGTTAGTCAAAGCTTCCTATTGCTTGAACCAAAGAATTCTAAATGAATATAGATATTCTTTCAGCTCTTTATAATTAATTATTAGGTAATTTTTAATAGGAAACGTCATTAGAATTTTTTAAAAACACTAGCATAACATTCACCTACGTATTTCTGGCTAGATATTTTAACTATTAAATAAGACTCACCATATAAACAAGTAAGATTAAGTTTTTACAAGAATCATAAAGAGAAAAAATTGTGTTTAATCAGAAATGTAATATCGAAAATTTCTCACTGGATCCTACTATCAAACGGTATTCTCCTTGGAGCTCCTGCTTTATTTCTTCTCACCTACTATCAAATGATGGATTTGTGGTCTACTGCATGGTTAATACCATGAGGAAAGACCTATCTAAAAATATCTATTTGAGCCAGCTGACTTCAAGTTGTCTGCCTGATCTTATAATCTGCTGTAGTCTTTGTGAAGCAAGTACAGAGGCAGACACAAGTTAGTGATGACCAAACCTCAATCAAGGCACATAATCAAAATCAACCTCAATCATTAATTTTAGAAAGAGAGACTCTGAAAGGGACTGTTAATTCCCACCTGTATTTGTTTTCTAAAATTCCAATTTAGGTCAAGTGCAAATCTTCGAAATGTCTTTCAAAGGAGAAATGTAAGAAAACTGATACATATCTCCTCTACTGTTTTTCGCAGTTACCACTGAGTCAAGTGTAACTCATAGCAACCCCAGAAAAAAGACCTGAACCCTGTCCCATCCTGTGCCATTCTCCTCATCTCTGACACACGTGAGCCCATCACTGTGGTCACTGTATCTGTCAATCCATCTCACTGAGGGCCTTCCTCTCTCTTGCTGACCCTCCACCTTTCCAAGCATGATGCCTTTTTCCATGGAAGAGCCTCTCATAGTAATATTTCCAAAGTATGTGAGATGAAGCCTTGCCTCTAAAAAAGGATTCTAGTTACACTTTCTCCAAGACATAGCTGTTTGTTCTTTTAGCAGTCTATGGGCTATCCAGCACTGTTCTCCAACATCACAACTCAAAGGGACCAATTCTTCTGTCATCCTTATTCACCATCCTGTTTTCAGATGCATACCAAGTAATAGAAAAGACCATGGCCTGAATCAGGACCACCTTAAGTCTTCAAACTAGCATTAATGCTCCTCAGTAATTTGGAGAGGTTCCTGGCAGCAATGCAATACATCTTCTGATCTCCTGACTGCTGGTACCAAGGATGTTGATTGTGGGTCCAAGTAAGATGAAATTGCTGACAACTTCAATTCTATCTCCTTATATCATGATGCTGCTACTGACCCACTGATAAGGATTTTTGTCTTCCAGATGCTGAAATGTAATCTATACTGAAGGCTGTAGTCTTTGATCTAGTGCAGCAAGTGTTTCAAGTTCTCCTCACTTTCAGCAAACAAGGCTGTGTCATCTTCAAAACACTTATTATTAATGAGTATTCCTACAATCCTGATGTCACATTCTTCTTTATAGAGTCTAGTGTCTTGAATTATTTGTTCAGCATACAGACTGAACAGGTATGGAGAAAGGACACAATCATGATGCACACCTTTCAAAATTTTCTGTGTTCCTTTGCTCCATTCAGCAACACCTTCTAGATCTACGTATAGATTTTTTTTTTTATGAGCATAATTACATGTTCCGGGATTTCCATTCTTCCCAATGTTAGCTATAGTCTGTTATAATCCACAAAGTCAAATGACTTTGATAGTCACTAAAACACAAATATACATTTATCTGGTATTCTCTGCTTTCAGCAAGGATCCATCTGACATCAGCAATGACATCTCAGTGCCACAATCTCTTCTAAAACTCAGCTTGAACTTCTGACAGTTCTCTTTCATTGTAATGCTTGCATATGATATTGTTTCATAAAGTCCACATTCTGTTGGATCATCTTTCTCAGAAACAGGAACAAATAAGGATCTCTTCTAGTAAGTCAACCAAGTAGATGTCCTCCAAATTTCCTGGCATAGACTGATGAGTATGTTCAGTGTACCATCTGTTATTTGAAACATGTCAATTAGTATCCCATCAATATCCAGGGCCAACCTCACACAATCTCTGTCATGTTTAAATCCATTGTTTGGGTCACTATGTTATTAAGTCGCCATTTTATTGAAGATCTTCCAACCCAATAGCAGGTGGTTCAAATCCCAGATACTCCATGGGATAAATATGGTCAACCTCCTATGGTGTTATTAACAGTCTCTGGAAATCTGTAAGAGGGTTCCAACCCGAGGGCAATGAATGAGTCAGTGAGTTTAGTCAAATATTTGTACAAGACTGCTTTAGACTAAGCTGGGGTTTTCCTGGCAAAGGTAGGGTTTTTCTGTTAGAGAGGAGAGGGGAGAAAAGCAGCTAATTTTAAGGTCATCTTAAATATTAGGGTTTTTTTAACTTTCAAATTTTGTGTTTAAACACTTGTCGCACTTTTCTCCCTAGCAACTCGACGGCACATAACAACAACACCAGCTACAGATGTAGGACAGACATACCCTGCTTTACTACACTTCACAGATACTGTTTTTCACAATCTGAAAGTACGTGGCAACCCTTTATCCAGCAAGTCTACTGATGCCATGTTTCCAAAAGCATTTGCTTACTTTACATTTGGTGGTAATTCTCATATTATTTCCAATTTTTTACAATGTCACTGCATATTGTAGCTAATTTTTCTATATGCTGGAAAATAAGAAAAATCATGGGATTCGCTTTATTGAAATTTTAGTTTTACTGAGGTTGCCTGGAACCCAACTTGAAATTATCTCTGCAGTATGCCTGCGTAAGAATCACCTTGGGATCTGGCTACAAGGTAGAATATGATTCACGGTATCCAGAGTGGAAATGCAAATTCTCAGCAGGGGCTCAAACTGGAAGGAATGATTTAAAAAAATAATGCTTTTCATAATATCTTTCTGACTAACTTTAAAGTCTAGCACAGCTAAAAATAAGTAAAACAAGGGCTATGTATTTCTTTTCTTCCAGAAAATGGGAACAATTCACCAGAGATTAAAGACAATGAAATCTTAGTATGATTGTTGGTACGTCACATAAAAAAATTCACATGAGTATCTGAAATATTAAAGAAGTCAAGAAAATAAGAAACAGTAAACTAGGAGTAAATCATAAAAGACTTTATAGACTAAAGAATCTTAAATTCCAATTTCAAAAGAAGAAAAAGAAACAGAAAGGAAAGACCGTGCAGGTGGAGAGAATGGAAATGTGCAGTACGGAGGCGGAAAGGAGCAAGTCATGTGGAGGAGCTGGTAAAATTAGCGTGACAACAAATCCATATATGGGATTAACAAAGAAGGGGGATAATCTCATATGACGCAAATATTCATTTACATTTTACAGAAGGATCCAGAATAACTTCATCCAATTGATGCTATAAGATAAATATATTCAACTGTTTAAAATAGGATTTTTTAAAAAGTTATTTACTTCTGTTGAGAAAATGTGAATGCTTACAATAATCAGCTTCACTGTCTTGGAGATTAGCCATAGTTCTTCCCTTAAGGAAAAAATAATTATTAAAATAGAATTATAGCTAGGCAACATATGGACTTGCTGTGCAACTGTCACTGTGCTCCTGAAATTATGAAGGCCTTTACATTTTCCCAGAATGTAGATTCTATTAGATGATTTTTATTCTGGAAAACATATTTAAAATTTTTCACAAAGGATTCTTTAATTAACAGAAGAATTTCCTCATGGCACACTTCTTAAAAGAGATCACATTGCTCTAATTTAAAAAAGAAAACTCTTCTAAAGTTGTATTTCAAGAGATAGAATGAGACATGAGGGAGTTCAGGTGGCTCAGTGGTGCTTCCAAATCAAATGCATGCAGTTCAAATCCACCAGCTGCTCCACTGGAGAAATATGGGCAATCTCCTCACATGTCTTTGACTGTCTCTGAAAAACCACTAGAGGTTTAGCAATAGCTGGTTCTAACTTACAGCGCATTAACAACGTGACCTGAGGAGCTCTGCTGGTACACACCATAGGACACAGATCAGGAGCCCAAAAAGCCGTGAGTTTCTGGAGGTTCAAATCCACCAGTGGCTCTGCAGGACAAAGATGAGCAGTCTCCTGCCATCAAGAAATCTGAAGGAGGGTCAACAGAAGTTGGAATTCACTGGACAGCAGTTGAGTTTGAAGGTTTTAGTATAAGATAAAAATTCTTAGGGATTGTATACCAATGAAGAAGTTTATCTTCTGCTTTTCAAGGAGAGGAGCAAACTGGGGGGAGGCAGGTAGAGAAAAAAGTGCAATAATGAATGAATGAAAATCCACAATCTCTGTAAATGTTCACTAAAATTAAGAAAATAAAGTTAAAAATAAATCTTGTGCAGTTATAACCTTGAAGTATTTTTTACATACATGTGTTGAAAAATGTAAAATAAAATAATATAGGGGATAACAATCCTAAAATGTTTAACTTAAATACTAATTTAATAAAGCTTTACTAAAGTTTTGCATATGTAACAGAGTGATTCCTTTCTATGTTTTACATACAGAAAAATGTTGAAATGCTGCTGTGCCATTCAGTGGGATCATGTCACTCTCAACTCACAGCAGCCTTAACCATAAAAAGAACACAACATTGCCCAAGCCCCTGCCGTCCTTAAATCCCTGCACTGATGCAGTCACCCTGTCAATACATCCCTTTAAGGCTCTGATCCTCTGCTTTACCAAGTTTTATTCCACGGACAAGGCCCTCTTCTTGATAATAAGCCCAAAGTGTGTAGGACAAAGTCTCATGATCCTCACGTTTGAGCAGCATTCTGGCTATGCATCTTCCAAGACAGATTTGTTTAAAAAAAAAAAAAGAGAGACAGACAGACAGACTGGTTTGTTTCTTTGGCAGTTCACAGCATAGTCAATATTCAATAAAGTAACTGAAATATTTATGAATGTATAAAATATAACTTGATATGCTATATTCAGAAACTTTAATACCTTTTCCTCAAAATTCGTTTCATCATAGTATTTGACACTTAAAAAGGCTTTTATTTGGGTTAGATAGGGGAGTTGTTACAATTTACAAAAGTATATATTTACAAGAGAAACTTTTTTTTAAAAATCATTGCTATGCATTCACGTAAACTATATTTTATACACTCATTCATATACACTGTTTAATTAATATACATTATATTTTGGACAATCATTCATAAAATGCTTTTCTCATTGTTTACTACAAATTCATTTTTAAAAAATAGTAGTTCTAATTTAAGAAACAAATTAGGAATGTTATTGTCAGATGCCAGAGTCAACTACAACTCATAATGACCCTAACAGATCCAACGATCATAGCAGATTTGAATCCTGCCAAATCCTGAGCCATCCTCACAATCTCTGACATGCTAGAGCCCATTGCTGTAGTCATGTGTCAATCCATTCACTGGGGATTCTCTTCTGTTTTGCAAACCCTCTATTTTACTCCCAGCATGATTTCTTTTTCCAAGGACTTGGTCCTCAAGAACATGCCGAAGTATGAGAGATGATGTTTCACTATCCCTGCTTCTAAGGAGAAAGCGTACTGGCTTTACTTTCTCCGAGATAGATTTGCTTCTTCCTTTGACAGTTCAGGGGACTGGAGTATTCAATAGTCTTCCCTAATATCATAATACAAAGGCACTGAATCCTTCTTCACCTGAGCTACTCATTATCCAACTTTCAGACGCACAGAAAGCAGCTGAAAAAATAAGGTTTGGATTAGGGACACCTTTTTCTTTAAAATGACATCTATGCTCTTTAGCAAAGAGGTCCTTGACAGCAGATTTTTCCAAGCAACACATCTTTTGATTGATTTCTTGATTCCTGCTACCATGGGTACTGAATGAGAACCCAAGTAAAATTAAATCCTTGACATTTTTACCCCATCTATCCTACTGGCCCAGAGGTGAAGATTTCTATTTTCTTGATGTCAAAACGTAACCCATATTAAAGGCTGTGATCTTTGATCTTGAATAAATATTTTTAAGACTCCTTCACTTTCTTTCTACAAGCAAGGTTAAGTTATCTACATCACATTAAGGTGTTGGTGAGACTTCCTCTAATCTTAATACATGTTGTTGATGTTGTTATGTGCCATCGAGTCGTTTCCGACTCACAGTGACCCTATGCACAACAGCCCTAAACCCTGCTCTGTCCTGCGCCAACCGCACCGCCTCTGACACACCCATCCCGATTACCCCAGTCAACGAATCAATCCATCTCATAGAGGGTCTTCCCCTCCTGCGCTGTCCCTCC
>NW_006399771.1:19670933-19673993 GCF_000299155.1 Elephantulus edwardii | reverse complement strand
GAATTTGTTCTTCAGTTCCTTGAGCTTAAGAAATGCTGAGTTCAGCCCTTTTGATTTTCTGTCTCCAGCTCCTTGCACATTTCACTGCAATGTTTTATTCTTTCTTCCCACGCTGCCTTTTGAAATCTTCTGTTCAACTCTTTAGTATCTTGAATTCTTCCTTCTGCTTTGGCTTCTATGCGCTCCAGTACAATATTCAGTTTCTTCTGACATCCATTTTGGTCTTTTCTTCCTCCTCTGTCCTTTTACACTCTTCCTGGATACCCCTGATATCCTCCCACAACTCACCTGGTCTTCGCTCATTGGTGTTCAAGGCCTCAAACCTATTCCAGAGATGGTTCTGAAATTCAGGTAGGTCATATTTGGTTCCCGTGGATTTGGTTTAATTTTCCTCAACTTCAGCTTGAACTCACATATGAATAGTTGGTGGTCTGTTCCACAATCAGCTCCTGGCCTAGTTTTCACAGCTGGTATTGAGCTTCTCTAGCGCTTCTTTCCACAGATGTGATCGATCTGATTCTTACGCATACCATTAGGTGAAATCTATGTGTATCACCTGTGTTTGTTCTTATAAAACGTATTTGCAATGATTAAGTCATTGATTGTGAAAAACCCAATCATTCCATCTCCAGATTCATTTCTGTCAATGAGTCCATGTTTTCCAACTACTGAATCTTCTTCTCTGTTCCCAACTTTTGCATTCTAGCCACCCATTATTATTAATGTATCTTGACTGCATGTTCGATCGATTGCCAACTGTAAATGTTGGTAGATAGAAATCTTCTATTTCCTCTTCTTTGGCTCTGATTGTGGGTGCATGTAACTGAATGATAGTGGTATGCACTGAATGTACCACGGACTGCTAAGAAAACAAACAGGTTCATATTGGAGATGGTTAAACTGGGCTGTTCCTTGGAGGCAAGGATTCTGAGCCTTCGTGTGACATACTTTGGACATGTTGCAAGGAGGGGCTGGTCCTTGGAGAGGGACATCATGCTTGGGAGGATGGAGGGACAGCGAAGGTGGGGAAGACCTTCTATAAGGTGGACTGATTCAGTGCCTGGGGTAATCGGAGTGGGTATGTTGGAGACAGTGCGATTGACACCAGACAGGGCAAGGTTTAGGGCTGTTGTACACAGAGTAGCTATGAGTCACAAGAGACTCAATGGCACATAACAACAACATGATGGTGGAAAATTTGACTGTGAGGGATCTGCATTACACCTTCACTTATCTATTATCTCGTTAACTGACATTTCACATGAGAACAATAGTAAAAATCTGTCAACTTTTTTACAATAATGTACACTAAGGTGAGAGAAGAGATGTTACCATTATGTAACAACTTGGCTGGGCCATAATTCTGAGTGGTGTCATAGTTATGTCATAATGTAATGTGGCAGACATGTAATGATGTAGTCATCCTCCACTTTGTTCAATCTGATACAGTCATCTTCCATTTTCCTATTACACCAATTTGTACTTTACAACCTGCTCTTCAGAATCTATCCATGTCAGCAAGTGAGAAGGTATACTCAGAGTACAATTTTGTGGAAAAGCCCAAGAAAGTCTTTTATGAGAAGCCTTAGGAGTTCTGGTGGCATAGTCTGTGTGGAGTTGCAGTGTTAACCTAATGGCAGTCAGTTTGAACCCACCAGGAGTTCCACAGAAGAGAAAAGCAATCTCCTGTGCAATTTACAGCCTCTTGAAAACTGGCTGGAGATGCAGCTATAAGTCAGCTCCAACTTATTGGCAATGAGGATGAGCTTTCAGATAAATAGGGAGGAGGAAATATTCTGAAGTCCTTGCTTAGGTGATGAAGTCTATTTTGACACACCTATCTACCTTAGAACCATGATATTCAATAGTTATGTACAGAATGGGGGAGGGGAGTATATATAAACCCAGGGATAAAATGCAAATTAAAAAAAATGAGTACAGAGAATTTTAGGGAACAAAAACCTCTATTAACAAAGACTAAAACAAAAAGAGAAGAAATTAAAGGATATGAAAATAGAAAACTATAATCAGAAGCTCAAGGCACTGAAAGTACAAGAGAAAACCACTTCTAATCAAAGTAATATCTAATATAAAGATAGTAATACAGCAGTGCCAACTGAAAGCAGATCATCTTTCTCCAAAGATTTTTCAAGCTAAAGCTGTTATTATTAGGTGCTTTGAGTGACTATGACTCATATCAATCCTCTGAACAGCAAACCTAAACCTTGCCAATACTGTGGATCTTTACAAACTCCTCCATGCAAACCCACTGCTGCAGTCACAAAGTCAATCAAATTCCAGGAGGGTCTTCTCTCTTGCTGATTCCAAATACAATGCCCTTTTTCAAGGACTGATGCCTCCTGACAACATGCCCAAAGTATGTGAAAGAAGTTTCACCATCCTTGCCTCTACAGAGGACCTGACTGCACATCTTTCAAGTCAGAACACTGTCTTCCCACATTTTCACAAAAACTTTACTTAGCAAATAATTTCAGGATAGAAAGTTAAAGAATAGACATCCATTTATTTATAATTTATTTACTATCTTTTGTCTCTGAAATGTCACAAAATCAGTACAGCAAGGGACTAAGGGGGAACAGAGAACAGGTTTAACTCATCTTATGAGGTTAACTTTAATGCAGAAAAAATTATATCCAAATAAACATATCCATTAAAAGCAATCTCTGTTAAGACTATCCCATATTGTCACTGAATAAAACAATTTGCAACTTCATTTTTCTAACTACTTTCTTAGCTACTTTATAAATGACTCAAGAATAGGTTTCATCTTTTGGTCACTACATATTTTTAAAAGTATTCTTCATTTTTAACCCAAATTCTACATATAAAAATTTACCATGAAATGATTTTTTTACACATCAAGTTTCTGCTTTACCTAAATACCAAATTATCATTAAATGTAAACTGCCTCACAGAATATAATTTTAAAATGGCAGTTATTGCACACCCATGTTTATTGCAGCTTTGTTCACAATAGCAAGGAGTTGGAAACAACCCAAGTGCCCATCAACAAACGAATGGCTAGAGAAGCTGTGGTAT
>NW_006399771.1:19666987-19670258 GCF_000299155.1 Elephantulus edwardii | reverse complement strand
AAACTGGGAGGAATGAATGAATGGAAACCCAAAATCTCTGTAAATGTTTATGAAAATTAATAAAATATAATTATAGAAAAAAATAAAATGGCAGTTATGACATTAAAGACATTCTAAAATAATAAGCAAAAGTTGCATTATTACAATATATTCAAGATCATTTTGAATCTATAAGTTATCTCTTTAGTTTTCTTTAAAACTAATCATATTAATACAGCAGGCACAAACTAAAAAGGTAATCTTGACTTCTCGTTTTCTTGTGTAACTAATGCAACAATGCAAAAAAGCACACTTACTATAAACTAAAGATTAAGAAACTGAAAAAAATGTTTGTTGTTGTTAGGTATTATGCCACATCTGACTCATAGTGGCGTTAAGTACAACAGAACTAAATTGTGCCTGGTAAGAACAAATAAAAATCTAGTAGTCTGATAAAGTAGCTGTAATAAAATAACCTCTGGTGGCCTAGTGGTAAGAAACTGCACTGCAATCCCAAAGGCACATGGTTCAAATCCACGAGCAACTCCACTGCAAACTCGGCAGTCCACAACAACAGCAGTTTAATAAAATACTCATTGGGAAGATGGTATAAGATACTAGACATTGCTATAGAATGAAGTGGAGCAAAATTCAACTTCTTGCTTGATCACTGAGCATGTTTTTTTTACAAAGAATCTGAAAAAAAAATTGGATTATGAGAAATCCAAATGGAAAATATATGGTAAAATGGAAATACTGTTATCAATTGAATTATGTTCCCCCAAAAGCGTATATTTAAAAGCACTATCTATAAGGGAGCTCTGGTGGCCTTGTGGAAAGAAGCTGTGCTACAATGCCAAAGGCATGTGGGTCAAATCCACTAGCTTCTCTTCAGAAGTATGGACAATCTCCTTTATGATATACTGCCTCTGAAAACCTACTCAAAGGTCAGCTATGGGTCAGATCCAATCATATCACAAACACAACAAACATTATCTGTGGTTATAACCCTACCTAGAAATGGGGTTTCTTTGTTATGTTTATAAAACAGTAAGGTCAATCTCCTCCCATGCAATTAACTGGTTTGAAAATTCACCAAAGAGTCAGCTCTGGGTCAGTTCTGACTTGATGGTACAGCAACAACACTATAGTTGTTAGATGTCATGGAGTCAGCTCCTACTTATAAGGATGCAATGTGCAACAGAAGGAAACACCACCATATCCTACACCATCCACAAACTGCTGAGTTCACATCCACTGTTGTAGCCACTGTACTAATCTCACTGAAAGTCTTCCTTTTTTGGTAGAGTGCCTTAAATCAATTTCTTTTGAATAAAGAACAGATAAAGCAAGCAAGAATAGAGGGGGAAGATATGCAGTACATGATCCTCATATGATGTTCAAGGAAAACTAGGCATACAAGCTGAAAAGAAACAAGTTCTTTCCTCTAAAGCAGAGAGAAAGAGCCTTCCCCTACAGCTAGTGCCCCGATTCCACACTTACATACCTGAGAGAAAATACTGTTCATTTAAGGTCGCTCAAGTCTGTTCTAAAAGCACTAAATAACTATAGCAAATATCATCTATTTCAGAGTTCTAACAAGAATTATATTAGATAATGTATTACCTGATTACAATCTTCAAAGAATCCTTAAGAGCCCAAGATACTATCTCTTCCAAACTACATTTTACTAAGACTTAGAGAGAGAGACTGGTTTGTCAAGGTCATACAGTTAGTAGGAAAGAGAATACTTCTGGCAGGTGTTTTATTTTCCCAGTGCATCTGTTTACTAAATCAGTTGGTAGTTTATAATGGTATGTTACATGAGCCTGTAATAAAAAGTCTCAGAAAAATTAAAGAAAATAACACTTCAGGGCCTCCTAAAAAAAAAATGCTTTTAAGTATGAAATTAGTAACATTAAGAAAACAATGTAGTCCTATAGATCTAAAGTCTACATGTCATCTAGTTGACTACAACTCAGAGACCCCATGAATAGTTCTGAATCTTGCTCTATCCTGAGCCAATCTGTCTCTGACACACCTACGACCTATCACACCTGTTACTGTGTCAATCTATCAAGTCACAACTAACTCAAAGCTGACCCTCCAGTGTTATTTTGGAGGTTGTAAATTGCAGGTTATAAATGGCCTATCCTCGGTTCGAACCCACCAGATGCTCTGCCGAGGAAGGAGGGACAATCTCCTCCTGTACCAGTCAGATCTGATTTGACGGTACACGCACACAAAAATAATAAAAAATAAAAATTTTAAAAATAAATAAATAAATAAGCCACTGATGAATTCAAATCACTTTTGCCTTTGTGTTGGCAGGGCAACTTTTAACCATTAGGTCATCCTTGTTATCTCCTCACATCTGACCCTACAGCTGCTATTCTGAGACTGTAAATCATGAGAGGTGACTGCTTTTCTTTCTCCCTCTGGTGTATCCAAACTGCCTGAAGCATGGGGTTAGCTGCATAACACACTAAGGGCTACACAGGAACGAAGAGAGCCACCAAGCTCTCTTTAATAAGTATGTTGTGGTTGTTCTTGTTAGGTGCCATCGAGTCTGGTACCACTCAGAACAACCCTATGAACAAAAGATCTGAATCCTGTCCTATGGGGTGCCATCCTTACCACTTCAACATACTTGACTCCACTGCCAAAGTGACTGTGTTAATCCATCTCAAATGAGGGTTTTCCTCTCTTTCACTGACCCTCCAAGGAAAAACCTTTCCTAGTAATATGTCCAAAGTATGTGAGACAAAGCTTCACCATCCTTACCTCTAAGGCATACTCTGGCTGCACTTTCTCCATGACATATCTGTTTATTATTTTGGCAGTCCGAGGGATATTCAGTACTCATCTCCAACATCACAACTCAAAGGCATCAAGTCTTCTGTCATTATTCATTGTCTAGCTTTCAAATGCATAGCAGGTGACTGAAAAGACCATAGTGTGAGTCAAGCATACCTTGGTCTTTAAACTGACATCAATGCTCTTTGGGACTCTGGATAGGTCCCTGAGAGACTTTCCAAAAACATTACATCTCCTGATCTCTCCTGACTGCTGGTACCAAAGGTGTTGACTCTATAGATCCACATAAGATAAAATCATTGACAATGTCAATGTTTTCTCATAATGTTACTTATTGGTCCAGTTGGTGTGGATTTCTGATATACTATATATAAAATATATAAGGTATAGATATACTATATATCGATGTAATATCTATGTATGTAATTTAGATGTATTATTGTTGTTGTTGTTATGTGTCATCGAGTCACTTGCA
>NW_006399771.1:19655946-19665652 GCF_000299155.1 Elephantulus edwardii | reverse complement strand
TCTGATGACTGCCTCTTGGTCCAAGTATAGGTTTCGCATTAGCACGATCAAGTGTTCTGGTATTCCCATTCTTTTCAGAGTCAGCCACAGTTTGTTATGATCCACACAGTGAAATGCCTTTGCACAGTCAATGAAACACAGATAGATATTCCTCTGGTATTCCCTGCTTTTAGCTAAGATCCATCTAACATTAGCTACAATATCCCTAGTACCACGACCCTTTCTAAACCCAGCCCAGAACAGGTTTGAGTCCTTGAACACTAATGAGCGAAGACCAGAAGAGTTGTGGGAGAATATCAAGGGTATCATCCAGGAAGAGTGCAAACGGTCATTGCAAAGACAGAAGAGGAAGAAAAGACCAAAATGGAGGTCAGAAGAAACTCTGAAAATTGCACTGGAGCGCAGAGAAGCCAAAGCAGAGGGAAGAATTCAAGATCCTGAAGAGTTGAATAGAAGATTTCAAAAGGCAGCACGGGACGACAAAGTAAAATATTACAATGCAAGGAGCTGGAGTCAGAAAATCAAAAGGGCCAAACTCGCTCAGCATTTCTTAAGCTCAAGGATCTGAAGAACAAATTCAAACCTCGAGTTGCTATAACCAAGGATGCTTTAGGCAGAATATTAAATGATCCGGGAAGTATTAAAAGAAGATGGAAAGAATATACTGAGTCATTGTATCAAAAGGAATTGGCAAACACAGAAGAATTTCATGAAACAACATATGAGCAAGAGCCTATGGTGATGAAGGAAGAAGTTCAAGCTGCTTTGAAGGAAACAGCAAAAAAGAAGGCCCCAGGAATAGATAGTATACCAATTGACATATTTCAGCTAACAGATGCTGCTCTGGAAGTGCTCACCAAGTTGTGCCAAGAAATCTGGAGAATAACCACTTGGCCAACTGACTGAAAGAGATCTTTATTTGTTCTCATATCAAAGAAGGGTGACCCAACAGAGTGTGGAAACTATAGAACAATTTCATTGATTTCACATGCAAGCAAAATTCTACTGAAGATTATCCAAAAACAACTGGAACAACACATCAGCAGAGAACTGCCAGAAGGTAGTAATATAGATATAATAAATATACATACACTGCATAGGTGTATGCCAGGGATGTATCCTATCTCCATACATTTCAGCCTATATACAGAACAGATTATCCAAGAGGATGGGCTGTATGAGGAGAAGTGTGGCATCACGATTGGTGGAAGATTCATCAACAATCTGCGTTATGCAGATGACACAACCCAGCTTGCATTTGCTGCAGAGGGTCAAGGACTGCAGCCTTCAATATGGATTGAGGCTCAATATCAAGAAGACAAAGATTCTCACCACAGGGTCAATTGGCAGCATCAGGATGGATGGTGAAGAGATTGAGATTGTTCACAGCTTTAGTTTGCTTGGCTCCACAGTCAACACTCTTGGCATCAGCAGCCAGAAAATTAAAAGATGAAGTACAATGGTTAAGTCTGCTATTAGTGACCTCTACAGAGTACTGAAGAGCAGTGGTGTCACTCTGGAGACTAAAGTGCACCAGACAGGCCATGGTCTTTGCAATCACTTGTTATGCATCAGAGAGAAGGACAATGACTAAGGAGGACAGAAGGAGAACTGAAGCCTTTGAGCTGTGGTGCTGGAGAAGAGTATTGAATGTACCATGGACTACTAAAAAAACGAACAGGTTCACCCTAGAGAAGGTTAAACCAGGCTGCTCCTTGGAGGCAAGAATTCTGAGTCTCCGTCTAACATACTTTGGACATGTTGCAAGGAGAGACTGGTCCTTGGAGAGGGATAGCATGCTTGGGAGGGTGGAAGGACAGTGCAGCAGGGGGGAAGATCCTCTATGAGGTGGACTGATTCAGTGACTGGGGTAATTGTGGTGAATGTGTCAGAGACAGTGAGATTGGCATAGGACAGAACAGGGATTAGGACTGTTGTACATAGGGTCACAAACGACTCGATGGCATGTAACAACAATAACATACAGATGTTGCTGTTGTTGTTATATGCCGTCTAGTCATTTGCGACTCATAGCGACCCTATGTACAACAGCCCTAAACTCTGCTCTGTCCTATACCAATCACCCTGTCTCTGATACACCCATCCCGATTGTGGGAAGTGCTCTTTCTCTCATCCGAGTCCCATAGATGCTGATGTGTTTGCAGTTAAGGTGACTGTAGAACAATGGGGGCTAAGGTGATGGCTAAAAAAACTAACTTTGGTCTAACACTTCACCTACAACACGCAGATGATATAATTTCATTTGTATGAAGACAAAGCACTTACTGATGATATGTAAAGACAACAATCTTCAATATGGATTATATTTCAACATAAACAAAAATACTCACAACTAGACCAATAAATCTGTCAGCAGAAAAGACCAAACTGCATATTAAATACATTGCATATTAGAAACAGCACCATTCCTAAGGGCTGGTTGATTACACTGGATCATTCATGTTATGGAAAGAATAGCATTTTGTTCTCACTGAGACAGCCTCTTAACTCTGAGTATCACTTTTTCTTCCCTGCACAATTCTTCCGCTAATACTATCATCCATGTACATACAGAATACTTAACCATCCCTCATGGTTATCACACACAACACTGTCTCGAATCAAAGAATTCATTTACCAGCAAATGATGTAGGAACGGGGCAGTTCTCATGGAATGTATTAGTATTATAATGTTCCCCATGATCCTGAAGCAGCTGGCTTGGTAGAAGAATGGAATGACCACCTACAGACACCACTGTGGCACCAGTTAGCTGGAACCTCCAAGAGGCTGCATATGCTTTTAACTAGTGTCCAATATATGTTGCTATTTCTCCACTGCATGGGTCAAGGAGTGGAAATGCAGTGGTACTACTATAATCACTCATGGTCAACTTTCAAAATGCTTCCTTCCTGTCCCCAGCACCATTCTCTGAGGGTGTAGAGGTCATAGTTTCAAAGGAAGAATGTTCCCACCAGAAAACTTAAGACTGGTTGCAATGAACTAGAAGTTAAATGCCACCCAGACAGGATAGGTTGCTTACATCTCCGGATCAACAAGGAAAGGAGTTACTGTACTGGCTGGTGTGAGTGATCCTGATTACTAAAGGAAAATTCAACAGGTATTACATAATAGAGGCAAAGAACAGTATGTCTAGAATACAGGAGGGGCTCACCGAAGATGTTTCTCAGTACCTCCATTCAATTCTGGCATGAATGCAAATAAATGAGACTCTTCAGGAAAGGCAACTCACACCACTAGGTTAAAAAAAAATTTCACAACAAACTGAGGTGCTTCGTAAGGAGACAGAGAATAAAACCTGAGAAGTGGAAGAAAAAAGTTGTAAATACCAGTCATAATGTTACCTGTTAAAGAGCTGTGAGCTGTCTTTCTGTCTACCTCCTTGCTTTATTATACATGTATACATATGTCTTTGTTTTCTTCCTTTCCTTATTCTAGTACTTATTATAAAATGTAAAATGTAAGTAGGGCTAGAACATTTTCAGTTGTAAGCATGTTAGCTGTATCGTATTGGTTCAAAGATGACTGTAAATTGTCTTTATTTACAGAGCCTGTATTGTTTATGAAGTGTACAGGTGGCAAGTCAACAAGGAGTGGATCATGATGGTTAAGAGTAAGTGACAACCTGGCTTTACCATGATTTTCAGTAGTTTAGAGGATATTATAGAACCATCTTCATTTTGTGGTCTGATATGATCAGCCAATTAGGTGAAAAGGGAGTCTCCTTGAGGATGCCTGTACCCAATACTCACAAATGTGCCGGCAAAGCTCTCCTCTCAACCCTAATCTGACTCTTCTTCCTCTGACCTCTGGTTCTAGGGACAGCCAGCAGACTGCTGTCTGACATGCAGGTTTTGGGAATCTTCAGTTCCTGCAGCTCCATGATCCAGCAGTCTATCATCTTACGTTCCAATATTCGGTTTGTCAGTCCCTACAATTACATAAGTCAGGAGAAGCTTCTAGAATGATGTCTGACCCCCTGATTTAGGAATTGTCAGCCTCCATAACTATGTGAGTAATTTACTTGAATCTCAATCTCTCTCTCTATGCCACACACAGACACAAATAGACACCTCTAAAGATTCAATCTAAGATACTATCAGTCAATTCCAACTCAGAGGAAATCTCCATCAAGTTTCTGAGGATATAAATCTTAACAGAAGGAGACTGTCCATCTTTCTTGTATCAAGCAACTAGTGGATTCAAGTTACCAGAAACACAGAGGTGGGTTTTTTTTTTCTTTTTAGTTAGCATTACAACATGTTGTAGACTACACCTCCAGAGCTCCCGTAAGATACTTTAATGACGTATACAGGCGATCTTAGAAGAACAAATCTTGGAAAGCTCTAAGCTAAATTTGCCGCAGCTGCTCTTCCCATAGCATATACTACAAGGTCCCTCCCCTCACAATAATCTCTAATGGGCTTTCAAGCCCTCAATCCTCTATCTTCTCTTTCACTCACTAGGAACATGTGAGAACTTCCAAATCTCTTTCATACATGTAATAATCAAAGGAAACTCCCACAGTGCTATCTCTGCTCCTCTTTCCGACTAAAAACATCATTTTCTTTTTGTACAGCCATTTCACTATAGTTTTCCCAATTATGTACTATGCATCAGAGAGTTGGACAGTGAATAGGGCTGACAGAAAGAGGATTGATGCCTTTGAGCTCTGGTGCTGGAGAAGAGTGTTGAATATACCATGGACTGCTAGGAGAACAAACAGGTTTGTCCTGGAGAGGGTGAAGCCAGAGTGTTCCCTGGAGTCAAGGATTCTGAAGCTTCGTCTGACATATTTTGGGCATGTTGCAAGGAGGGACTGGTCCTTGGAAAGGGACATCATGTTTGGCAGAGTGGAGGGGAAGCGAAGGAGAGGAAGACCTTTGGTGAGATGGATCAATTCTGTGACTGGAGCGGTGGGAATAAGTGTGTTTGAGATGGCTAGGTTGGCACAGGATTGAACAGCATTTAGAGCTCTTGTACCATAGCCCTATGGTCGCTATGAGTCGCAAGCGACTCAACGGCACATAACAACAACAACAACAAAACAACAACAGCTATTTCACATCGGCATAGAGCCAAATGCAGGGCAAAAGCTATTTAGTGGCTGTGTAAGTTCTAAATCTGACTGGCTCCAGCGTCTGTGCTACTCTTCTACCCTAGATTTCTGAAATTATAGATAAGAGGGGCCTTCCCTTATTATGATTTAACATTTGTTAAACATCTATACCTTGCAAAATTCTTATAAACGAAACATTACAATGCCCAACAGTGATTTTCTTTACTTGGGATTGCTATCTTAAACTACAGTCACAAAAAATAAACAAAATTATACAATGAGCAAAGATGGCCTTCAGAATTCCCTATCTACTCACCACTATAACAATGTACACCTTGTATCCTCAAGTCCAGGGCTTCGCATCTTATTACTTCTACCAAGTAACCGTGTGGTAATATCAAGAAAACAAAAATTCTCATCACTAGATTATAGGTGTGGTGTTAAGTGTTTATTGTTCAAAATAGAATCCCTAGCCATTTTCTGATTTTCTCAAGTGGTTGGGAAATATGTGAAAAGGGTGTATTTAACTGATCTATAAGGGGACTGGCTAGTCTCGCCATTAAATTGAGCAGATCCAGCTGCAGAAACTAAGAATCTCACCACTAGCACAATAGCAAAGCAGCAGCAGACATGCAGTGTGTGCCCTTCAGGGCCAGGGATTCCTGTGCCAGCCAGACTAGGGACTACCTAAGCAGCAGCCATAGCAGAAAACCACAGACATGCAGTGAGATGGAGCAGACCTTGAGACTGCTATACTACTGAACTGGATGAAGCTAAGAAAGAGCCTTTTGCCCAAGTTTGTTGGACAGCCTGAGAGTGAGAGGGGAAGTACATAAATGGCAGGACAGAGAGTTTTGTAACACCAGCCTAAAGCATCAAGGCTCAAGGTTGAGGCATCTGCAAACACATTTTGGAAGCTGCTCTGACTGTATTATGCTATGAACCTGGATTATAATTCTTGTACTTCCACAATATGGTTCTCTTTGGTTTTTGAGCTATTGCAACAGATTTTGAACCCCATAAAAGCAGTAAGATTGGTGTTGGGGTGAGTAGAAAGAGGTGTGGGAACATGGGAGACATTTTCTACCTCATAGGAATTGGTTTTATGTTGTTAATGTTGTTGCCGGGGGCAGTTCCCCTTTGTGAAGCTGGTAAAGGTCAAATATGGCCGCCCTCACAATGCTCTCCCTCAAGAAAAGATTGAAGTTGTCAATGGTTCCAGTGGTTAAGAAATCAAGACAAGACACACTGGGAAAATTTACTGTCAGGGACCTCTCCAGGGTACCAAAGAGCAATGAAGTTAGGTAAGCTGATCCAAGCCATGCTCCTCTCAATTGCTTGCTATGCACCTGAGAGTTGGACCATTATTAAAGATGATAGAAGAATAATCGGTGCCTTGGAGTTGTGGGTTTGAATAACATAAGTATCTCATGGACTGCCAAGAGAAAAAAAATATCTGTCCTAGAGAAAGTGAAACCATGGTGCTCCTTGGAGGCAAGGATGGTGACACTTAATCTCACATACTTTGGTCATGTTGCTAAGAGTCAGTCCTTGAAGATGGATACCATGCTTGGAAAAGCCAGGGTAAAAGAGGAAGACCTATCATAACAAAAATACCTAATCACATACGCCTTTTAAACCGTTTTCTCCTTCATGTGCTTCAATGCAGTATACATTATTGAACCCATCTTTCTCAGTCTCTCCCCGATCCCAAGGTCAGTCCTGTTTTACAACAGTGGCACCATGCAGTATTTGTCCTTTTGTGACTGAGATACTTCACTCAGGATAATGTCCTCCAGAGTCACCCATTTTTAATAATATTTCAGGAGTTCCTTGTTTTTCAATTCAGCATAGTATTCCATTGTCTGAATATACCACGGCTTCTCTATCCATTCATTTGTTGATGGGCACTTAGGTTGTTTCCAACTCCTTACTATTGTGAACAAAGACACAATAAACATGGGTGTACACATTATCTGCTTGGATGTCAGTTATGGTCTCTTTGGGGCATATTCCCAGTAGTGGAATTGCTGGGTCAAATGGTATCTCTATTTGCAACTTTTTGAGAAAGTGCTATACCACCTTCCACAGTGGTTGCACCATTTTACACTCCCACCAACAGTGAATAAGGGTTCCAGTTTCTCCACAGCCTCGTCAGCATTTCTTGCTTGCTGTTCTGTTAAATTCTGCTATTCTGACTGGGATGAGATGATATCTCATAGTTGTTTTAATTTGTATCTCTCTTATAGCTAGGGATTTTTATTTCTTCATGTACTTGTTAGCCATCTGAATGTCTTCTTCGGTGAAGTGTCTGTTCATATCTTGTGCCCATTTTTCTACTGGATTATTTACCTTTATCTTGTTGTGGTGTTCAAGTATTTTACAAATTCTGGATATAAGTCCCTTATCTGATATGTCATTACCAAATACTTTTTCCCAGTCGGTGGCTTCCATTTTTACCCTGTGGGAGAAGTTTTTGGATGTGCATAGGGCTACATGGTGGAGTGCACCTGGGGGAGGGTTTGTAAAACAATGAAAGAATTTTTGTTTTTACTTTTCCAAGAGGGTAGTGTACTAGGGGGAAGGTTGGGAGGGGAGAAAAGTGCAACAATGAATGAATGGAAATAATAATAATTAAAAAAAACCTTATTGGAGAGTCAGCTATGAGCCAGTTCTGAATCAATAGCAGTGAGGATGTCAGTCGGACATACTGTTTGGCTAGTAAGTATTTTAATGATTCTTCTGGTATTTAGGAAAGGTGACATCTATTTCTTAATGTAGCTAGTTAATTTTAAGGTCTATTTTATAGAATATAAATACTCTGTGTGAATTCTCTGAAGAAAAGGGTATGTGAATTCAAACATAAAGGAAGTTTGTTGTGAAAAAAGAAAAAAAGAGAGGAAGACCTTCAATAAGATGGATTGACACAGCGACTCTAACAATGGGCTCGTGTATATCAGGGCTGGTAGGGATGGCACAGAATAGGGCAGAGTTTAGATCCATTGTTCATAGTACTGCTTTAAGTCACATTCGACTTGATGGCACCTAACAACAACAGTAATAGTGTTAACTTAAACTGAACTGCTCTCTGCCCAAAATTAGCATACCGACAGTATCAAAATATATTATATTATTTCTTTTGTGTATTAAACCATCTAATAAGCAATTCTTAATATTTTGGCAGCCAAATAACAAAGTTACTCTAACGATGAAAACCTGGGTATATTTAAGATAGATTTTGTCCCTCATATATTGTCACATCAAAAATCATACAGATCTGCATAAAAATCTTATTCTTTAAATATGAATTTAATATGTATAAAAATGTATATATATTATAAAAATTTAACAGCTCGGCTGAAAATACTGTATTTCTTATGCTCTTACATATCTATGTAGCCTGGAATTCCTCAGCAAGTAAATGGCAATTGAATAAATAGTAATTATTTGCTTTGGTCCAAGTATTTTTTATGATTTAAAACCAGGGTGTCAATCACATACGAGTAAAATGGAAACAGTAATCAAGGGATATATCATCATACTACAAGTATATTTTTATCAAATGACATAGGCAAAATAGACTCAGAAAGAAAATTAAGATTTCTAAAAAGTCTCATCAAGTCAATTCCAAATCACGGGCATCTTGGATGTTTCAAAGGGTGTTCCAATGGTGTTTCATGGTTGGACTCCTGCAGAAGATCATTAAAAGGCTTCAAGCCGGGAGCTGAAGCTGCAGAGTCAGGATTTCGCCGCCTCGCGCCACCGAAGCCCGCCCGACGTGCATTCCCAGTACCTTCCTCATCCAAATCCAGTATGGCTACTCTCAAGGATCAGCTGATTCAGAATCTTCTTAAGGAAGAACAGACCCCCCAGAATAAGATTACGGTTGTTGGGGTTGGTGCTGTTGGCATGGCCTGCGCCATCAGTATTTTAATGAAGGACTTGGCAGATGAACTTGCACTTGTTGATGTCATGGAAGACAAATTAAAGGGAGAGATGATGGATCTCCAACATGGCAGCCTTTTCCTTAGAACACCAAAAATTGTGTCTGGCAAAGACTACAACGTAACTGCAAATTCCAAGCTGGTTATTATCACAGCGGGAGCATGTCAGCAGGAGGGGGAAAGTCGTCTCAATTTGGTCCAGCGTAATGTGAACATCTTTAAATTCATCATTCCTAATGTTGTAAAGTACAGCCCAAACTGCAAGCTGCTTGTTGTTTCTAATCATCCAGTGGTTATCCTTACCTATGTGGCTTGGAAGATCAGTGGCTTTCCCAAAAACCATGTTATTGGCAGTGGATGCAGTCTGGATTCAGTGAGGTTCCATTACCTAATGGGGGAGAGGCTGGGAGTTCATGCATTGAGCTGTCATGGCTGGGTCCTTGGAGGGCAAGGAGACTCTAGTGTGCCTGTATGGAGTGGAGTGAATGTGGCTGGTGTGTCTCTGAAAAATCTGCATCCTGAATTAGGTACTGATTCAGATAAGGAACAGTGGAAAGAGGTTCACAAGCAGGTGGTTGACAGTACCTATGAGGTAATCAAACTGAAAGGCTGAAAACACCAAATTCAAACGCAAACTTAAACACCAAATGAACTCATTTCTTCTAGAATATCTGGAAATTTTCA
>NW_006399771.1:19646403-19655383 GCF_000299155.1 Elephantulus edwardii | reverse complement strand
GTTGGGGGTTGTGCATGTTGTCCTTTTTATTCAGTCTGATTAAAGCAGTAAAATATGACATAGGAAAAACATCTGTTTCCTAAAGGTAGACATAGGAATGGTCCATAAAACCCTACAGCTATGTTCTGATGGTGGTACTTACCTTGTGCAGTTCTAAACTGGTTAGTGTAATAGAATTCCACCACGTCTCAGACACCACTGCCAATACTGCACATGCTGCAACTGTCCTTCAAACTAGAATGTTTACTGTGTTAAATAACTTTGGCCTAGTATAAGCTTTTTATTTTTTAGTCACATTCTGTGCTCTAATGTACAAATTCAATATTGCATGTCTTGTACATTATTGTTCTAAAGGATCTTATTTTGTGTACTATATTTATCAGAGTAATGTATAATGCAACTCTGATAATGTGATGTAAAATGTAAAGATCTACATATAAGCACTGCAACAGTATCATACCAACTAAAACACCAAATAAACCATGAACAGTGACAAAAAAAAAGGCTTCAAGCCAATAAGGGTTACCTGAGCACTTAACCTTTTATATCACCCAGGAAAAAATAATTAAGGTCAAGATTTATCACAAGAAAAACCACAATCTATAAAGTATGAATGTGGTGTTTAAAAGAGCAAGTTCTAAAATTAAACCTTAAATTTGAATCGACTCTACTACCTGGTAACCTCTGCAATGCCCCAATTTTCACACCTGTATTTTGAAAAAGGCCAAGAAAATGGCTTGATTCTCAGGGTTATAAAATGGAGATGAAAATAAAGGACTCATCAATGTCAAGTCAATTTTCACATATAACAGGAAATTGCCCCATAGAATTCCAAGGCTGTAAATCTTTGCAGAAGCAGATTGTCACTTCATTCTCCAACAGAGAGAGAACCTCTGACCTTTTTTTTCCCCCAACCTGATCTTTTTTTTTTTTCAGTCAGCAAGCAAGCATGGAACCACTGCACCACCACAGCCACTTTAGGGTCACAATGGAGATTAAACGTGTAACATACGTATTTGTAAAACATTACCTGGCACATAGTAAGTACTCCACGCACATATGCTATTATTACTATGATCAATTTACCTACTAAGTTACTTTCAGATGTTGTAATCATCTTCCTCTGAAGCTATCAAATTTTTAACAGTCTTAAATCAAAACCTTCTTTTATCTGTAAAGGACCTTCCTACTTTAAAAACACTTCCTTTTATTCTTCCCCCAGTCCTTTGTGACTAGAGAAGATGGTAACTGTTTTCTTCATAATACTACTCATCTTTACCTTTTTTATAATAAAATTCTTTACAAATATTATAATAGGAAGACTGTTCCATGGATCATAAACACTATAAAGAGCACATAAAGTATAATGAAATGTTGAGATTTATAAAGAGTAAGCAGCTACTACTCGAGCAAAAGCTTCCATAAGAAATGACACAGAAGTCCATTAAACTTCTAAAAAATAATGGATTCTAAAATAAAACAGCAGCAAAAGGTCCTTAATGGTTACAGTCATCATGTCACCAAAAAATAGAGAATATTTTGATTATTTTTCTTAATATCAGGAAAGCCCTACTAAAATAAATAGATATAAATGCACATACACACACATATATAAAATGATAAAGATAACTTCAAAACAAATTCTCTGAAGAAGAAAAACACAAAGGTTTAAATTATCAGTTAAATGTATTCCTTACTTAATGCTTTAAAGCTGGTACAGCACTCTTTGTTGTCTATACATTAAAATGTAACACAAGTAACCCTAGTTTCTACTAGAAACCATTACGTTTTCCTGAAAGAAAAAGATCTAAAACTCTGATACTGACAAGTTTAATTTTATGGGTCAACCTAACAGTCAAGTGGAGATTAGCATTCATAATAAAAGAAGCAAAACATTCTTTTAAAGAGCCAGAAACAAAGAAATATTTTAAATACTTTCATATTTACTGTTCCTATGTATTGTGAGGTAGGCACTTTCATCTGTATTAATCAAATCCTCCTAAAATCATGTGCAGTAGGGTTAACACCCTCATTTTACAAATGAGGAAGCTAAGATCCGGTGATTTGCATGTTACTTGTATAAAATACAGAGCCAGAATAATAATTTTCATTTTCTGAGCTTGTTTGCACTGAACCAATGACACTTCCAAAACTCAAGTACTCTAAATAATTAGCTCTTAAAAGGTGTGTGAATGATTTTATCTGGTAAGATTCAACAATTGTAAAGGGATTCTTCATACAGTTATACAAATAGATAAACTGTGCTTAACCCAAACTAAGTACTTTGGTTCCAGTTGTATAATTCCTTAAAACACACACATATCTGCAGATACTCGAACTTAAGATCTAACTCAAAATCACATCCAACAAGAAAGCTTCCAGAGTCATTCTCCATCTCCCAAGCTAATATTCTTTCTTCTGGTATTTAGTTTGGATTACATTATCACATAACTGTTCTTTGTTGTCCGGTCATACAGTTGGAACTTGGCTGGGTGTTTTTGGAGTTTTTTTTCCAATAAATATTAAGTATTTGGAAATTCAATAATGAGCATAACAGCTAAGGATTTAGAGAACTGCTGTCAAAATAATTTAATACGGTCCAGAAATCTGTTAGCAAAGGTGCTAATAATAAAGTTTGAGAGAGTATGATGTTCCAAGACAAGGATTTCTTGCCCACAAGATCTTTGATAAGCTCTTCCTTCCAAACTTGGAAACATCTGTCAGGGAGAGAAATCTATTCTACCAAGTTGCACAGAAGAGACCAACTTCATTTGTGTGCTATCGATCATATATAGGGGTGGGAACACAGGAAAAATCTCTCAAAGATTAAGCTTTCCAACCTTAGACCAGATTGCTTTTTTTATGTTTTCCATCAAACCAATGACCTCTATTCATCTCTGTATTCCAGCCAACTTGTTTAACAGAAGTATGTCTTGGGCCTTTTCATTCAAGTTTCACTTCTCTCTTACTCATAGGCCTTATTCATAAAAGTTAGGCAGAACCCTTATGTACTACTTTAGAAGTGACCAAGGCACCAAGATCACTTCTACATTTTCATCTTTGCTATTTTAATACTTTAAACACTGTCACTGGGTTAAAAATTTTGCAAATTAGAAAACCACATCTAAGTATCAATTATTTTGTCTCAATAACTTGAATGATTATGTATAAAATTTATCAAACTTAAATGTATTAAGATTGTTGTTGTTATGTGCGTCGAGTCATTTGCTACTCATAGCGACCCTATGTACAACAGCCCTAAACCCTGCTCTATCCTGTGCCAATCTCATTGCCTCCGACACACCAATCCCGATCACCCCAGTCACTGAATCAATCCACCTCATAGAGGGTCTTCCCCTCCTGCGCTGTCTCCACTCTGCCCAGCATGATGTCCCTCTCCAAAGACCTGTCTCTCCTTACAACATGTACAAAGTATGTCAGGCGAAGCCCTAGAATCCTTGCCTCCAAGGAGCAGCCTGCTTTAACCCTCTCCAGGATGAATCTATTTGTTTTCTTGGCAGTCCATGGTACATTCAATACTCCTCTCCAGCACCTCAGCTCAAAGGCGTCAATTCTCCTTCTGTCCTCCCTAGTCATTGTCCAACTCTCTGATGCATAACAAGTGATTGCAAAAACCATGGCCTGTATAGGCGCACCTTAGTCTCCAGAGAGACACCGTTGCTCTTGAGTACTTTAGAGAGGTCCCTAACCACAGACTTTCCCAATCCAATACGTTTTTTTATTTCCTGGCTACTGGTGCCAAGAGTGTTGACTGTGGAGCCGAGCAAACTGAAGCTGTGAACAATCTCGATCTCTTCACCATCCATCCTGATGCTACCGATTGGTCCAGTGGTGAGAATTGTCTTCTTGACATTGAGCCTCAGTCAATATTGAAGGCTGCAGTCCTTGACCCTCGGCAGTAAGTGCATGAGGTCCTCCTCAGTTTCAGCGAGCAGGGTTGTGTCATCTGCATAACACAGATTGTTGCTAGATCGTCCACCAATCCTAACGCCACGCTTCTCCTCATAGAGCCCAGCCTCTCGGATAATATGCTCTGCATACAGGTTGAAAAGGTATGGAGACAGGACACATCCCTGGCGTACACCCTTCCCAATTTGGAACCATGCAGTGTTGCCCTGCATGTTCTGACGACTGCCTCTTGATCCAAGTATAGGTTTCACATTAGCACGATTAAATGTTCTGAGGTGCATTCACTAAAAAAGAACTGTACTTTATTCTTTTAAAAGGTCCTTTTGCATCAAAGTAAACAAAAACATAATTTCATTAGAGTTTAATATTTAGTTACAAAGCATGTTTTAATATCTTCCATTTAAAAAGCAGCTTTGGTGGCTTAGTGGTAAGGAATTGTGCTGCCAATGCTAAAGTACGCGGTTTCAATTCAGAAGTTGCTCCACAGGAGAAAAATGTGCAATCTCTTCCTGTGCAATATATTAGGGAGCTCTGGTGGCCTAGCACTAAGGAACTACACTGCCAATCTGAAGGTACATGGTTCAAATCCACCAGCTATTCCATGGAAGAAAGATGAACCACCTCCTTGCATGGAATAGCTTCTGAAAACCTTGCGGAGAATAAGCTATGGGATGGTTCCAACTCGATGGTACATAACAATAACTGAAAAAGACCAAGAATAAATAAAACACCTAATTTATAACCGTTACCAAGCTAAAGGAAATATATGTGGCTCTAAAATACAGTAACATCCTATTAGCAGCAGCTTTCCACTAGAGATATGATAATGATTCAGTGAAAGAGAAATAAACCATCACTATACCATTTTTAATAAACAAGCTTATGAGCACCTATATAAGCCATATTTTGGCTCAAACTGTTCACACGGAATCTGACCTCAACAACTTAATCTCCATAATTAAAGATCTAAAAGGTAGTTCTTATGTTTCATCTGTGCTCTTTCCCAGCACCTTGAACAAGAATATCATATACATTTACTACAAATTGATAGGCTAGAGCAGGGTTTAGGGCTGTTGTACATAGGGTCGCTATGAGTCGCAAACGACTCGAGGGCACATAACAACAACCACCACCACCACTATTTGTAAATAGTTGTACTTCCAAGTCATGAACATTTTAAATCTTCTGCCTTTCCCATCCTGTTTTAGAAAACATGCCCAAGCCTAATGATTTCACTGAAAAACATGTTCTAGCAAGCTGAGAAACTGATAACAGTCTCCCAGCACTATCAAGTCTATAGAATATATGGAGCTGAGATGGAAAAAAACCTAACAAGCAATTTTTCCACATGCCTCCACAATCTATGCTGTTCGTAGAACTCTCTGGAAAAGGAAAAAATCTATTTTAAATTATTATTATTATTTGAAAGGCTCTACCAAAAACCCACTACAGCAGAGCTGATTACAACTTGCATGGTACCAAGTGAATTGAGTATTGGGTATACTGCATCGCACAGTTTCCAAGGCATTTACAAATCTTAATGAAAGCAGACAATCACGTCTCTAACCGCTGACCTGAACACTAACCACTGTGCTACCAGGACTCGAAAAAAATCTATAATGTTACTAATTTAAGGCTGTTCAAGTGAAGTTAATTAATAGATTCTCACACAACTTCCAAGTTACTTAAGTGTTCCAAAAGCCGAAACCCATTATATTATTTATTTCAAGCAAACACGCTCTTATCCGTTAAATGTGTTTTCCCTATATGCTTAAATTGGAGCCCAAGTTATTATTTCGGATGGTATTTAGAAAAAATGAAATTAGGTGACATCCAGCAAATACAAAACTCCCTCACAAAGGAGCGTGTTAAATGACTTTTGTGAATGGAAAATCTGCATCTACTGTTGCTTTGCTTCAGCCAGTCTTTTGAGTGGGTGGCTCAAAGAACCAAAGGCTGCATGTGAAGCTCCTTGGAATCTGATCCCCGTCTTGAGAGGGAGAAGCTTACCAACAAACATTAAAGTCAAAGTACAGCAAGGGTTTCGCCTTTCCTCCTACGTTACAAGAAGACCAAGGAAACTGAGGTTTAGAGGAACAAACACGATGCCTCCGGGCTCTGCAAGGCGGGTGCGGTCTGCGGTGCACGGCACAGCAGCTCTGGGGCTGTCACAGGAAAACCCAGCCTCGCCTTAACCGCACCGAGACAAAGCGCCGCTCTCCAGGGCGTAGGGGCTTCCGGCGAGACCCCGTCGTCCGCCCAAACTTCAGGAGAAAGCACACACTACGCGTGGCCAAAATGTGCGAAACGCCTCCTGCCCGGCTCCTCTGCTGAGGCTTTTGTAAGCTGCAGACACACCTTCAGTGGGCCCCGAACACTCAAACCCCGCCGGCCCCAGGAGCCACCTCCCTCCAAAAGGGGACAAAGGAGCCAAAGAGGAACTCTCCAGCGCGGGGTGTTCCCACTGCCCTCGCCGGCTGAGCTCAGAACGCGGGGACAAGGGGGGACAGCCACCCAGAGGGTGCAGACATCTCGTCCCAACTCAGGGGCCGGCGCGACACTCACCAGCGCGTATCCCCCGAGGAGGCGGGACGCAGGGGGTCGGTTCCTCTGGGACCTGAGGCCCTGCACGCGTCCGGTGGGACCCCAACTTCTCTCGTCCTCAGTCACGGGCGCCAGCTGGGGCGCCAGCTGACACCGAGGGCACTGCCTCGCCGCCGGGGAGGCGCTGCCGGCCGTGCCCGCGAGGTAGGCGGGAACTCCGACCCTGCGGTACACCAGTCAGGGAGGGCCCACTACTTCCCCCGTCAGCCAAAGAGCCGCGGAGGTTCCAGCCGCGACCAAAGCCAATGCCTGCCGCTACCACCGCCGGCCAGCTGATAGTGCGTCGCGGCCTAATGTTGTCATCGGTCGCGTCGCCACCGCTCTGAACACGCCGAGACACCACGATCCTTCACATTCTAGCGCCCTCCTCCTCTCGGCCCGCCCCCGGGCTCGCGCGCTCCGGTCACGCCCCCTTCCCGTCACGTGACGGTGGGCGGGGGCGGAGTCAACTCCCCAGCAGGGCGGGCAGGAGGCCCGCGGGGGAACTGTGAACAGCTCTGGTATCCCTGGTGCTCTCAGCTGTGAACCTCCTTCTCCTAGGGTGGCCCCCAGGCGAGCCCACTGCAGCCGGCCCGGCGTCCACTGACCTTCTAAGGCAAAGCCTTGTGCACTGGGCATCTTGGGCCCTTCCTAATCTGCGACGATCTAACCTGCACAGTAACTCTGGTCAGAGCTCAGTCAGGACCCCACGCCCACTCTTGGTCCTGAGCCAGAGATGCGCCTCCCCACCTCGACTAGGTTAAAAATTGATCCGAACAAAGAAGGGAAAGTCATCTTGCGTATAAAGCGTTCAGCAGGTTGGTTTTTTTTTTTTTTCTATTTATAGTTAAACGCTAATCGTTAATTGTGGCGTTTAACGTACTCTTCATTAGTCCTTTTTTTTGGTTTTGGTTTTGTGGGAGGTTTTTTTTTTTAGAGAAGCATGGAGCATTTCAGTCATGCTAGGATAAAAAGAACCTATTTTTGTTCCTTGTCATACACAGGAGTCGTTGGTGCCAGTTTTACAGTAGTTTTCCACTGTCGTGGGTTGGTGGCAGTTTAAATAGATGTATAGGAATTTGGCACTTGTTCATTTTTTAAATAGAGCTTAATTATTTTGTCAGCTTCTTTAGTTTATGAGTTTAATTTGCCTTCCTTTCTAATCATGGTTCAGGGAACCCCCAAGCCTGTTGATAAGAGCAGAATGCGAGTCACCAAAAGGAAATTGCTGATAAGAGAGGAGCAAAAAGATGGTTATAAAGTTCTGTTGCAACCAGAAGGCAAATGAAACCATTTTCTGTAGTAATTCAGGATGTAGATAATTTTTCTTTCTTGCCCAAATCTGACGTTGTTTTCTTGAAGGAGTCTTAGTTCCTCTCAACATTTTCTTAAGATACCAGAAGACATTACAATCAGCTGTATACTTTGACATTTAAAACCAATTCCGTTTGTCCTATATAATCTTTTTTATTAATATATATTTAAGGAATCCTGATACCGTGTGGGTCTACTAACCAAAAGATCAACAATTCAAACCCACCAGCGATTTGGGTCTTGCCTTAGAAACTTCAGAATCCACACTACAGTAATGAGTAATTTGGGATTATGGAAACTTGAGAAATCATGTTATTTAAAACATTTTGTGTTCCCCAACAAAGAAAAGAAACACTGTCAAACTGTACCAGGCCACTTATTTTTCAAGACAGTTCTCAAATTCGGACATATACACCACAAGATAAAGGTAAACAATCCAATTGAAAAATGGGCACAGGATATGAACAGACATGTCACCAAAGAAGACATTCAGATGGTTAACAAGCACATGATGAAATGTTAAAAATCCCAAGCTCTAAGAGAGATGCAAAGCAACTCATCCCATTAAGAATAGCAAAATTTAACAGAACAGCAAGCTACAAATGCTGACGAGGTCATGGAGAAATTGGGACCCTTATTCGTTGCGGGAGGAAGTGTAAAATGGTGCAACCACTGTGGAAGGCGGTATGGCGCTTTCTCAAAAAATAGAGATACCATTTGACCCAGCAATTCCACTACTGGAAATATGCCTCAAAGAGACCATAACTGCCACCCAAGCAAATATAGGCACCACCATGTTTATCACGGCTTTGTTCACAATAGCAAGGAGTTGGAAACAACCTAAGTGCCCATCAACAAATGAATAGAGAAGCTGTGGTATATTCACACAATGAAATACAATGCTGCATTGAAAAACAAGGAACTCATGAAGTAGTATTCAAAATGGGTGACCCTGAAAGACATTATGCTGAGTGAAATACCTCAGTCACAAAAGGACAAATACTTCATAGTGCCACTGTTGTAAAACAGGACTGACCAATCCCAATACAAATACCAATCCCATTCTTCAATGAGATGGAAAAGGCAATCTCCAATTTCGTATGGAATGGAAAAAAGCCCCAAATAGGCAAAGCACTCCTTAAGAATAGAAGAA
>NW_006399771.1:19608431-19623500 GCF_000299155.1 Elephantulus edwardii | reverse complement strand
GTTCCCTGGTCTGGCGGCAGTGTTCCCCCGGTCTGGCGGGCGGCGGCGGGCGTTCCTGGTCTGGCAGGCGGCCGCGTGCGTTCCCCCCATCGGGCGGTGGGATGCGTTCCCCCGGCTGGCAGCGGCGTTCCCCGGTCTGGCGGGCAGAAAGGTTCCTATCTGTTGTTCACAGGGTCACTATGAATTATAGTGGATTTGGTAGCATCTAACTTTGTTGTTGTCAATAATAGATATTGCTATGATATTTTTACATCATTAGCATTTAATCTGTTGACCTTGAGTAAATTACCGTCTCTCAGTGGCCTAGTGGTAAAAGCCTGTGCTGCCATCATGAAGGCACTCGGTTCGAAGGTGCTCCACAAGAGAAGGATAGGCAATTTCCTGCTGAGGGATTAATTGCCTCTGAAAATCCACTGGAGGGTCAGCTATGGTTTGGTTCTGACTGAATGGTACACAATAATAACAGTGTAGGTTAAAAACTGGATGTTCCAGAACACTTATTTTTGCTTATGTAAAACCTATATCTAGACCAAGACTTTGTCCAAACACAGCAAGTGAACACTGCAAGGTTTAAAGTCAGGAAAAGTATGTATCAGGGCTATATGCTTTCCCCACACCTATTTATTCTGTATCGGAGCAAATAATTCAAGAAGCTGGATTTTATGAAAAATGTACATTATGATTAGGGACAACTCATCAACAACCTGCAATATACAGATGACACAACCTTACTTGTCAGAAGGACCTCAGGCGCTTGCTGTAGAGGATCAAGAAGGCTACAGCCTTCAGTATGGATGACATCACAATATCAAGAAAAAAAATCCTCACTACTGGGCCAATAAACAACATTATGATAGATGGAGAAAAGATTGAAATTGATCAATGATTTTATCTTGCTTGGATTAACAGTCAACACCCTTAGTACCAGCAGTGAGGAGATCAGGAGACACATAGAATTGGGAATGTCTGCTGTCAGAGACCTCTTCAAAGGCCTGAAGAGCAATGATAACATTTTAAGACTAAAGTGCGCCTGATTAAAGTCAAAGGCTTTCCAATTACCTGCTATGCATCTGACAGCTGGACAATAAATAAAGATAATAGGAGAAGAATTGATGCCTTTAAGTTGTGGCACTGGAGAAGAGCCCTGACTATCCCATGGACTCATGGACTACCAAAAGAATGACTAGACAAATAAATATGTCTAGGAGAAAATGCAACCAGAGTGCTCCCAGAACAAGAATAACAAAGCTTTGTCTCACATATTTGGGCATGTTGCAGAAGAGGCTATTCTTGGAGATCAAGCTTAGAAAGGTGGAGAATCATCTAAAGACAGGAAAGCCCTCAACAAGATGGATTGATACAGTGTCTGTGTCAGTGAGTTCAAATGTGTCAAGAGGATAAAGATGGTACAGGATAGGGCAGGTTTCAGATCTGTTGTTCATTGGGTCATTCTGATTTGTACTATTTGATGGGACTTAACAAGTGTGGGTTAGCCCCATTCATTCAGCAGAAGGCCTTAGAAGCAAAACAAGAGGTTTTAGGTAGAGAATTTTAAATACAAATAAACATCCTGATAAATGACTTCCACCCTTTCCCTAGATAACGTACTTAATAATCTCAGGTCATGTAACTGCTAGAATGTGTAGTCTGTCACTTAAACTATGGAGCTGGAACTTGCTAGCCACTCCACCCACATTGAACTAATTCCTCAAAATAAATCTTTCTCTATCCATATGGTATGAATATCTACACACACATACATATTCTTACTAATTCCGTTCCTCTGGAGAACCCTGATTAAGACCAACTTCATGTGACTTAGAAGATAATTTGAGAAGCTCTGAAGTAAATCTTAGTAACAAAACAATATAAAAGAAAAAATGGAACAGAAGCACTAAGTGACAAGATAATAGCTGAGAACTTTCCCCTCCAGATACCAAGCAAATTAATAATAATTCCACATTTAAATAACTCATAGTCAAGGCACAGAATACAAAACAACAACAACCCTTAAAAGCAAACAAGAGAAAACACAGATTATCCTCAAAGTGTCAGGCAGATAATTGACTTTTCATCAGCAACAAAAGAATCCAGACGACAATAGAATATGATCTAGTAAAAAAAAAAAGTCAGCCCATTTCAAAAAGAAAGGCATTCTCAGGCAAGCAAGAGCAGAATATGCTCCTAATTGTTGTTCATTAAGAGAAAGTCTAAAGATATGTCTTTCTTCACACAGAAAGAAAATCCCAGATAGAAAATCTGAAAGTTAAGAACAAAGAAATGCCAGTGAATGGGAAATATTTGGAAACAAATTTTTAAATTAACTATGCAAAATTAAAATAGAGTTGTTGAACTATTTCTGTAAGTTTCATACCCACCAAAATTCCATTACTGTTAAATCAATTCCAACTCAATACAACTTTACAGGACCAAGAACTACCCTATATTGACTTCTGTTAAGTTTCTATAAGGATGCAAATCTCTGTAGAAGCAGTCTGCCGCATCTTTCTCTGGTGAAGCGGTTAGTGGGTTCCAACTGCCAACCTTTCAGCTAGTAGTCAGTGCTTTAGCCACTGTGCCACAACTAGCTTGTGGTGGTGTCAACCATGTCATTGAGTCAACTATGACTCATAGCACCCTATGAACAATGGCTCTGAACCTTGCCCTATCTTGAGTCAACCTCACTGTTTCCAACACACCTGACCCCATTGCCACAGTCACTATGTCAATCCCTCTCATCCAGAGCCTTCCTTTCTCACATTGACCTTCTATCCTTCCAAGTATGGTGTCCTTCTCCAATGACTCCAATGTCCCTCCTAGTGACATGTCCAAAGTATGTGAGATGGTGCTTCAAAATCCTTGCCTCCGAGGAACAACCTGGTTTCACCTTCTCTAGGACATATCTGTCTGTTCTCCTGGCAGTCTGTGATATACTCAATACTCTTCTCTAACACCACAGCATAAAGACATTGATACATCTTCTATCATCTTTATTGTCGAGCTCTCAGATGCATAGCAATCAACGGAGAAGAACATGGCTTGGGTTAGGTGCACCTTGGTTTTTAGACTGACAATAATGCTCTTTAGTATTCTGCATTAATCCTTGACAGCAGGTTTTCCCAATGCAACTCATCTTTTGATTGTCAAAGATGTTGATTGTGAGGAAAATGAAATAATCAACAACTTCAATGCTTTCTCCATCTATCATGATGCTGCCTATTGGCCCAGTGGTGAAGATTTTTGATTACTTGATGTTGAAATGTAATCCATATTGAAGGCTGCAGTCCTTGATCTTCTGCAGCAAACACTTCAATTCCTTCTCAATTTCAATGAGCAAGGTTGAGTCATCTGGATAATGCATGTGGTTTATGAGTCTTCCTCCTCTCCTGATGCTACTTTATTCTTAAGTCCAGCTTACCAGATGATCTGTTCAGCATCTAGATTGAAAAGGTATGGATAAAGATTAAACTCCTGATGCACCCCTTTCTTGATTTTGAACCATGCAGTTTTTCCTTGCGTGCACAACAGCTTTTTGGTGTGGGTTTTACAAGAGCACAATTAAGTGCTCTGGGATTCCAATTTTTCTCAATGTTTCCCATAGTTTGTTGTGATCCACACAGTCAAATGCTTTTGCATAGTAGTGAAACACAAATAAGCATCTTTTTAGTACTCTCTGCTTTCAGCCATGATCCATAATGTCCCTGGTGCCACGACCTCTTTTAAACCCAACTTGTATTTCTTGTAATTATTTGTAGATACACTTTTCTAATCAATTTTTTATAATCTTAAGCAAGATTTTGCTTGCATGTCATATTAATTATATTGTTTGATAATTTTCAATTCCTTTGGGTCACTGGTTTTAGAATGGGAATAAATAGAGATCTCTTCCAGTAAGTTAGCAGATAGCTGTCCTAGAGATTTCTTGACACAATCTGGTCAGCACAGACAGAACTGCATCGGTTGTTGAAATATATCCTTTAATACTCCATCAATTCCTAGGTCTTTATTTTTTTTGCCAATGCCTTCAGAGCAGCCTGGACCATCCTTTATTACCATTGGTTCTTGATCATGTGCTACTTCTTGAAATGGTTTTGTATCAGTCAATTCTTTTGGAGAGTGACTCTTTGTATTCCTTCTGTCTTCTTTTAATGGTTTCTGGAACACTCAAAATTTGGCCCATAGCATTTAAAAAAAATTATTTTATACTGGTTTACTTACAAAGTTTGTATACATTTTTTTGCACATCTGGCCTTTCCCTTTTCCTTTACCCACCTCTCTCTCTACCCATCAAATTGTGTGAACCTGTCAGACAGATCTTGGCTGAAAGCAGAGAGTACCAGAGGAATGTCAGTGTTTCATTGACTATGCAAAGGCTTTTGACTGTGTAGATCACAACAAACTGTGGTTGACTCTGAGAAGAATGGGGATCCCAGAACACTTGATTTTGCTTATGCGAAATTTATACTTGGACCAGAAAGCAGCTGTCAGAACAGAGTAATGAAACACTGAGTGGTTCAAAATTGGGAAGTGTGTATGCCAGGGATGTGTCCTGTCTCCCTATCTTTTCAATCTATATGCGGAACAAATTATCTGGGAGGCTGGGCTCTATGAAGAGAAGTGTGGCGCCAGGATTGGAGGTAGACCCATAAACAATCTGTGTTGTGCAGATAACACAACCCTGCTTGCTGAAACTTTGGAGGACCTAAAGCACTTGCTGAAGAGGGTCAAGGACTGCAGCCTTCAGTATGGATTGAGAGTCAATATCAAGAAAACAAAGATTCTTACCACTGGGCCGATTGGTAGCGTCATGATGGCTGACAAAGAGATTGAGATTATTTACAGCTTTAGTTTGCTTGGCTCTCCAATCAACACTCTTGGTACTAGCAACTAGGAAATTAAAAGACACATTGCATTGGGAAAGTCTGCTGTCAGAGACCTCTCCAAGTTGCTAAGGAACAATGATGTCAGTCTGAAGACTAAGGTATACCTAATACAAGCCATGGTCTTTGCAATTACTTGCTATGCATCAGAGAGCTGGACAATGACTATGGATGATTGAAAAGTTGATGCCTTTGAGCTATGGTTCTAGAGAAGAGTATTGAATATACCATGGACTGCTAGGAGAACAAACAAATTCACTCTGGAGGGGGTGAAGTCAGGCTGCTGCTTCAATGCAAGGATTCTGAAGCTCTGTCTGACGTGCTTCGGACATGTTGCAAAGTGGGATCAGTTCTTGGAGAGGGATGTCATGCTTGAGAGTGGAGGAACAGCACAGAAGAGGAAGACCCTTAAAGAGATGGGTTGATTCCATCACTGGGGTAATAGGGATAGGTGACTTCGAGACAATAACATTGGCAAGGGATAGGGCAGAGTTTAGGGCTGTTGTACATAGGGTCGCTATGAGTTGCAAGTGACTCGACAGCACATAACAACAACAACAACAACAACAACAACAACAACAACAACAACATGATTACCCCTGCCTATCCTCATCCCTTAGCTCTTAACATCCTCACTTGGATCCTCATACACGTTTTACTAGTTATCTTTCTATTTCTACAATAATGGTCTTATACAGTATTTTTCCTTATGGGGCTGTGTTAGTTCACTTAACATAATGCTTTCCAGACCCTCCCAAGTTAGGTAGTAATTTTCAAAATTATTGCTCCTGCATGCTGCATAGGATTTCACTGTATGAATGTACCATAATTTCTCAATTAGTTCCATTGTGGTTGGCGTTTAGGCTGTTTCCATGTTCTTGCAATGGTGAATAATGCTGCTATGAACATTGGTGTACAAGTTTCCATTTGTGCCTCAGTTTTAATTTTCTTGGGGTATATTCCAATCAGTGGAATAGCTGAGTCATATGAAATGTCTATGCTCAGCTTTTTGAGGAAACGCCAAATTGCCTCCCAGGGTGGTTGTACCATTTTACAATACCATCAACAGTGTGTAAGAATTCCTATCTCTCCACATCCTCTCCAACATTTATTACTTGCTGTCCTGTTAAACCTCCATAGTATCTTTCAGTATTGCAGCTCAAGGGAGACCTGTAAATACCACTGTCATTCACATATGCACATACAATAACTAAAGCCAAAAAGGAGAAAATAGATGATTTCTGCCAACTTTTGTCATCTGGAATCGCTAGAATATACAACCAAGAATCGACATATAGCTGACCCCCCCCTCCTCCAGTGGGTTTTCAAAGGCTGTTAATTTTATGGAAGGAGACTGCCCATCCTTCTCCCTTGGAGCCCCTGGTGGCCTCCATCCACATACCTCTGGGTTTGCAGTGCAGCTTTTTGCCACTAGGCCATCAGAGCTCCACATTTTAAATAGACCTAACCAAATTCCAATTTATACCTATTTTTAAACAGACTTCATGAGGCAAGTATTTTACCTAATGTTATCATCACCACAGATTACCTTTTAAAGCTAAAACATTATCTACAGTAAGATCTGTGAAAAATGAGACCTTTGTGAGGTGGCATCCTGTCAGAAGAGGAAAATATAAGTATTTTCCATTATGTGAGACTGAGATTCCATTTATTTTCTCAGAGGTGGAAAATCAGCAACACTTGGAAAAGCAAAGTAGTCCTGTCAATTCCCATTCTCACAAATCTCACTGTGTTTCTTTGTGGATTGTTTTCTTCTTCTTTTCTTACATGTATTTTGTTGTTGTTATGTGCCGTCGAGTCTCTTGTGACTCATAGCGACCCTATGTACAACAGCCAGAAACTCTGCTCTGTCCTGTGCCAATCGCACTGTCTCTGACACTCCCATCCTGATTGCCCCAGTCACTGAATCAATCCAGCTTATAGAGGGCCTTCCCCTCCTGCACTGTCCCTCCACCCTACCAAGCATGATGTCTGTCTTCAAGGACTGGTCCCTCCTTACAACATGTCCAAAGTATGTTAGACAGAGCCTCAGAATCCTTGCCTCCAGGAAGTCACCTGGTTTAACCCTTTCCAGGAGAATCTGTTTGTTCTCCTAGCAGTCCATGGTACATTTAACACTCTTCTCGAGCACCACAGCTCAAAGGCATCAATTCTTTCTATCAACCCTATTCACTGTCCAACTCTCTGATGCATAGCACATAATTGCGAAGACTATAACCCAGATCAGATGCACCTTAGTCTCCAGCCTGACGTCGTTGCTCTTCAGTACTCTTGAGAGGTCCCTCACAGCCAACTTTCCCAATGCAATTCGTCTCTTGATTCCGGGCTGCTGTTACCAAAAGTGTTGATTGTGGAGCCAAGAAAACTAAAACTGTTAACTATCTCAATCTCTTCACCATCCATCCTGATGCTGCCAATTGGCCCAGTGGTGAGAATCTTTGTCTTCTTGTCTTCTTGACATTGAGCCTCAATCCATATTGGAGGCTGCAGTCCTTGACCCTCTGCAGCAAGCGCTTCCGGTCCTCCTCAGTTTCAGCAAGCAGGGTTGTGTCATCTACATAATGTTGACTGATTGTTGATAGATCTTCCACCAATCCTGACACCACATTTCTCCACTTAGAGCCCAGCCTGCCGGATAATCTGCTCTGGTTGAAAAGGTATGGAAACGTGTCTAGGGAAAAAAAACAACCCAACAAACAAAAAAAACCCAACACAACCAAAAATCCCCAAGGTCCCTGAGCAATGTAAATAGTTAAATCTGAGAGCACTTACCAAAAAGCTGATGGTCCAAACACTTTCAGAGGCTTGAGAAGTAAGGCCTAGTGATCTGATCAAGAAAGTCACAGCCATGAAGACCTTCAGGAGCAGTTCTGCTCTGCACACGTGGCATGGCCATGAGTCAGAACCAACTTGACAAACAACTAACAACATAGGGAAAAGTGTGTTAATATTTTATAGATACTCTGTTTATCTGGGACAGCATTTTCAATGCTTTTCCGCATGACATTCTTGTTTCAGATTTGCATAATGTACCAACTGAGGATGATTTATTAATAATTATACTAAGAAAATAGCATATATTTCAGAGCTCATGATTTAGAATAATAAAAAGCAGGATTATATACCATTTTCCACAAGACTATTGAAGCACTAATGATTCCCACTGTAGAAATCTAAAAATGAAAGTTCATCATAACAAATTATATAATTATGCATTCACAAGTTAAGGACAATTAAATCTTATTCAAAAGCTCTGCCTACTCTTTCCACCCACATTGCCTATTCAAAATTAGGTGTGTGCTATGACTTTTAACACCATCTGTAGAAACAGCTAAAAAACTATACTCGGGGCATAGGGGCGGACTTCTGAGTTTTAATTCAGTTCAGAGGGCAACTGAAGCTCAGAATTTAAAAATAAGGAAGAGTAAAACAAGAAGTGGAAGAAGAAAAACCTGTTCTATCTGGTGGTTATGCATACTATACATTCCTAAACATGTATTTTATTTCAGTTTTTAGAACATGCATAAAAAGCAATTTACCACAATTCTTTTTAAATTAGAGGCATAAAATTAAAAATCTCTCAAATTTCCAAAATTGAGAGACAGCTTTATACAAAGTTATACATTACTTTAAAAAAACTAATCTTAGTTTTCTTTTACATAACCATTGTATATTATATGAAATTATTAAAAATATATTTCTATAAAGCTTTCATGATAAAAATATCTATACAGCAGAATGTCAAAATCACTTTTGTTCCTTTGTGTCTTTTAATGGATAGAAAAGATTATATGCCACTAGTGTATTTGGTTCTAATCTGTCTTTGTAAACGTTTGTAAAATACCTGAGAAGTCACAAATAATTCAATTTACATAAATCAGATTGTACAATAATTTTTTTTTCCAATTTAGTAAGTTAGTAACTCTCACTAACTCTCTGGCATCCTGCTTACAAGAAAACTTATCGAGTTTCTCCAGATTGTTGTACCTCTTTCTTGAAACAAATGAAAGACCTTCACGAGGCGTCACCCTGTAAACCAACATTTCGAAACTCTCTTTCTACTATTCATTGAGCGTGAAAAAGCCATACATTATTATCAGGTAGCTGCCACCTACCCACCCATCCCAACAAGGGCTGGTCCTGTCTAGATAACTTCTGCCCATACTTAGTGTCTCTCCTATCCCTCCAGAATACTTTTGCCCAAAGGTAGCTCCACTGTGGTCCTGTTAGTTTATCCTTGTTGTTTTTAGCCATTTCCAGTGGCAGCCTACATTTGTCTGATAAGTCTCACATGTGTATATGAAAGCATTCTTCCAATCGCATTCCCTAGATAGCATGCCTCTGATTGAAACCTCATTATATTTGTCAGTCATGTTCCAAGCAGGGTTATAGAATCTAACTGGTATTTCACACTGTGGCTTTTTCTAGCTCAAGAGTTGGCTCTGATTCATGGAGACCTTATGTCTAACACATAGTTGAAACACTGGTCTGGCTCCATCCTCTTGCTTATGGGTATGTCTGAACCCACTGTTGCAGCTATTGTGTCAATTCATCCCGGGGTGGATTTCACTGACCTTCTACTTTACCAAGCAACTGGTCTTTCCTGTTGAAATATCTAAAGTAAGCAAGATGAAATGTCACCATCCTAGATTCCAAGGCATTTTCTAGCTGTAATTTCTTCAAAACTACTGTGTTCATTCTTGGGAAAATGCACAGTATAGTCAATATATACCTATGTGGCAGTTTGTTGTGCTGTAGTAACTTGAGAATTGCTATGCTGCTGGAAACTATGGATTGTAACTTTCAAATGTATCAGAGTCACTCACAGTGGACAGGTCTCAGTGGAACGTCCAGGTTAAAACTAGGAGGAAGTGTCTGTTAGTTTACCTAAAGTTAGCCACTAAACATCTTATGAATAGCACTGTTTCCTATTCCTCACTGATTTTCTCCTACCAGCCCAAATTCCTGATTGCATAGTGGGATAAGTGCTGACGCCACAATGACTCGATGCCAGTGGGTTTTTGTTTTTGCTTTCATCAACCAATAGTCTTAGGCCTAGTAGAGTTTACATCCCAAACTCCTCCTTTCCTTAAATGATTACTTAAAGTAGTACACCATATGAATACAATTAACTAAACTCAGAGCAAGGAAAATCTAGAGCAAGAAAAAAGGGGTGGAGAGACGCTTATGGATGAAAAGATACATCTTTAAAAAATTAGTTTAAGACACTTTTGTGTATTTTACATCCACCCTTCTTTCAGTTTTCTAAGAGACTGTGAAAGCACAGAATTAGACTATTCAGTGATGTTCTGACCCACTCAGTGACCTGAGCAGTAAGGATTGCATATCATCAGCCTTGTACCTTTTTAGATTCTGATTCAAACACTAAGTATGGAATAACATTTATGAGATAATTTTGTATTAATGAATTTTGTTTATTTTCTTAGAATGTGAATATCTGGGTTTAAAAAATATTTTTACTTAGTGACACTAAAATGTAATTGGGTCCCTGTTTTTGGAAAAAATTAAGACAAAACAAAGACCAAGAAAAAAAATATCTTCAAATTATAGCGCTTTCTTTTCTTTACCTGTAGGTCAGGTTCACAGGAATGTACTCCATAGGAATAATACCTGTTATTTTCTGTCTTTAACCAAATGTATATAACATAACAAAACATTGCTCACATCAGTGTCCACCTTACAAAGGTTGGCATTTTATTGCAATTAGTGTGTAAGTCTTTCTGATGGTTAGTCTCCCTTGTTATTATTTTATCATCATGACTATTTTTTTTAATTTATTTTAATGAACATTTACAGAGATTTTGGATTTCTATTCATTCATCGTTGCATTTTTCTTCCTGCCCACCCTTCCCGCCCCCTCCATTTGCTCTTCTCTTTGAAAAGTAAAAGAAAAATTCCTTCATTGGTAAACAATACCCCTGCCACCTCCCCGCCCCCCTGTATACTCCACTATGCAACCTTCATTCTGGACTCTTGTCATAACCTTAATACTCAATCATATATAGTTTTAACAAATTATTCACATCAGAAGCAACTAATGCTATCTACTTTCTCCAAACCTCTTTTAAAGCACTTTAGAAGTCTAACATCATGTGATCACATGATGGAACATGCTGACGAGCTCAGATTTATACAAAGCCCTCAGAAAATACAGATTACTTTAGAGGTTCTGAGAAGCAGATGTACTGATCTTCTTGGCATTCACATAATTCAGCTACAAATAGAATTTGAACAGATTCCAAATCACAACTGTCAAATTTGGAAAAAGTAGCAAAAATGTCAAGTGAAAGTTTAGGCTTAGCTTTGAATAGTATTGGCTGTTGTCCGAAAATCAGAAACGTACTCTGGTAATGTCTTTTTCTTCTTCAGCTCTAACACTTGAAAAGAGCTAAGTATATTTACTTCCATTTTACGCGTAGATATTCCCACTGGATCAGAAATGATAAGTGAATAACTTTGAAGTGTTGATTTTACTATAAAGTCCAAAGTAAATCTCAACATTAATTCAAGCTATATTAAAAAGTCCATTAAGGATTTCCTAGGCCATTGTCCTTGATCTTGCCACATGGCTTGGAGGGAACATGCAAATAGGGTATGCTGGCCTACCCTATTAGTTAGTTTTGTCATTTCACTAGGTTTAAATTGAGCGGGCTTAGCAGCAGAAATTTTGAAATCTCACTACAGGCAAAAAATAAGTAGAGAATGTAGCATGCATGCTTTGAGACCAGAGTTTCCTGCACCAGTGAGACCAGGGTTTACAGCTCCTGAGATCCAACATGAGCAAGAACTGGCCTGGAAGAAGAGCTAAGAGCCTTTATCCACACTTTCTGTTAGACTGGGGAAAGGGGAAGAGATACCATACATAATTATCAAGACTAAGAAAGCTTTGTAACACTGGCTTAAAGTTGCAAAGTTGAAGCCTGAAAAGTCTTCAAAGTACACTTCAGAAGCTGTCCTGACTGAGAAATTGTATCCACCAACCTGAATTGTAACCTGCTGACTTTTTTTTTTTTTACCTGCTGACTTTTTAAAAAAAACCTCATAATGTGTGTGTGTGTGTGTGTGTGTGTTTCATTAATATTAAATGGTCCCACTGAAGAAGTATAAAGCAGAAAAAAGGGGTTGAGCTCCACTTATAAAGCCAAAAAGACTGATTCTAATCCTCACCCTGTAATTTACCTACATGAACTCCTCCTCATCTTTTTTCCACAAATAAAGACATTTTCACCTACTTTATAAGAATTTAAAAGCTAAAAATGACAAATGGTTATTATCTTTTGAGAATGTTATATTTTACTAAATATTACTATTTTTAGTACACTTAACTAGAAGAAAATTTACACAGAGACCCCATACTGTACTACTTTCTATTGATACCAAAGCTTTTCCAGTAACTAGACTTGTTCAGAGAATTTAAAAAGACATATAACAAATAGACCTTGAGCTATATAGGCAAATGTATTTGAGAAATCATATTTACAACTTTTGATGCAAACGTCAGAAGCTTATATGTGATCTGAAAATGAAAGCCACTTCCTTAGTCTTAGTACCTGGGAGTCAAATTCAAATTTAGGCTTATGTTTTAGGTAGCTCAAGCTTCACCCAGACTTCTTACATTACTTGGAATCAATACTGCAAAATAATCCTTCTTGCCACATTTATTTCTTACGTTAAAAAATTCATAGGAAAATAAAACTTAATAATATGCACAATTCAGTGTACGTGTAAATTACATCTTCTTCTTCTGCCTTCACAATGTAACTTAGCAACTAAGTATATCTTAACTTATTCATGTCACACTAACATTTTTTCCTATGACTTTAAATAGGTATTCTGAGAGCCTCTTGTCGGGACCACTCTTGATCATCTTCTGCATTATCTCTGGGACAAAACCTACTTAGTCAAACATCTTAATGATGTCAGAGAAGGTGCAAGTAGTTTTAGAATAGAAACTCCCATAATTCATCATTCAAGTGTTTCCTGAAGTAGGCTAGATGTTACAATAAATTGATTCTTCATTTTTTCCCAACCCACAGTCCATATTATACACAACCTTATAACAAAGACAGGCAATGACTCATTCATGAGACTTCCACATTGTTTCCACAAGACAAGACTTTATTTAACTCCTCCTGAGTCCTGACAGAGCTCAAGTCAGGTTGACTTAACTATAACCCAGTGATGGGCTCTATCTCTCCCACCCGTAGCAGACACTGCCAACAGAACAAGACATTTGTCCGTTTACAGATCAATGTCCAAATTTAGATCCAATGAAGACCCATTATTGTATCTGGGGTTTAATTATGCATTGTCTAATCTGTTGTTGTTTTGTACCATTGAGTCAGAACTGACCCATAGCTGACCTTCCGGCAGGTTTTCTGAGGAAGTAAATCACACAGGAGAAGATTGCCCAATCTTCACTGGTGGATTCAAACCACTAGCCTTTGGGATTGCAGCGCAGCCTCTTACCACAAGGCCTCCAGAGCTCCTTTTATAGAACAATTCTTGTGTCCACTCCACCTTCACCCTCATACAAACTTCTTTTCGTAATGTGACTTGTTAAATAGACCAGACTAGTATATGGTGAAATGTCTCATTTTCTGGATTCATCTACCTCATATTTCTTGACTTATCAGTTTGCCTTTCCCTAAAATTTCTTGTTATCTAGAACATACATCCTGCACAGTAGAAACCATGTATTCAGGTTAAGCATTTGGGTATTAGATATGGATATATGATGTGGTAGTTGTTTTGTTTTATTTTGCATTTTCAGTTATTATTAAGTACTCTTGAGTTAGTTTTGACACAGAGAAATCTTGTGTACAACAGAAGGAAACACCACATGGTCCTGCACATGTTTGTGATTCAGAGTCCTTTCTCCCCGTAGCAAGAGTGACAGAGTGGGAGACCAAATTTATCATACATACAAGGAGTTTATTTAAAAGAGTAAGTAATTTGGGCAGAGTACCTAGAATTTTCCCACCAGAAAGATACTATTTCACCACAAGCCACCCCATGGCCAATTTCTAATACACTAGTCCCTGCCAAAATAGTCCAGCAAATAGTTCAAGAAACAGAACTATAGCAGATGATACTATCTTGCTTGCAGAAAGTGAAGAAGAAACACGTACAGTAGAAGAGCCAAATTACGATTTTCAATAAGAATTCTATCTAAGCATCAAGAAAACAAAAATTCTCATCACTGGACCAATAGGCACCATCATGGTAGATGGAGAGAAGACTGAAATTGTCAATGATTTCATTTTACTTGGATCCACCATTCAACATCCATGATAGCAACTGTCAAGAAATCAAGCACTTGTGGCTGGAGTTCAGCCATCCTGTGGAAAGCCTGGCACTGACTGTGGAGGAGGTGATGGACGTGCGCCGTGTGCTGGTAAAGGCTGAGATGGAGAAGTTCCTGCAGAACAAAGAGCTCTACAACAACCTGAAGAAGGGGAAGATATGCTGCTGCTGTCGGATCAAGTTCCCACTCTTCTCCTGGCCACAAACCTGTCTTTTTTGTAAGAGAGCTGTCTGCTCTTCGTGTAGTGTCAAGATGAAGATGCCATCTAAGAAGCTGGCCCATATCCCTGTGTACACACTGGGCTTTGAGAGTCTTCCCAGGGCTTCAAGTGCCACAGCCACAGCCACACAGAGAAAAGACATCTTCCAGTCCCTGCAGGGGCCCCAGTGGCGGGGCGTGGAGGAGGAATTCCCTCACATCTATGCCCATGGCTGCCTCCTGAGGGGCGTCTGCAGTGACTGCACCAGCTTCGTGGCGGAGGTGGTCCGCTCCAGCCGCAAGAGCGTGGATGTCCTCAACACCACGCCGCGCCGTGCCCGCCAAACCCAGTCCCTCTACATCCTTTCCGCCAGGACTCTGGACTTGTAGTGATGGCCTCGTGGGGCACAGCGGCCCCACCCCAGCTGTGCATGTACATATGTACATATATAGACACATTTATATAATATATACACAGCCTCTATATTTATATGCAGATTCCAGGACCCTCCCTGAGGGAGGCCCGTTCCTCTCAGGATCCCTTGATAAGGTCTGGGGCCGCACATCCTGGGTAGAGTGCAGGTATTTGGGAACTCAGGTGAGACCCCACCACACTCCTCTCTCTTGGCTTTCCCCATCCTT
>NW_006399771.1:19598090-19602361 GCF_000299155.1 Elephantulus edwardii | reverse complement strand
TGTTGTACATAGGGTCGCTATGAATCGCAGGCGACTCGAGGGCACATAACAACAACAACAATATTTATGTTTGTGGGTTTTACTAGAGAGGTTAATTGCATGGTTCAAAATCGAGAAGGTTGTACTCCAGGGATGTCTCTCATCTCCATAGGTTGGACTCTATGAGGAGGAGTGTGGTATCAAGTTTGGAGGAAGACTCATCAACAACCTGTTTTATGCAGATGACACAACCCTGCTTGCTAAAACTGAGGAAGACCTGAAGCACTTGCTGCAGAAGGTCAAGTACTGTAGTCTTCAATATGGAATGAAGCTCAACATCAAGAAAACAACGATTCTCACCACTGGGCCTATTGGTGGCATTGTGATAGATGATGAAGAGATTGAGATTGTTAACAGCTTCAGTTTGTTTGACTCCACAATCAACACTTTAGGTACCAGCAGCCAGGAAATTAAAAGAGAAATTGCATTGGGAAACTCTGTTGCCAGGGACCTCTACAGAGTACTGAAAAGCAACAATGTCAGTCTGGAGACTAAGGTGCACCTGATCCATGCCATAGTCTTTGCAATTGTTTTCTATGCATAATTAGAAAGCTGTACAATGACTAGGGAGGATAGGAGGAGAATAGATGCCTTTGAGCTGTGGTGCTGGTGAAGAGTATTGAGTGGTTTGCCAGAAGAATGAACACATTTGTCCTGGAAAGGGTGAAATGAGGTTGCTCCTTAGAGGCAAGGATTCTGAAGCTTTATCTGACATACAATGGGCATGTAGCAAGGAGGAACCAGTCCTTGGAGAGGGACATCATGCTTGGATGGGTAGAGGCACAGCACAAGAGAGGAAGATCCTCGATGAGATGGATTGATTTGGTGACTGAGGTTATGAGGGTAGGTGTGTCAGAGACAATAAGGTTGGCACAGGATAGAGTAGGTTTTAGGGCTATTGTACATAGGGTCACTGAGTTGCAAGTGACGTGATGGCACATAACAACAGGCTATAATTCAAGTTGGCAGAAGGATACAATACCTCAGTCCAGGAAGCTTCTCAAACATGGTTAAAGGTTCATTGACCTTCAGACTGACAGCTTAGGTCAGTGTCACAAAATTTCCTTAGTCCTCTAGTTATTATGGCATCTTCCTTCAGTCCACCAGCAAGTTTGGGTAAATGTCTCTGGCTCTGGCTCTGTAGGGCAGCAGTCCCAAGTCAGCTTTGTCTCAGGTTGGTCTCTGATGCTCAGCTGAGGCTCCTATTGCTCTTGGTGTCACTGGTGCAGAAGTATCTGTCCTTGAAGGGTGCAGGCTGCTTTCTCTTCCTAATGAGTATTGAGACTGCAGCTTCTGTTGCTAAAACCACTCCATTTAAACCTAGTGGGAAGGCAAGACTAGCCAATCCCCTTATGGCTAAATTAACACATCCTGTTTGTATGATCTTGCCCATCCATGTGGCAAGAATCAAATGCAATGGCTAGAAAAACCATTTTGAACAATAAACTCTTAACACCAAGCTGGGTTTGACAATGTCTGATTTTCTCAGATTCATCCTTTATACATTTCATATTCTGGTTATTAATGTGTATTTGCAGCTGCTTCTTGTTATTTTAAGTCCTGCCACATCAGCAAATGAAGGTCTTGAGAAGAAACAGCTGCAAATATCCATTAATAATCTACTTTGAGGAGGCAGCTCTACTCCAGTTGTATTTTGAGTGCCTCTCAAACCCTGGCAGCATGGTGCATTATGTGTTGTTCTACTAACCTAAAAACCAACAGTTCAAATTCCCCACAGCTCCCTATGAAAAATATGGACAAGGTCTTCCCATAAAGATCCACGGCCTCAGAAACCTAATGGAGTGCTGGCATGAGTCAGAATCAACTTGATGAAAGTAAATTTGGTTTTTTAAATTTGGTCCAACCCATGGGGCTAATCTTTCAACTCTCTCAGACAGTGTTGTCTGCTATTCATAAGGTTATCTATCACTGGTCAAGAATTTAAGCAGGAAATCACTATGTCTTTCCTAGCTTGTCTTATTCTTGGAAGCTTTCCTGAAACCTATCCACCATGGCATTTAAAATACTGGTGGTGTATTTTCCAGCCTCATAGTAACATGTGAGCCAATACACTATGACAAACTCAAAGGAAGATTAATGGAAGGTTATAATTAACCTCTATTTAAAAAGTTAGGCAATTGTATTTAGATTTTGGTTCGAAAATGAGGTTATATTTAGTCCCTGTTCACTTTTAACATGATCTGGTGGCCAAGTGGGTAAGGAGTTCAGCTGCTAACTCAAAGGAGAGCAGTTCAAATCTACCAGCTGTCCCATAAGAGAAAGATGGGCAGACTCCTCCCATGTGATTTACAGCCTCTGAAAACTTGCTGGTGGGACAGCTATGACTACATGGCAATGAATAAGAACAAGTTTTCTTTACATTAGAATGCTAAGGGAAATAAAAGATTTATAGAATAATCTACAGAAGTAACTCAATATTTATTCCAGACATTAATAAAAACCCAAATATATCGAACATCGATTTTAATGTATGTAGAATTTTTTTGCAGACTGACAAAATCACTACAACAGTCTGCCACATATAGGCTTCAGAGTGTGGCTTTATAATCTGTCTATTCAAGGGAGTGTTCCAATTATTTTCACAAATTCAGTGTTGTGAAAATGTGTGGCTAGGTGTTAATTATAATTTTAAAAGAAATTCAGTTCTCCTACACAAATGAGAAGACTAACACACAGTCTTCAATTTTAACTTGTTTTCCTGTACAAGATGCTGGTTTTGGATGTATTTAGTTGCCCCCTGCTGGCCACACAATTGTAGAATTCTAAAAAAAAAAAATTTTCTCAGTATTTTGTACTTAAAATACCTCATTAATTGCTATAGAGTTGGAACCAACCCATAGTTACCCTCTATTGGATTTCAGAGCGTGTAAACTACAGAGAAAGAGATTTTCCATCTTTTCCCTGAAGATTCACTGGTGTATTTGAACTGCCAGAACGGTGTAGCAGTACAATGGCAAATATCTGAAGAGAAGTTTACATTCAACTTTGTCATCGTATGATTCACAATGGACTTCCAGTGCTCAACTGATTATGAAGTTATTCCTAAGTTCTTAAACAAAATAATATTGTTTCTAGCAAGTGTTATTGTTAGGTGCCATTGAGTCAGGTATGACTCATAGCGACCTTATGAACAGCCGACTTGAACCCTGCCCTAGCCTGTGTTGTCCTTATCATCTCTGACACACTAGAACCTGTTGCTGGAGTCACCATGCCACTCCATCTCATTGAGGGGTTTTCCTCTCCTTCACTGATCCTTCATCTTTCCAAGCATGCTGACACTTTCCAAGGGATAGCCTTGCCTAACTACATGTCCAGAGTACAAATGAAGAAGCTTCCCCATCTTAGCTTCCAAGGAGCACTCTGGCTGCTCTTTTCCCAAGGCATATCTATTTGTTCTTTTGGCAGTTGCATGGGATATTCATCACTCTTCTCCAACATCACAACTCAAAAGCATCAATTTGTCTTTTGTTATTCTTATTCATTGGCCAGATTTCTGATGCACAGCAGGTGATTGAAAAGACTATGAGACTATGGCCTGAATCTTAGTCTTCAAACTTACATCATTGCTCCTAAGCATTTTGGAGAGTTCCTTGACAGTGATCTTGTCCAGTGCAATACACCTCTGGATTTTCTGACTGATGGTACCAAAGGTGATGATTGTTGATCCAAGCAAGATGAAATAATTGACAGTTTCAGTCCTTTCTCCACCTATCATAGTGAGGGTCTTTGACTGTGTGGACTGTAACAAACTGGCTGACTCTTAGAAGAATGGGAATCCCAGAACACTTGATCGTTTTAATGCGAAACCTACACTTGGAGCAGGAGGCAGTCGTCAACAGAGCAAAGGAACACTGCATGGTTCAAAATCGGGAAGGTCGTACGCCAGGGATGCATCCTATCTCCATACTTTTTCATCCTATATGCAGAACAGATTATCCGGGAGGCTGGGCACTATGAGGAGAAATGTGGGGTCAAGATTGGCGGACGATTTATCAACAATCTGCATTGTGCAGAAGACACTACCCTGTTTGCTGAAACTGAGGAGGACCTGAAGCACCTGCTGCAAGGGTCAAGGACTGCAGCCTCCAATATGGATTGAGGATCAATGTCAAGAAGACAAAGATTCTCACCACTGGCAGCATCAGGATGAATGGTGAAGAGATTGAGATTGTTCACAGCTTTAGTTTGCTTGGCTTCACAGTCAACACTCT
>NW_006399771.1:19590960-19597990 GCF_000299155.1 Elephantulus edwardii | reverse complement strand
AAAAACTGTGTGATACTGGGGAGAGTTGCTGTTGCATGCCTCTGTAAGGTGCTAAAGAATAAGACTGTGGCCTTTGGTATGAGTTGCATCTCAACATCAGGAACAGAAAAATCCTCACCACCATCTAATAGGAAACATCATGATGGATGGAGAAAAAAATGAAAGTTGTTAATGGTTCCACCTTGCTCAGATCCACAGTCAACGCCCTTGACACCAGCATTTAGGAAATCAAAAGATGAGGTACATTGGCAAAATCTGCTGCCAAGGACACCACCCGAGTGCTAAAGAACAATGAGGTCTAAAACAAAGATATCCATGATCTTTTCAATTGCTTGTTATGCATCTGAGAGCTGAAAAAGAACTAAGAGAGGAATATTAAGCATATTATGGACTGCCAAGAGAACAAACAGATCTCTCCTGGAGAGGGTTAAATCTGATTGTTGATCGGAGGGAAGGATTTGAAAACTCTATTGCACATAATTTTGGCATGTTGTCAGGAGGGGCCAGTACTTAGAGAGGGACATCAAACATGGAAGGGAGAAGGCAGGATCAGTGCAGGAGAAGAGGATCGTGGATGAAATGGATTGATAGTGACTTGCAGTCAGATCAGGTGTGTTAGAGACAGTAAGCGTTGGCTCAAGATAGGGCAATGTTCAGAGCCACTGTTCATAGGGTTTCTATGAGTCATAGTCAACTCACTGTACATCACAACAATATATGCAAAGCATGAGAGATGAAGCTTCCCCATCCTTGCCTCCAAAGAGCACTCTTGATGAGCCTTTTCCATGACAAATCTGCTCATTCATATGGAAGTCCATTAGATAGTCAGTGCTCTTCTCCAACACCACAACTCAAAGATATCAGTTATTCTTCTGTCATCCTTATTCATTGTCAAGCTCTCAGATGCATAACAAGTGATTGAAAAGATAATGGCCTGAATCAGACCCTTGTCTTCAAACTGACATCATTGTTCTTCAGTATTTTGGAGAGGTCCCTGACAATGAACTCTCCCAGAACAGTTTCCTCATCTCCTAATTGCTGGTATTAAGGGTATTGATTATAAATCTGAGGAAAATTAAGTCATTGACAGTTTCAATCATTTCTCCATCTATCATGATGTTGCCTATCAGTGCAGTGGTAAGGGCTTTTGTTTTCTTGATGTTGAGATGTAATCTATATTGTCTTTGATTTTCTGCTGTAAGCATTTCAAGTCCTCCTCACTTTCAGCAAGCATGGTTGTGTCATCTGAATAATGCAGATTGTTGATGAGTCTTCCTCCAACCCTGATGCCACATTCTTCTTTATAAAATAGTGTTGTTGTGTCTACTCAGAACTGACCCATAGCTGAACCATCAGTGAGTTTTCAAAGGCAGTTAATTGCACAGAAGGAGATTGTGGTAGCCTCGAGCTGCATGCCTACGGTATTGCAGCTCAGCTTCTTGCCACTAGGTCACCAGAGCACCACATATTTTATAAGGTATAACTCCTCAAATTATTTGCTTAGCATACAGATTGAATAGGTATGGAGAAAAAAAAAATAAAATAACCCTGAATCATGCCCTTCCTGATTTTAAATCATGAAATGTTCCATTGTTCCATTCAGACAGCTTCTTGGTCTACATATAGATGAGTACAATTACATTTTCTGGGAATTTCCAATGTTAGTGATAGTTTGTTGCAATCCACATAGTCAAAAGCCTTTGCATAATCAATAAAACACAGATAGACATTTCTCTGGTATTTTCTGTTTTCAGCCAGAATCCATCTGACATAAGCAATATTATCCCTGGTGCCATGGCTTCTTCTAAAACTAGCTTGAACTTCTGGCATTTCCGTACCAGTGTACCATTCCAACCATATATGGACAATCTTCATCCTATGAACTGCCTACAGAACAAACTAGTCCATCTTGGAGGAAGTGCAGGTTGGGTTCTCTTTAGAGGTAAAGATTTACATACTTCATCTCACATACTTTGGGCATATTGTCTGGAGATACCAGTCTTTAGAAAAACCTATCAGGGCGCTCTGGTGGCCTAATGGCAAGAAGCTGCACTGCAATTCCAGAGGTATGCAATTCAAATTCACCAGATGCTCTGGTGGAGAAGGAGGGGCAATCTCCTCCTGTACTGGTCAGATCCGATTTGACAGTACACACACACACACACACACACACACACACACACACACACACGCCCCAAAGAGGCAAACAAACAAACAAAAACATAGCATGCTGGGAAAGGTCAGTGAAAGAGAGAAATATCCTCAGTGAGCTAGATTGACACAGTGACTGCAATTGGCTCAAGCATGAGGGATATTGTGACAATGGGAAAGACAGGGCAGGGTTCAGATTTATTGTTTATGGAGTCACTATAAATGGTAGTTGAGTCGATGGAACCTAACATTTGAATTAATATTCAATTTCTACCACTTCGCAGTCAATGTTTTGCTATAATGCTTTTTAAGGATTTTTCATTTTCTGCAACTATTTTCAAAATATCATCTGTGTGACGTTAATGATATTTGTTAATTTTTGCATTCTTGGAGAATTTTTCTTCAAATAGGCAAAAATGTGAAACTCTGATTGACCAGAAAGCTGTCTTCCATATTTCTTGGCAGAGAAGAGTGAATACTTCCAGCATTGTATCCATTTGTTGAAACATTTCAATTAATATTCCATGTCTTCCTGGAAAGGATATCTCACCCCCTTTCCTTTCTTTTTTGTCAATGCTTCTGTTTTGTTTAGCTTTTTTCTTTCAATACCACTGGTTCTTGATCATATGAAGTAGTTTTAAGTTGGCCAATTCTTTTTGATACAGTGGCTCCATATATTCCTTCTCTACCCCTTCCTTTTTTAAGGTACTTCCTGTATCATTATGTATTTTGCCTGTAAAAGGCTTTAGCATTGAAACGTGAGACTTTATTTTTTTCTTTTGATTCATTCAGCTTGAGAAGTGTCCAGCACATTTTCTAACTTTTGGTTTACTAACTCGAGCTTTTTGCATGTTTCAATGTGTTATTTTGCTTTGTGTTCTCAAGCTGCCCTGTGAAATCATCCCTTTCCTCATCATTTCTGACCTTTAGCTTCTCTACACTTTAAACCTATTTTTCATAGAGTTTTTGAAGACTTGTTATTTTCAGAAATGAATAGCCAATTCTGATTCTTAGTCTGAGCTTGGAAACTCTGCTAAAGCCTGTCCACCACTGGTAGCCCTGCTGTTTTAAAAAATACTTGTGTTATAGCTTCCAGAATTACAGCAAGACTCAAGACACTCCAGAACAACAAACAGACAGACAAGTGCTATAAATATAAGAACAAACTATAAACAAGACAAGTATACATAAACACAAACCATAAAATAAACAACACATAAGCCACCTCCCTTCTTACAATAAGCTGAAAGATAAGTGCTATATCCATAAGGTTGTTGTTGTTATGCATTATCAAATTGGAACCGACCCATAGTTGACCATCCAGCATGTTTTCAAAGGGAGTAAATCACACAGGAGATTGCCCATTTTTCTCCAGAAAGCAGGTGGTTCAAGTTGGCAGTGCAGTCCTTAGACTAGTCCACCAGAGCTCCCTGTACACATAAGAGCAAACCATTCTAAAAATAAGCATACAAAAATCATAAAACAAACATACATGCTACAGAAAACAGAAAAAAAATTGTCTGGCATGGGACAGTGTATCTGCCAGCAGGCTAGAACAGCATATTGGTGGGGAACCGTTAAATTCAAACTGGATTCAGAAGAGGCCCTGGGCCAATGATATAATTTCTGGTGCTAAATGGATCTTGGCTGAAGGCGGAAAATACTAGAAATATGGTTACTTATGTTTTATTGGCTATGCAAAGACATTTGACTGTCCAAGTTATAACAAATTATGGATAACACTGAGAGAAAAAGGAATCTTACAACACTAAATTGTGCCCATGGGAAAACTATGCCTAGACTAAGAAACTTGTCCAAACAGAACAAAGGAACGCTGTATGGTTTAAAATAGGGAAGGGCATGAGTCAGATTTGCATTTATTCTCCCAGTGGCAAGAAGCTGTGCTGCAATCCCAAAAGCATGTGGTTTGAGGCCACCAGCTGCTGCATGGGAGAAGGATGGAAAAATCTCTTCCCATGTGATTAGCTGCCTCTGAAAACCTGCCAGAGGGTCAGCTATGGGTAGGTTCCAACTTGACAGTACCTAACAACTAACATTCAATCTGTGTGCTGATCAAAAGAAGCTAGACTCTATGAAGAAGAATGTGGCATCAGAATTGGAGGAAGATTCATCATCAATCTGCATTATGCAGATGACACAACTTTGCTTGCTGATAATGAAGAAGGCCTGAAGAACTTGTTACAGAAGATCAAAGACCTTTAATATGGATTACATCTCAATACCAAGAAAAAATAATCTCCATCACTGGACCAATAGGCAGCATCATGATAGTTGGAGAAAATACTGAAATTGTCAATGATTTCATTTTGTTTGAATCCATATTAATACACATAGTAACAACAGTGAAGAAATTAAAAGACATGTTGCACTTGGGAAAATTGCTATCAAGGAACTCTCCAAACTGCTAAAGAGGAATGATCTCAGCTTAAAGATTAAGATGTGCTTAATCTAAGTCATAGTATTTTCAATGTATATTAAAGTTGGACAGTAAATAAGGATTCCAGAAGAAGAATCAATGCCTTTGAATTGTGGTGTGAAGAAGAGTATTGAATACTCCAGGTACCAAAAAAATAAACAAGTGTATCTTGGGAGAAGCACAACAGGGATGCTTCTAGAGATGAAACTTCGTCTGTATACTTTGGGTATGTTTTCATGAGGGATTAGTCCTTAAAAAATAGATACCATGCTGGGAAAGATGGAGGATCAAAGAAAGGAAAATCCCCAGGAAGATAGATAGACACAGTTAACTGTAACAATGGCGTCAAGCATATCAGAGATCATGAGGATGGGTCAGGAAACGGCAAGGTTTAAAATCTGATGTTCATAGGATTGCTGAGAGCAATACTTGACTTGATGGTACCTAACAACAAGAGAGCCCAAAACACGGAAGAGTGAATTTCAGAATGTCTTCTAACATCCATTTTGTCTGCTTGCCTGCCTGCCTTCCTTCCTTCCTTTTTCCCTTCCTTCCTTCTTGCCTGCCTGCCTGCCTGCCTACCTTCCTGCCTTCCTGCCTTCCCTTCCCTCCCTCCATTCTTTCCTTTCTCTCTCTTTTTTTTTAAAATGACCTCTTGCATTCTTCATGGATTATGCCCTTCGTGTCACCTGACAACTCATCCAGCCTTTGTTTTTTAGTGTTTAATACATCAAATTTATTCTTGGTTTGGTCTCTAAATTAAAGTAAAATACACTAACTTCATACTTTGGCTGTCATGTACTTGTAATCTTCATCAGTTTCAACTTGAACTTGCATATGAGTGTTTGATGGTCAGTTCTGCATTTAGTTTCTGTACTCCTTTCTGATGATTTTGAGCTTCTTCATTATAGCTGGTTTGGTCCTTTAATGTTTTTGTCTTAGGTTACCTGGTGACATAGTGTGTAAAATATCAAGCTGCTACATGAAAAGTCAGCAGTTCAAAATCTACCAATTATTCTGAGAGAGAAAGAGACAGCTTTCTCCTATATATATTACAGCATTAGAAACCTGATAACAGGTTGTTATGAGTTGAAGTCAACTTAATGACAGTGTAGTTGGTATTTCATCTGGGTCAAGATTCTCATTTTTTTTAAAGATTCACATTTATACTCCTTATACATGTTTATGTTTCTGATAAAGGTATTTTCAATGAGTAGGTTATTGGTCTTACAAAATTCTATCATGTGATCCTCAATGTCTTTTCATACCCACACCATATTTTCCAACTAGGAATCCTTCTTAATATCCATTTTTTGCCTTCTGATCTCAGTAATTATCAATGCATCTTTGTTGCAAGCTAGAGACTCACCAAAGGCAGGACACAACCAACTTTTAAATACAAAGGCCCACCTACCAGGTGCTGATTGCTTAAACAAGAGGCTTCCAGCCCACAGTTGATAGTTGACAAAATCAGAAACAGTCAATCAGCTTATAACTTGGTTGTTAACAAAATTAAAAATTCTCAAAGGGTTTACACTCAGATTTCAAATAAATAAAAAAAAAAAATCCCAAAATCCAACTGCTTCAAGCTAGAGACAATTTCAAACTGTAGAAGTTGGTAAAAATCTTCAGTTTCTTCAACTTTAGCATTAGTGATTGGTGTGTAAATTTGAATAATAGTTTCATTAACTGATCTTTCTTATAGGCATATGAATGTAACCTACTACTGACAGTGTTGAACCTCAGGATATATTCTGAAATACTCTTCTTGACAATGACTATTCTTCTTCAATTTGTCTTCCTGGTAAATTGTTGGTGTTGTACGCCATCGAGTTGGAGCCAACCCATAGATGACCCTCTGGTAGATTTTCAGAGACAGTTAATCACACTAGAGAAGATTGTCCATCTTTCTTCAGGATGGAGAAGGAGCAGCTGGTGGATTAGAATCATGTGCCTTTGGGATTACAGCTCAGTTTCTTACCACTAGGCCACCAGAGTTCCCTCATAGCCTCCTGATATAGAAGATTAAATGATTGTGTGATTAAAAAATAGTCAGTATGAGTCCATTTTTAGCTCAAGAATATACAGGATCGCTATCTTCAAATATTCTGTGTACATAAAGGATTTGACAGGGATGGCTGAGTTTCACTTCTACTAACTCCACAAAGGGGAACAGTACCCATAAACAATATCTACAGTATAAAACTAATTTCCATAAGATCAGACATTGTCTCCCACACTCTTACACCTACTTCTACTAATTTCAACATCAATTTTACTGCTCTCCATGGACAGAAATCTATTGCAATGACTCCACAGACTTTATAACATCATATTTATGGTTGTATTTGCTATGAATAAGTCATTGATTGTGCAAAATTCGATCATTCTCTCTCCAGCTCCATTTCTGTCACCGAGTCCATGTTTTCCAACTACTGAATC
>NW_006399771.1:19576110-19583395 GCF_000299155.1 Elephantulus edwardii | reverse complement strand
GGGACAGCGCAGGAGGGAAAGGCCCTCTATGAGGTGGATTGATTCAGTGACTGGGATAATTGGGATGGGAGTGTCAGAGACAGTGCGGTTGGCCCAGGACAGAGCAGAGTTTTGGGTTGTTGTACATAGGATTGCTATGAGCCACAAGTGACTTGAAGGCACATAACAACAACAACAACAACAACAATGTTAAGATGCAATCCATAACTAGGCTAGTAGTCCTTTATTTTCTGCACCAAATGTTTCATATCCTCTTCATTTTCAACAAAGTTGTGTCATCTGCATAATACAAATTGCTGATGAGTCTTCCTCCAATCCTGAGGCCACATTCTTCTTTATAGAATTTAGCTTTGTGAATTATTTGCTCATCATATAGAATGAACACATATGGGGAAAGGATACAACCCTGATGCATACCCTTCCTGATTTTAAACCATGCAGCATTGACTCACTAAGTTTGGATAACAGCTTCTTGATCTAGGTATAGATTCCCAAGAACACAATTAAGAGTTCTGGGATTCCCATTCTTCTCAATGATAACCATAATTTGTTATTATGCATACAATCAAATGTGTGGGTCATAATAAATTATAATCCACACAGTCTAACATATATATATGTGCTTCATTTTATATCTCCACGTCAATTTTTAAAATCATGCAGAAACAACTTTCGAAATGTACGAGGACAAAGGCACTATTCTAAATCTGAAAAGTTGTATTTTATTATATCTGTTACTTCCTCTCTGGCTAATCTTGGACACGACACACTAATCTCTCAATAAATAGTTCCTCATCTATAAAAGGACATCATGCTTGGAAAGGTAGAAGGTCAATGAAAGAAAAGAAAATCCTGAACAAGATAGATTCACACAGTGACTGTAGCAATGGAGTTAGAAGTGTCAGAGATGGTGAGGCTGGCTCAGGATAGGGCAAGGTTCAGAACCACTGTTCATAAGGTCACTAAGGGTCATAGTTTACTCAAAGCCACTTAATAACAGCAGCATCTGTTAAATGGACCTCTGGTGGCTTAGGAAGTAAGGAACTGTACTGCCAACTCAAAGGCATGCAGTTCAAACCCACCAAGTGGTCTGTCTTCTCCTCATCTACTCCTTTAAAAACCTGCTGGCAGGGCAGCTATGGGTCCACTTAGACTCCACTCTACCTATCTAACAACATCTGCAAAATGAAGTATAATTCACACACAAAACTGACACACTTTTAGAAGCTAATATTCGACAAGTTTTGACATACTCCTGTGAAATCTAATTCCTTCTTCCCACTCTTACTGGAGACAGCTTTGATGGCATCTTCTGCATCACTACACAAAGACCTTGCCACTCTGGAAGTTTAAATCTTCCAGTTGCTCTGAAGGGGAAGGTGGGCTTTCACTTTTGATGTGATTTCCACCTTCTGAAATGAAATGCAAGATCAGCTATGAGCTGATTCTAGTGCTCTCCAAACCCTCCTGATCTGCTTTCTGCTACTCTAGATTAGTTCACATTTTCTGGAGAAGAGAATATCTAAGTTCAGTAACTTAAGAGACCACATTGAGTGATGACAAAATTTAAGTGTTTTTAAATGTTAAAATAGAATTGAGATGTTCTATGTTGAAGCTTGAGAAAGTCCTTAGCTTTGATGCCACCAGCCTGGAGCTTAGTTCTTGGCTTTGACATTTACTAGCTATATGACCTTGGGCAAGTTACTCAACTAATTAAAGTTAACAGTTTCCCCACACTTGCGAGGAAAGGTAGTAATAGCAGTAGAGAAAGGTCTGACCTTTGAAGTCAGCAGACATGAGCATGAGTCTTGGCTCTCCAATTTACTAGCTGTGTGACCTTAGGCAAATTGCTCAATATCCTAACTCAGCTTAACTGTTTCTGTTTCCCCATAGTGAGGAAAAGGGCAATAATAGCACCTATCCTCTGTAAAGATGTTGTGAAACTACATGACACATTTAGCTCAGGATCAGACTGGTATATACTAAGCTCTCAACCAATGGTAGCATTGCAATTTTGAGTTAGAACTGACTCACCAGCAGCAGTTTTGGAGTTTTATTGTATCTGTGGGCATTTTAAAGAGCACTGCCTCAATTCTAAAAATAGGAAATGAGAAATGATATGCGACAACTACAGTAATTCATTATGTCCAGCTGACTCTGACTCAAGTATTTCTCTTGAACGTGGCAGTGGTTAATCGTTCCTCATAACCAATTCCTCAAGTGTAATGGCTCCGTCCACTTTTTTTTTTCATTCTACCCATGTACACATAAAATCTGGCAGTTATCTCCTTTTACCGTTGTGATTTGACAAATAATTCTGTTGAGTGAATGATAGTCACTATTTGGGGTGATGGGCACCATGGAAATAGACATCACTGAAGAAACTAGTTATTTTGTGTGTTGAGTATCTTGGTATCATGCTCTCCCTTATGTTAAAACAATTCTGTGGTGTTCTTTTTAATCTGCTAAACTCGGTGTCTCTCTGGAGACTAATGTGCACCTGATACAGGCCACGGTCTTTGTAATCACTTGTTATGCATCAGACAGTTGGACAATGATTAGGGAGGATAGAAGGAGAATTGATACCTTTGAGCTGTGGTGTTGGAGAAGAGCATTGAGGGTACCATAGACTGCTAGGAAAACAAACAGATTCATCCTGGAAAGGGTTAAACCAGGCTGATCCTTGCAGGCAAGGATTCTGAGGCTTTGTCTGACATACTTTGGTCATGTTGTAAGGAGAGGGACATCATGCTTGGGAGCGTGGAGGGACAGCGGAGGAGGGGAAGGCCCTCTAGGAGATGGATTGATTTGGTGACTGGGGTAATCGGGATGAGTGCGTCAGAGACAATGAGATTGACACAGGACAGAGCAGAGTTTAGGGCTGTTGTACATAGGGTTGCTACGAGTCGCAAGTGACTGGATGGCACATAACAACCACAATCACAACAACAACAAACAACAACAAACTCTCCCAGGTTTATACTCGCTAAAGCTCTTTGGCAGCCTAGCCTAGTCCAGGATGCTGGTCCAGTTTTGACTTAATGTAAGAGAGTACTATACTTTTCCCCCCGTGAAATGTTATCACTGCCTCTAAAATAGCCTAGATATGGGGAACAATGTTCCTGGGCGAGAAGACTCCCTGCCAACTCTCCTTTCTGGCAGCATACCATTTATGCAAGTTTACATCCTTTTTCTCTTTAGCTTGTTTGCCAGAAATCCAAGTCTATGACAACAACTAATGTGCAAACAGTTAATTTTGAAAATAACTTCTGATGAATAGAAGTGACTGGTAAACTAACATGTGAAGGAGAGAAAGCCAACTCAAGTATGTATCTATCCTCTCAAAGATAGGCATAATTCTGCTGGACCATGGGAAAACTATTTAAAATTTATGTAGCATTGTCTGCCTGAATTAATTAGAAGGGAGTACTTATTTACTATTTCCTCACCCCCATTGGTCATAGTGTCAGATTGAAGTAAAAATGATTCCAATGAACTCTTCTTTCTGGCATTAATCCTTTCTTTAATTATCTCTTATTAATAATACCTGTGATGTCTTCTACCCATCAGAACATGACAGAGTTGTGTTACATTAAGTGGCTAATGTGACACAGAGATGAGATTTTACTAGCATGGTTATGTTACATTGTGAAAGGGCTGGTCTTGTTAGCTGACTGACTCACTCCTCTGCTGGCTTTGAAGAAATAAGTTGTTATGTTGGGCAATGCCTATGGTGGGGACCAGGAGGCAAGAAACTGAGATACATTCTTGAGGCTGAGGACAGTCACTGGTCCTTAGCTCAAAAGCAAAGCAAAGCAAAGTAAACCAAACCAAACCAACTTCCCAAACCTGAAGCTCGCAATTGCAAAGAAATACACACTGCCAACAATTGAGAGAGACAGAAAATAGATTCTTCACCTGACCGTCTATTGCACCACACCATCTGGCTGACACTTCTCATTGCAGCAATGAGAGACTCTAAAGTAGAAATTCCAGCCAAGCCATGCCTGGGCCTCTGACTCAAGAAACTGAGCAAGTAAATTTAAGCCACTGAGTTAGTGGGAATGTGGTATGAAATAACAGAAATGTAATATAAAGTCCAGGTTTGCTGCAGGGGAGTGTTAATTCCCTAACTTTTCCAAATTGGGCATGCGTAGTTACAAGGCCGTACATTCACAATGAGAGTGGAGCAGAAAGAGATAGATAGTGAAGAAAACAATGAGTTGCTAAAGTAATGGCTGGAGTAAAAAGTAGACTGAAAGATTAATTGTGCTTGGCTGCTAGCCAAAAGATCAGATGTTTGAGCCTACCCCTTGGAAGAATGATCTGGCTATTTTTTTTTTTTAAAAAAGAATCAGTCATTGAAAACTATGGAGCACAATTCTATTCTTATACAAATGGGATTTCCAAGAGTCAGAATCAACTCCATAGCAACTAACTGGTTACTAGTTAGTTAAAACTTAAGGTAGCCTACATTGCTATGCTAGGCCACAAAGGTTGTTGTTGCTGTTAGGTGCTGTCGAGTCAACTAAGATTCATAGTGACCCTATGAACAATAGATCTAAACCCTGTCCTATCCTGTGCCATCCTCACATTTCCTGTCACATTAGAGTCCATTGCAGCAGTCACTGTGTCAATCCACCTGGTTGAGAGTCTTACTCTCCTTCGGCAACCCCCTGTCTTTCCAAGCATCAAGTCCCTTTCCAAGGAATAGACCCTACCAGCAACATACCCTAAGGTGAAGACTCATCATCCTTGCCTCCAAAGAGTACTTAGCCTACACCTTCTCTAAGACATATTTGTTTGTTCTTTTGGCAAGCCCATGGGTTGTTCAGTGTTCTTCTTCAACACCATAGTTCAAAGGCATCAATTCTTCTTCTGTCATCCTTACTTATTGTCCAGCTTTCAGATGCATAGTAAGGATCAGAAAGATCATGGTCTGAATCAGAAGCACCTCAGTCCTCATACTGACATCATTACTCCCCAATAATTGGGAGAGGTACCTGACTTCAGACTTTCTCGGTGCAATATGTCTCCTGATTTCCTGACTGCTGGTACCAAGCATACCAAAGTAAGGTGAAGTTGTTGACAGTTTCAATCTTTTCTCTATCTTTCATGATGTTGCCTATAGGTCCAGTGGTAAGAATCTTTGTTTTCCTGACATTGAGATGAAAGTCATACTGAAGGCTGCATTCTTTGATCTTCTGCAACAAATGCTTCAAGTCCTCTTCATTTTCAACAAACAATTTGTGTTATCTGCATAATACATGTTATTGATGTGTCTCCCTATGATCCTTGATGCCACATTCCTCTTTACAGAGTCCACATTTTCAAATAATTTGCCTAGCATAAAAAGCAAATTATTCTGGAAGTCAGGTTGTTTTTATTTAATTAACAATCAGGTAGGTATAATTTGTTTGGTCATTTTAATTTAATCAACTATCAGGTATAAGCTGTTTGCTTTAATTAATAATCAGTTACAGGTAGAAAAAGCCTTTTGTTTAAGCCAATTAGGACCTGGTGGGTGGGCCTTTGTGATTAAAAGTCAGTTGGGCCCTAGAGCCTGTGGGCCTCCCTCCTGGTGTGAAGACTGACTTTCTATTAGAGTTACAAACTAAATTGGCAGTTTGTTAAGTTTGAGGAGAACATTGTTCTAACTGTTCTAACTGGTATAGAACTTGTCAGTCACTTTAATGTGCTGAGATAACTTGTGGGGTTCTGTGAAACTGAAAGCTATACCACTGATGTGTCAAATGCCGTAGTTACCCATGGTGGACAGGTGTTGGTAGAGCTCTCAGATTAAGACAGACTAGGATGGGTCATCTACTTCTTAGACAACAGGCCTTTGAAAACCCCATAGAGGAACACAGAAAGTTATAGTAATGTAGATGTTGTTGTTATGTGATGTCAAGTTGCTTGCGACTCATAGCGACCCTGTGTACAACAGCCCTAAACCCTGCTCTGTCCCGTGCCAATCTCACTGTCTCTGACACACCCACCCCCATTACTCCAGTCACTGAATCAATCCACCTCATAGAAAGTCTTCCTCTCCTGCGCTGTCCCTCCAACCTCCCAAAAATTACATCCTTCTCCAAGGACTGGTCCCTCCTTGCAACATGTCCTAAGTATGTCAGATGAAGACTCAGAATCCTTGCCTCCAAGGAGCAGCCTGGTTTAACCCTCTCTAGGATGAAACTGTTTGTTTTCTTAGCAGTTTATGATACCCTCAATACTCTTCTCCAGCAACACAGCTCAAAGGCATCAATTCTCCTTCTATCCTCCCTAGTCATTGTCCAGCTCTCTAATGCATAGCAAGTGATTGCAAAGACCATGACCTGGTGGAGCCCAAATTGGAAGTCAGTTGATGTGAGGAAAAACAACGACAAACGTCATTTAGTAATTAGAACATGAACTGTACAAAGCTTGAATGTTGGAAAACTAGAAACTGTAAAAAATGAAATGGAAAGCACAAAAATCAACATACTAGGCATTAGTTAGATGAGTTGGACTAACTTAGGCCACTTTGGGTCAGATAATCTTACAGTATACTGTGCTGGGAATGAAAAACAGAAGAAGAGTGATGTTACATTCATAATCAAAAAGTCAATTTCAAGCTCTGTCCTGAATACAGTGCTATGAGTAATCGGGCCAGAAAGGTAAGTCAGCTTTGAAGGGTCTGAACTCTCATTGATTTATTATTGGTTCTTACAATTTTGTTGTTGTTATGTGCTATTGAGTCACCTGTGACTCATAGCTACAACAGTTCTGAACCCTGACCCATCTTGAGCCAGTCTCACTGACTCCAACACAGTGAAAAATATAAATGGATAATTGTAATATTGTTATTGTTAACAACATGGCCATAGAGGCACCAAGAGAGAATTCAGAAAATAGTATGAGTTCTAGCTGTTGGGTTACACTGGGAGGCAGCAATTCTGTTTCACAATGGTAACCAAGATTAACTGTCCTGATTGAGATAGTACAATTTTTTCATAGTGGGGCTGTTGGTACAAACTATCTAAAGTGACTGTGTGGCAGTTATGACTTCAAGTTCAGTGGAAACTTAGTGTGGCCCTCATAAAAGTGGCCTATCCCAAACTAGCTCTATTTCACTAAAGCCTAATAATGCATGAGGAGAAAGTGCAAATTCTGCATTACCCAATGCTTCTTAGATTTACTTAATCTACCTAGTTGTTGTTGTTGTTGTTATGTGCCGTCGAGTCATTTGCGACTCATAGCGACCCTATGTACAACAGCCCTAAACGTCAAGAAGACAAAGATTCTC
>NW_006399771.1:19565062-19575166 GCF_000299155.1 Elephantulus edwardii | reverse complement strand
GGCAGTCCATGGTACATTCAATACTCTTCTCCAGCACCACAGCTCAAAGGCGTCAATTCTCCTTCTATCCTCCCTAGTCATTGTCCAACTCTGCCTAGTAGGAACTAAAAACTTACTTCTTGGCACTGAGTAGGAACTGACTCATAGCTGACCCTCCAGAAAGTTTTCAGAAACTTTAAATCACACAGGAGGAGACTGCTCATTTGTCTCCCTGGGAGCAGCTGGTAATTACAAGTAGCCAAACTTTGGGTTGGAAACACAACTCCTTATCCACTAAATCACCAGAGCCTCTCAACAGGGAACACATCACCATAAATTAACCACATAATCAATATGTTTACCATATCCTTAATGACAGTATTCCTTGTCTTCTAAGTGTTATTCTTGAGTGTTTACCTTAGTTAAGTCTTTAATGTATTATTCCCTTGTTTTGTTTGGCTTGATGGTTTCAGTTTTATGCACTTGCTGTCTCGCTTCTTTTATCACAGACTAAATCTTATTATCTTAGGCAATGTTCGGAAAGATCCAAAGCCAGGCTTTCTGTAATCTCTGACAAAAGCACATAGAGCAGAGAGGACAAAATCATATCAAAATAGGCATCTGTTCTGGTAAAAGCAATTTTCTGGGTCATATCACACAAATGGCAGAGCAGCTTCCGCTGGAGTCTGCACCTGATGTAAAGCTATCTGTTCCTGTGAGTCTACTCAATGTTGACATCCTTCTGAGCTATCCCAAGTATTGTAGAATTGTGGTCTCATTGTGCCTTTCTTAATAATGGTGTACTTCTCGTAAACCTCCAATCAGTGTCTCCAACTGAAATTTAGCCAAAAGGCAATTGGTAAGGGACCTGGAAAATATTGTCTAACCTCATTATGTTCATCAAGGAACTTAGGATATACTGTTAAAGTTCAGAGTCATGTTCATCAACTCAAAGTGCAGCAGGGGGAAGATGGAGAATGATGCATCTGAGAGAAAACAGGCAGGTCATCACTACTAAATCTGACCTTAAAGGTTTTTTAATACCTAGAAAATTGCGGCAACTCAGATCTCACTGAGCATCACATTTCTAGTTGAGATTAGTATCAACATCGCCTGATAGCTCAACAGAGATTCTGGTCTTCCACTGTTTTAATTCAGGAAAGAACTGGTTCCTTTTTAAGGGTAAGAAGTTCCGTGTCATTCTGCTATCTAGTTACTCTGGGCTTTTGTGGAGCTGTACACCCTGAGCCAAGATTTAGTATGGTCATAGGTCCATTACGGTGTTTGACATTGCAAAGTGTATGCTCATAATGATTATAGGACAAGGAAGCCTAAATGTCTACAAAATCTTGAAAACCTTCCAATGACAATAAGCAGACATCACTATGAACTTCAATCATTAGGTCCCTGCATCTCAAATATATAAAATCATATAATACTATATTCACTATCATTTAAAAATGGTCTATAGTTTACCATTTCAAACACCACAAAACAACCCTGGCTAGCAATTCATTCATATGGAGAAATTTTCTACCCCTGAATTTTTTTTTTATCACTTATCCCTTCCCTTAGTTCTATCGATTTTTATTCAATATCTTTTCACTTTTTAGATTAACATTTGCTTTTCCTACCTTGATCAAGAGGTCCACTGCAAACTATTAAGGCAAATGATTGGACCATTATGACTTTTAATTGCTAAATTCAATTATAACAATAATATAACCACCATTTTCCCCATTTGAAACACTTTACATAAACTGTGTGTATATGAGACTTCTTCCCTCTCATCTTCCTCACTATATAATAGTCATGCACAACTAATTAGGAAAATTATAAACCACTTAAAAGAACTCAAACTATGTGATGCTCATTCATCAGACTGAAATATCCCCACAGTCAAATTTAATTGTAATCAAGGAAAACTTTGAAAAGGATAAAAGAAGCCCTGATATTCGTTCACCTATGGTCAATTGATCTTTAAAAAGAAAATGAAACTCATTAAATGAGGAAAAGATAGCCTCTTTAACAAACAGTGCTGGGGAAACTGGTTGTCTATTGTCAGAAAATGGAAACAGGATTCATACTTCACATTACATAGAAAAATGAACTCTGGATGTAGGATCTAAGGGTAAAGCTGAAAATGATAAGGATAATCAGAGGAAAAAAAATCTAAGGGCCCCAATCCATGGTATAAGTAAACCAACTAACAAACAAACAAACAAAAAAAACGTAGAACCACAAGAGGATAATATGGGTGAATGAGGCTTTCTAAAAAAATAGAATCCTTACGTGTATCAAAAAATTTCTCTGATATAGTGAAAAGAGAGACTACAGACTGGAAAAAGTATTTAGCACTGATATATTTGACGATAGAGGAAGACTTTATGCTTTCGAATTATGGTGCTAGAGAAGAGTATTGAACTTACCACAGCTGCCGAGAAAACAAACAATTCTGTCTTGGAGAGGGTGGAACCAAGTTGCTCATTGGAGGCAATGATTTTGAAGCTCTGTCTCACATATTTTGGGTATGAAGCCAGGACAGACCAGTCCTTAAAGATGGAAATCATGATTGTAAGGATGGAAGGACAAGGCAGGAGAGGAAGAGCGTGGATGAGGCGGATTGACACAGTAACTGGGATTATGAGGAGGGAAGGTGTGTTGGAGATCATGACATTGGCTCAGGATGGGGACAGGGTTCAGTGCTATTGCACATAGAGTTGCAGGCAACATGTTAAAACATAACAACAAATCTGAAGAGATCATCTATAACATTTACAGAAAATTATAACACCTCAACAAAGAAAAGACAACCTACCTACAAAATGAGATATGGGAAGACTCTTTACCAAAGAAAGCATTCATATAACCAACAAATATACGAAGAAATGGTCAAGATCATTAGCTAGTATTGTTGCTATGTGCCATCGACTTGATTACGACTTTTAGCAATGATTTGAACAATGAATCTTGCCCTATCCTGTGTCCACTTAATCATCTCTGACGCACCTGCCCCCGTTGCCATAGTCACTGTATCAATCCATCTCACCCAGAGTCTTTCTCTTCTGCACTGACCCTCTACCCTTCTAAGCATGCTGTCCTTCTCCAAAGACTGGTCCCTACTGGCAACATACCCAAAGTATGTTTTATAGAGTTTCAAAATCCTTGCATCCAAGGAAGCAATCCAGTTTCACCCTCTCTAGGATAGAACTATTTGTTCTCTTGGTAGTCTATGTTGTTATTGTTATGTGCTATCGAGTCGCTTGCAACTCATGGCGACCATATGTACAACAGCCCTAAACACTGCTCTATTTCTTGCCCTCCTTATTGTCTCTGACACACATATCCCCATTACCCCAGTGATGGAATCAATCCATCTCATCGATCTCATCAAAGGTCTTCCTCCTGTGATGTCCTTCCACCCTCCCAAGCATGATGTCCCTCTCCAAGGACTGATCCCGCCTTGCAACATGTCCAAAGACGGAGCTTCAGAAGCATTGCCTCCAAAGAGCAGACTATAGTATGTTTAATATTCTTCTCTAGCACCACAGTTCAAAGGCATCAATCTTCTTCTGCCATCCTTAGTCATTGTCCAGCTCTCAGATGCATAGCAAGTAATTGAGAAGACTATGCCCTGGATCAGGCACACCTTAGCATCTAGACTGATTTTGTTGTTCTTTAGCACTCTGGGAAAGGTCCCTGACAGCAGAATTTCCTAATGAAATTAATCTTTTGATTTTCTAACTGGTATCAAGAGTGTTGATTGTGGAACCAAGCAAGATGAAATTGTTAAAACCTCAATCTCTTCTCCATCTATTATGATGCTGTCATTTGCCCTGGTGGTGAGAATCTTTGTTTTCTTGATGTTGAGATGCAATCCATTTTGAAGACTTTAGTCCTTGACTTTTCTGTGACAAATGCTTCAAGTCTTCCTCAGTCCCAGTAACCAAGGTTGTATCATCTGCATAATGCAGGTTGTTGACAAGCCTTCTCCCAATCCTGTAGTCACAGTCTTCTTCATTAAGTACAGCCTCTTGAATGATCTGTTCCACATATAGATTGAAATGTTATGGAGAAAGGATACAGATCTGACATACTCCTTTCTTGATTTTGAACCATGCAGTGTTCTCTTGCTCTGTTTGGACAACAGCTTCCTGGTCTAGGTATAGATTTTGCATGAGCACAATCAAATCTTCTGAGATTCCCATTATTTTCAATGTTAACCACAATTTGTTATGATACACAGAGTCAAATACATTTGCATACTCAACAAAACACAGACAAACAAATAGCAAGCAATTGAAAAGACCTTGGCTTGGATCAGGCACACCTTAGTCTCTACACTTACATCATTCCTCTTTAGCACTCTGGCAAGGTCCTTGATAGCAGACTTTTCTTAAGCAATCATGTTTTGATTTCCTGACTGCTGGTACCAAGAGTGTTGATTGTGAATCTGAGCAAGATTAAACTGTTAACAGCCTTAATCTTTTCTCCATCTAGAGATACAAATCAAAACAACAATGAGATATGGTCTCACCCTAGCAATAATAGTAAAGTTCACCAGGGAAGCAAACAACAAATGCTGGTGAGCGTCTGGTGATATTGGAACTCTCATACACTGCTGGAAAGAATGTAAAATGGTGCAACCACTATGAAAGCACCTTTGAGAAAATAGAAGTACCAGTTTCCCTAGCTATTCCACACTAGGAATATTCCTTAAATCAAAAGTTGTTGTGACATGAACAAATATATGTAAACTCATCTTTACTGCAGTATTATTTACAGTAGCAAATAAATGGAAACAACCTAAATGTTCATCAACAAGTGAATGGATAGAGAAACTGTAGTACATTCACATAACAGAGTGATTTGCAACAATAAAAAAACAATGAAGAATTTGGAAAACACTACACAACATGGATGAATCTAGAGGACATTATGTCACGTAAAATTTCAGTCACAAAAGAACAAACACTCTATATCACCACTGTTAAAAAAGCTAGAGAAAGGTTTACACACAGAGAGAATCAATCTCATATGGCTACCAGGGAAGGGAAAAGGGTGATATGTAGAAATTAACTGATAGATCATGAATGCATGTTGGGATGGGTGGAGTGAAGGAAATGCCAGTGTGGATTGGACAGATGATCAGACATGGTATTGCATGCTAGAATGTACATGAATGATAGGAACATTTTAAAATGAACTTTGTAAACTTTTATTAAAATCACCATGGTAAAAAAAAAATCCCAAAATTTCACTAAAAAAGAAAAAAGGGAACCCTGGTGGTACAGCAGTTAAAGTGCTTGACTACTAATTTTAAGTCATTGGTTTGAACCCAAAAGCCACCTGGCTCAGGAGAATGATGTAGCAGTTTGTTTCCATGAAGATTTATAATCTGAGAAGCCCAATGGGAAATTCTACTTTGTTCTATGTTGTTATGTGCTGTTGAAGCTCATAGCAACCGTATAAACAACAGATCTATATCATATCATATCATATCATATCGTATCATATCATATCATGTCCTATCCTATCCTATCCTATCCTATCCTATCCTATCCTATCCTATCCTATCCTGTGTCATCTTCACAATCTACAATACACTTGAGACCATTGCTTCAGTCACCATGTCAGTCCTTCTTGTTGGGGGTCTGCCTCTCTTTCACTGACCCTCCAATCTGTCCTATAAGGTTTCTTATAAATAATAATCTGCTGGTGAGTTGGAACCACTAACCTTTCAGTTAGCAATCTACCACCCAACCACTGCACCACCAGAGCTCTCTGAAGAATACAAAGGGTACAATTTAGTTTGGTAGCACTTCCTCGATATAAACTAAGGCAGTTACAATTTTTTCCACTATTGCTTTAACATCACAGTGTAATGTCAATGCAGTGACAAAGGCAAATGATATCTTAGTAACATGGTGGACATAATTTTGACCTTTTAGAATCCCTGAATAGATGCCTTTGCATGTGAAGATCACAGCTTGAAAATAATTGGTCAGAGAAAAACTAAAATCCTAAGTGATACTAATCCACCTGTCACACAATGTTCTCTTCTGGGAATAGTTTATGTTGTTTATAATTTAGTTCCACATCTTTTATCATTCATTCTTCTTGCCAAACAAAATACTCTTTCCTGAAATTTTTGCTTACTTGATCAATTTCCATATCAATCTTCTAATGCTTTCTTTTTAGTCCTTTTTACAAGAATGTGTTGTTTTTGTTGATTGCTGTTGAGTGGAGCACGACTTATAGAGATCATATGAACAAAGACCTGAAGCTTTTCTACAGCTGTTGTCATTTCTCTAAGTTCATAGAGTTCCCAGAGGCATGTTGTTTAGGATGTGGATGACACTCCTGCTTCTAAACCTGCCTTAAACTGGGAGCTCCACCAAACACTGCCAACCATGGGGAACCATTATGGCATTTGACACCCCAGTGGCACAAGGGTTGTTAAAAGAGTTAAATCAAAGGCACAGTGCTGAAGACAGTGTTTCCTACATAATAAATGTTTATAGCTATTTGTATTAGCTATACAGGAAATAGGCTTAGATTTGAAAATTATATTCAGAGTCAAACAGGAAAGCACATAAGGCAAAGTTCATTATGAGAAAAGATCAACTTTGTTGTGAATTAAAATTAACTCATGTTTTGTTGTGTTCAATTTCCAATTTTTCATATTTATTTGTGGACTTCATATATATACCTTGAGAAATACATATCTAGTGTGAATCTAAGATTCAATACTCAAAAATCCTTAGTTTGATCAATCTCTAAGAATTCCAGCAATGGCTCCTGCACCCCAAACATCTCATTGTGAGAATGTACTTCTAACTCAAGTACTAGGTGTTAATTAACACAATCATTTAGGGAAATTTCATTCACATATTCACTGATATATTCAACAAATATTTTCTAAAAATCTGCTTTGCCATCTCCTACAGATGATCTGGCTTAGAGAACTGATATTTGCTTTTGACCTTAAAAGGCTAGCCTTGACGAACAGATGATATGGGAATGTTGGTTTGTCAAAGTAAACACTAAGAAGAACAGATTCATAGAGGTGAAAAAAACACAGGAACTACAAAGAGGGTGCATAATTAAAGACAAGGCCATAAAGGCAGAGTAAGATGTCCTAGTTAAAAGCTTGGAATTTATTTGGTAACAGTGGAGAACTACTGGAGGTGTTTGAGTAGAGGTGGATGTGGAACAGGTTTAACATTAAAATTTGCTCATGACTAATTTGGTAACTCTACATAGAAAGAATTTGGGTGGAGGAAAAAAAGAGTTGAGACAAGAAAATCGGGTTGATGAATTTCATAATATAAGGGTGAGAGACACTGATGGCTCAAACTTGAACAGTGATAGTAAAAATGGAGGTAGGTGGAGGAAACAGAGAGGAAGTGAGATCAATAGGTTGTGGGAAGGGAAATGTGGTCGTTAAAATGATTAACGGTGCAAGAATGCCTTATAGGAAGAACGGTAATGTTATTTGAAAAAATAAAGTCAGGAAAAAGAACAATTAGGGTGAGATAAGATGATGAGTTTTGTTTCTCCTCATTATGTATATAAGTGTCTATAATCAAGAAAGGATTATATGTAAGAAAAACTGTTTCAAGAACTCAAATGTGATACTTAATAGAAATTATGATTGCTGTTACACTGGCTTTTTTGAGTGGAATGTTAGCAATCATACTGGCTTCTCATTTGATCATCCATACACATTTTGTTTTGTTGTTGTTAGGGCCCTGCAAGTAGAGTACGAACTATAGTGTTCCTATGAACAACAGAGCTGAATTCTGTCCTGTCCTGTGCCATCTGCACACTTCCTGGCACACTAGACCCATTGCAGCAGTTTTTGTGTCAATCCATTTGATCTAGGGTCTTCTCCTCCATCGCAGACACTACACCTTTTTTGAGTATCATATCCCTCTCCAAGGAATAGCTCCTCCTAACAAAATGCCCAAAGTATATGAGGCAAAGCTTTATCATCTTTGCCTCCAAAGAGCACTCTGCCTTTGTACTTTGTACTTTATACTTTGTCCAGACATATTTGTTCTTGTGGTAGTCCATGGAATGTTCAGTACTCCTATCCAACACCACAGCTCAAAGGCCTCAATTCTTCTTCTGTCATCCCTCTTCATTGTCCAGCTCTAAGATGCATAGCAAGTGATTGGAAAGACCATGGGCTAAATCAGTTGCACCTTAGTCCTCAAACTGACATCATTACTCCTCAATAATTTGGAGTAACTGCAGACTTTTCCAGTGCAATACATCTCCTGATTTCCTGACTGCTGGTACCAAGGGTGTTGATTGTGGCTCTGAGTAAGAAAGTTGTTGAGAGTTTCAATCTTCTCTCCATCGATCATGATGTTGCCCATAAGTTTAATGGTAAGAATTTTTGTTTTCTTAATGTTGAGATGCAATCCATATTGAAGGCTGCTTTCTTTAATCTTCTGCAACAAGAGCTTCAAGTCCTCCTCACTTTCAGCAAGCAAAGTGTGTCATCTGCATCATGTAGGTTATTGATTAGTCTTCCTCCAATCTTGATGCCACATTCTTCTTCATAGAGCCTAGCTTCTTGAATAATTTGTTCAGCGTACAGATTGACTGGATATGGAGAGAAAATACAACCCTGATGCACACTGCACTTTCTTTTTAATTTTAAACCATGTAGTTTCCCCTTGTTCTATTCGCATAACAGCTTGGTCAAAGAACAGGCTTCGCATATGGACACCTAATTCTTCCCATTCTTTTCATGTTAACCATAACTTGTTATGATCCACACAGTCAAATGCCTTTGCAGAGTCAACAAAGCATAAATAGACCTTTCCCTGGTATATTTTTCTTTCAGCTAGGATCCATCTGACATCAGTAATGATATCTCTAGTGTCAAGGCTCTAGATTGCTAAATGAAATGGTATCCCTATTCCCAACTTTCTAAGAAAGCAGCAAACTGCTTTGCACAGTAGCTGTGCCATTTTACCTTCCCAGCAGCAGTGTATGAAAGTTCCAATCACTTCACACCCTTGCCGGCATTTATTGTTTGTTGTCTAATTGAACACTGTGATTGTTGCCAGGGTAAGATGGTATCTCTGATTTTTGCTCTGATTGTTTCTCTGATTTTCATCTCCTTAAAGGTAAGGACAGCCTCAGAAGTCCAATGCAGGTTCATCTCTGAGTTAGTTCAGACTCAATAGCAATAAAAATTTTTAGTTACTTGTAGAAAACTGAGACAAAATTCATACTTAATTATATATATACCCAACTAACTTAAACAAAAACTATAAATATTAGTAAAGAAAAAAATTATGGGAAACTTAGGAACCCTAATCACTCAAAATCATGGCAAGTGAATGAACAGCGAAGTGAAAAAACTAGACAATTTGGATTCCCTAAAAATGAAATCCTTATGTGCATCAAAGGCTTCTCCAAAAGAGTGAAAAGACTAGGGGAAAAAATATTTGACAATGATACGTCAGACAGGAAATCACCTCTAAAATTTGTAGAATATTCAACAAAAATACCTCAACAAGAAAAGACAATCAATCCAATTACAAAGTGGACAGAAGATCTGAATATACCTTTCACCAAAGAACACATTCAGATGGCCAACAAACAAATGAAGAAATCCTTAAGCTCATTAGCTATTAGAGAGGTGAAAACCAAAGCAACAATGAGATATCATCTTATCAGAAACCATAGCAAAGCTCAATAAGACAACAAACAAGAAATGCTGATGGGAACATGGAGATATCGGAACTCAGACACTGTTAGGGAGACTGTAAAATGATGACTACAGTCATTAAGGAATGTAGTTTGGCACGTTCTTTGAAAGTTGGTAATAGGCACCACCGTGGATCCAGCCATCACCTGGAGCTATCAACCGAGCTGTTGTGGAACTAACGTGGCAGAAGAAAGGCCAGTACGATCTTATCTGTGTTTACAGGGGCTGATTATCTGGGAGAGCACCTAAGGGTGTTCCCACAGGTGGGGAAATTGGTGGAGCTCTCTTGGGTCCCCACCCAAAACGAGCCAGCCAGCTGGCTTCTGTGAACTCTGCAGATCAGCCAGAGGCTAGTGGGTTGGTGGGAAGTTGACCTGGACTATTTGGATCCT
>NW_006399771.1:19553125-19558899 GCF_000299155.1 Elephantulus edwardii | reverse complement strand
CTAATAAAATTTGATAATAATAAAAAAAGAAAGTTGGTAATAGAAATATCCTTTGATCCAACAATCTCACTGCTAGGCATGCATCTCAAAGAACTAAGAGGGACAATATTAATTGACCTACACAGATCCATATTTATTTTAAAGTACTTATGATATCACAGAGTTGGAATCAACTCAAAGGTCCATCCAGCTAGGAATGACTAAGGAAACACTAGTACAATCACACATGGAATATTATGCATCACTAAAAACAATAAAGAATGTATGAAATACTGTACAACAAATCTAAGACAAATTATGCTAAGTGAAATAAGTCATTCACAAAATGACAGTTATGACATAAAATCAATGATTATAAAAAAGGTAAGGAAAAGGGGAAAGGTCCAGTGTGAAAAACACTCTGTACGAACTTTATAAGAAAACCAGTATTTTTTTTTTTAAAAAAAGGGCAAGGAAATATTTACACACAGAATCAATCCGGAAGATTAACAGGGATGAGAAAGGAGGATCTAAAGAGTAAAAATTATTATATAGATAAATAAAAGAGGAAGGCAATGCATGATAAGGTATTGACTAGTCATTGCAATATTAGTGATATTGTTCCGTAGTTTTCACATGTAATTGTATCATCTTTCTTGGGAATGGGAACAAATATGGACTGCTTCAAATTCGTTGACCAGACATCTGTCCTCCAAATTTCTTGATTTAGAAGCATATTCAAGGTGGTGTCTGTTAACTAGAACAAGTCAATTGGCCAATGCCTTCAATGTAGTTCTACTTCCTCCTTCATTTGCATTGGCTCCTGTTATTATGGTACTTCCTGAGATTTTTCAGTGTCAATCAGTTCTTTCTGGTACAGTGATTCTGTGTATTCCCTCCATCTTCTTTTGAACACAACCTTTGATATGGATTGCATCTCAATGTCAAGGAAAAAAAAGATTCTTAACATCAGACTGATAAGCAACATCATGACGGATGGAAAGGAGATTTAAACTGTCAACAGCTTCATCTTGCTTACATGCACAATTAACACCCTTGGTATCAGCAGTCAGGAAATCAGGAGGCATATTATACTGGGAAAATCTGAAGATAGGGACCTCTCCAAATAATTGAGGGGTAGGGATGTCAGTTTGAGGACTAAGGTGTGTCTGAATCAGGCTATAGTCTTTCCAATTACTTGCTATGCATCTGAGAACTCAACAATGAATAGGGATGACAGAAAAAGAATTGAACATTTTGTAGACACCCAAGATAAAGAACAGAAATGTCTTGGTGAGGGTGCAGCTGGAGTGCTCTTTGGAGGCAAGAATGATAAGGCTTTGCCTCACATACTTTGGGCATGTTGCCAGGAGGGGGTATTACTTGGAGAGGGACATGATGCTGGGAGGGTGGAGGGTTGGAGAGGAAGATGCTCAACCAGGTAGACTGACATATGACTGTCACAATGGGCTCTTGTGTGTCAGAAGTGTAAGGATGGCACAGGATAGAACAGGATTTAGATCTTTTGTTCACAGCGTTTCTATGAGTCATACTTGAGTTGATGCCACACAACAACAACAACAACAGTCATTGTAATTAATTAATTATACTAATCAGTATTTTAAAACAAAGTGTCTATGAATGCTTGATTAAAAAACCAAGGGAGCTCTTGTGGCTTAGTGGCTAGAAGCTGCACTGCAATCCAGAAGGCATGTAGTTCAAATCCACCAGTTGGATCTGATTTGATGGTACAAGTTTGAAAAAAAAAAAAAAAGAAATAAAACTATTGTGACTAGAGAAAAATAGAATAAGGGAAGATGAATGAAAAAACACTTTCAAATGAAGAAAAAAAAAGGGAGTAAATGCTTTTTGACCCTGACTCGTACTCTTCACTGTATAATTATATCTAGGGATTGGTTTTGTGTCTAAGATTTATAGCCTAGTTAGGAGGTGATTTGATTTCCCTTTGGAGTTTTCCTGCTTTTCTCTTGGCACTGACAATTCTTCCTACTCCTTATATGAGTCTGAGAGAGGCATTATATAACACTAACTCATTTGGAAAAAAAAAATCATCCCTAAAAAAAGCAGATCTCGCAGTTTTAAAAATATGACTATGATTTGGTCATTGAAAAAAAGAAGCTAATTAAGTTCCTTTGAAAACACTTTACGTTTAGAGAAATAGCAGCAAATCCCTTTCCTAGCAAGCATGATTATTAAGGTGTGGAGCTCTTTCCAGGCATAAAAGGACACAGAGGTTGAAGAGACTCAGGGATTCCTGTATCAAGTGGAAGTTCCCAGGCAGAGCGCAATCAGGAGGAAAGACACGCCTGTGCCTTGCACTTTACATGCACTTCCGGGCATTTGGCAAGCTTTTAACGAATGAGTTTTTCCCCCTCTTGTCTTTCGCATTTTGCAAAACATTTTCACACATTTAATTTCACTTATAACACATATTAAAAAGAAACTCTGGCCAAAGAGTTTTTAATTCCTGAACCCAAGATGACTGGATAACTCTGCATCAGTTTTTGTAACATGAGTGTTTTGGGTTATTAGTTCCCCTGCTGGAACTAGTCATCTGATAGAGTTGTTGAGTTGTGATAATGAAATATGGCCCTTTTGGTGGTAAGAACTTTTCTTCTTGGGATTCAAATTAAGCACAGCTTACACGTAGTAAAAGCTCATGGTTTCTTTTGTGGCTCTGTTAAACTCATATAGTAGCTGAAGATACCACGGTTAACTCCTACATTCCCAGAGCTCTCTGTGAGTTATATGGCAAAGAAATATTGTTGTACCTGCCATAAAACCGGAGCTTGACCAGGTCAGAAAGGCCCTATGTACAGTGGAATGAATGCTGCCTGGTCCTGGACCACTCCATGATGAACTATGACTTAGGTTGTTGTGATCCCTAAGCTTTTTATTTTCTTGCTTCTGGAAATAGATTCCTAGGCCTTTCTTCTATCTTATCTAGAAGTTCCATAGAAATTGTTCAATGTCATACCAATGTGCAAACGTCCACTGATGTGTCTGGGCATGAGGTACATTGAAAGGGATTTAATCTAGGTCTCTGGTATGGGAGGTAAGAATTCTGTCACTGAAGCATGAAATGTCAGCTTTTTCAATTTGACAGTTATAAAGAAAGGACTAAATGAAAACTCTTAGTCATGAGTTGTAACTTCAAGAATTGGTTACCATTGTTGTTTGGGTCCATTGAGTTTAGTATGACTATAGTAACTCTGTGAACTGAACTCTGTCCATCATTGTAATCTCTGACATATCCGAGCCCATTGCTGTTGTCACTGTGTCAGTCGATTTGGTTGAGAGTCTACTTCCCTTTTGCTAATCCTCCACTTTTCCAAGCATGATGTCCCTCTCCAAGGAATAGCCTCATCTAGCAACATTCCCAAAGTATGTGAGAAAAAGCTTTATCACCTTTGCTTCCAAGGACCACACTGGCTGCACCTTCTCCAAGACAGTTATTTGTTGTTTAGGCAGTCTGTGGGATAGTCTGTACTATTCTCTAACACCAGAGCTGAAAGGCATCAATTCTTCTTCTGTTCATTCTTACTCTTTGTCCAGCTCTCAGATGCATCACAAGTGAGATTGGAAAGACTATGGCTTGAATCAGACACACTTTAGTCCTCAAACTGACATCATTGCTTCTCAGTAATTTGGAGAGGTCTCTGACTATAGACTTTCTCAGTGCTATACATCGCCTGATGCCCTGATTGCCTATACAGTGTTGATTGTGGATCTAAGTAGGAAAAAGTTGTTGACAGTTTCAATCTTTTCTCCATTTAGGCACGATGTTGCCTATTGGCCCAATGGTGAGTATTTTTGTTTTATTGACCTTGAGATGTAATCCAGTCAGTATTCTTTGATTTTCTTCAGCAAGCACTTTAAGTCATCCTCACTTTCAGCAAGCAAGACTGTGCCATCTGAATCATGTAGGTCATTTATGAGTCTCTGATTCTGATGTCACATTCTTCTTCATAGAATCCAGTTTCTGAAATAATTTGCTCATCATACAGACTGAATAGGTATGCAGAGAGAGAATACTACTCTGATGTATACCTTTTAAAACCTGTAGCATTGCCTTGTTCTGTTTGCACAATAGCCCCTTAGCCAAGGTATAGGCTTCACATGAGCACAATTAAGTGTTCTAGAATTCTTATTCTTCTTAATATTGACCATACTTTGTCATGATCCATACAGTCAAATACCTTTGCATAGTCAATAATGCACAAAGATTGGTAGGATATTTAAAAGCCCAAAAGAGCTCTTCCTAGTGTCAGACACAGAGAAAATAACAACAGCATGGCAAAATTCTGTCCCATAAGAAAATGGTGTGCTAACAGCACGAAGGAAGACAAGGAAAAAGAAAGTTAACTAGACCTTCAAAGTTCAAAAGACAGAGAATGCTAACCAGGAAGATTGTAAATATTTACTAAAATCTATTTAAGAAACACTTTGATTCATGTGAAGAAAATAAATTACTTACAAGTAAAGTTATAGGAATTTCAGATGATCTGCAGTATTGCATCAAAGACATCATCCTTGAAAAAAGAGAAAGGTCATTACAAAGACAGAGGAGAAAGACAAGACAAAAATGGATACCAGAAGACACTCTGAAAATAGGCCTAGAGTATCAAGCAGCAAAAAACAAAGGGAAGAGATGCTGAAGTAAAAGAGATGGACAGAAGATTTTTAAAGGGTACCTTGAAAAGACAGAACAAAGTATTGCAATGAAATGTGCCAAGATCTGGAATTGAAGAATAAAAAGGGAAGAACTTGCTCAACATTTCTCAAGCTGAAAGAACAGAAAAACAAATTCAAGCCTTGAGTTATAATACTGAGAGATGCTATGGGCAAAATCTTGAATGATCCGGGAAGCATCAAAAGAAGGTGAAAGGAATACACAACGTCATTGTGCCAAAAATAAATGGTCAAAACCAGAACATTTCAGGAAATTGTGGCTGTTGTTAGGTGCCACTGAGTCAAGGATAATGCATGGTGACCCTACGAACAGCAGACCTGAACCTGTGCCATTCTTTGCCATCTTCATACTTCCTGACACACTAGATCCCACTGCAGCAGTCACCATGTCTACCTGGTTTAGGATTTTCCTCTCTTTCATTTACCCTCCATCCTTCCAAGCATCATGTCCCTTTCCAAGGAATAGCCCCTCTTAGCAACGTGCTCAAAGTATGTAAGGTGAAGCCTCATCATCTTTGCCTTCAAAGAGCACTCTGGCTTCACCCTTTCCAAGAAATATTTATTTGTTCTTTTGGCAGTCTATGGGATGCTCAGTGCTCTTCTCCAACACTATAACCCAAAGGCATCAATTCTTCCATCATCCCTATTGTCCAGCTCTAAGATGCATAACAAGTCATCAGAAAAAAACTTGGTCTAAATCAGAAGCACCTCAGTCCTCAAACTGACATCATTACTCCTCAAGAATTTGGAGAGGTCCCTAAGTAGAGACTTTCCCAATGCAATAAATCTCCTGATTTCCTGACTGCTGGAACCAAGGGTGTTAATTGGGGATCCAAGTAAGATGAAACTGTTGACAGTTTAAATTTCTTCTCCCTCCACCATGATATTGATTGTTGTTCCAGTGGTAAGAATCTTCATTTTCTTGACATTGAGATGCAATCTATATTGAAAGCTGCATTCCTTGATCTTCTGTAACAAGTGTTTCTTTTTTTCCCCTATATTTTATTAATTTTCATAAACATTTACAGAGATTTTGGGTTTCCATTCATTCATTGTTGCACTATTCTCTCTACCCTCCTCCC
>NW_006399771.1:19547856-19551025 GCF_000299155.1 Elephantulus edwardii | reverse complement strand
AGTATTTAATCTTGTGATTAGCTATTGTGAAAGGTATTGTTTCTCTTAGTTCTGGCTCTGTATTCTTTTTGTTACGGTAGAGAAAGCCCCTCCTCACTTTTAGGAAGCAAGGTTGTGTCAAACAGAACATTAACAGAGAACTGCCAGAAGTTCAAAGTTTGTATGAACAAACAGATATATCTTTCAGGAGGTAGCATATAATAAGAGTCAATGGTGATGAGAGAAGAACTCCAAGCTTCCCCAAAGGCACTGGCAAAAAATAAAGCCATAGGACTCAGTGAGATGTGTTATCAACCAAATGATATGTTTTAACTAACAGATAACAGCCCTAGAGTGTGCTCACTAGTCTGTGCCATGAAATTTGGACAACAGCTGCCTGGTCCACAGATCTGTAATTGTTCCTATTCCCAAGAAAAACAATCTAACAGAACATAGAAAATATTGAACAACATAATTAATAATACATGCAAGCAAAATATTGAGGAAGAAGACTAAAAAACAGCTAGAACAGTACTTTAACAGAGAACTGCCAGAAGTTCAAGGTAGGTTTAGAAGAGGCTTTGGCACTAGGGATATAATTGCTGACGTCAGAATGTCTATTTGCATTTTATTGACTATTCAAAAGCATTTTACTGTGTGACTCATAACAAACTATGGCTAACATTGAAGAGAGTGGGAATTCTAGAACTTATTTGCACTTATGTGAAACCTATAACTAGACTAGCCATTGTTTGAACAGAACTGGGGAATACTGCATGGTTTAACATAAAGAAAGGTGTGTGTCACTGTATCCTCTCTCCATAAGTATTCAATCTGTGTCCTGAGCAAATTATTTGGCAAGCTGGGCTTATGAAGAAGAACTGGAATGGTATAATGACCAAAGGAAGACTCATCAACAGTCTTTGTTATATTAGAGGCAATATAACATACTGAAAGTGAGGAGGACTTTAAATACTTGTTGTAGAAGTTCAAAGACTACAGCCTGCAATATGGATTACATCTCAAAATCAAGAAAATAAAGATCCTCACCAATGGGCAACATCATGATAGATGGCAAAAAGATTGAAACTGTCAATAATTTCAACTTGCTCGGATCTACAATAAACATCATCAGTACCAGAAGTAAAAAGTAAAAAAGACTTACAGCCCTTGTCACTTGCTAGGGTAATATGAAATGAGAGGGAAATAAAAGGCATCCAGATTGGCAAAGAGATGGTTAAACTGCCGCTAAATGCAGAGGATCTGACATGTACACAGAAAGGACTCAACAACAACAACCCCCGCCCCCACCTGTTAGAGTTGGTAGACCAATTTAGTAGAGTGACAGGATACAAGATCAATATCCAAAGTGGAATTCTTTTACAATAACAAAGAGAACTCAAAGAAGGAAATCAAGAAAGCAATAACATTTATAATAGCTAACCACAAACTGAGATACGTGGGAATGAACCTAACCAGAGATACAAAAGACCTGTAAAAAGAAAACTACAGAACATTTCTGCAAGACACAATAAAAAAACCCCAAAGAAATGGGAAAATGTGTCCTGTTCATGGATAGGAAGGCTCAATACTGTGAACATGAAAATCATACCAAAAGCAATCCACATGTTCAATGCAATCCCAGTCTAGATACCAAATTCATTTTTCAAGGAGATTGAAAGGGAAATTGTCAAGTTTCTTTGGAGAGGAAAGAGACCCCAAATAAGCAAAGAAGTTCTGAAAAACAAAAATGAAGTGAGAAGCATATCACTCCCTGATCTCAAAACCTTCTACACAGAGGTAGTAAGCCAAATCAGGTACTGGTACACTGAGAGCCACATAGGCCAATGGAACAGAATTGAGAATCCAGAAATGGACCCAGCTATTTATGGTCAACAAGGAAATAAAACTATCAAATCGGGAAATGACAGCCTCTTCAACAAATGGTGCTGGCAAAACTGGACAGCTATCTGCAGAGAACTGAAACAGGATCTACATCTCACACCATACAAATCAACTCAAGGTAGGTAGATCAGAGACATAGAAGTAAATTCCCAAACCATAAAGTTCATAACAGACAAATTTGGATTAAGCTTAGAAGACCTAGTCTATGGTATAAAGAGACTGACAAATACAGCCAGAAATGCACAATTTGGAGAGGATAAAATTCATGAATGGGAACTTCTAAAGATTAAATCTCTGTGCTCCTAATTTTTTTTCTTCAATAGGGTGAAAAGAAAATCCACCAACTGATAACAAACATTTGGCAATACAATCTCAGACAAAGGCATTCTAACAAAAGTTTACAGAACAGTCCTAGGCCTCAAGGAGAAAAAAGACTGATAACCTAATTACAAAATGGCAAAAAACATGGAAAGACTTTTCACAGAGGAAGACATTCAGATGGCCAACAGATACATTAAAAAAATGCTCAAAATCACTGGCAATATGAGAGATGCAAATTAAAACCCCAATAAGATACCATCTTACCCCAATAGCAGTGGCAAAACTTAACAAGATAGCAAACAAATGGTAGAGAGGATGTGGAGAGATGGGAACTCTCATACACTGTTGATGGGACTGTAAAATGGTACAACCACTCTGGAATACACTTTGGGGTTTCCTCAAAAAGTAAAACATGGAAACTCATAATGACCCAATTATTCCACAGCTAGGAATATACCCCAAGGAAGTGAAAACTGAGAAACAAATGGAGATCTCTACACCAATGCTCATAGCAGCATTATTTACCATTGCAAGAACATGGAAAGAGCCCAAATGTTCAATTCCCCTTATCTTTACTCCAGACATGAACAGAGCAATAATTGTACCTTAGATGGCTGCTCACAAGCTTTTAAGTCTTCAGAAGTTACATAAATATCTATGTGTCTTCTGGAGTAGAATGAACACGTAGAATATGTGTTAAGTATAACATGAGGATGCTGGTCCAATGTAGGTGCAATGAAACTTGTTTTGCAGGTAATCTAATGGATCATATGAATCTCAACCTCAATGAACCTAAGACCAGAGCAACTAGATGGTCTCTATTGCTATTGGCTATTGCAAAATGGTTCATAGCTGAAGGTTCTAGGTAGCGTAGGGGGGAAAATTGTGGAGCAAAGTAAAAAAGCCTGAAAATGGCCAAGCTTACGGGTCAAGAGTTGTTGTTGTTGTTAGTGCCGTCGAGTTG
>NW_006399771.1:19541584-19547191 GCF_000299155.1 Elephantulus edwardii | reverse complement strand
AGCCTCAATCCATATTGTAGGCTGCAGTCCTTGACCCTCTGCAGCAGGTGCTTCAGATCCTCCTCAGTTTCAGCAAGCAGGGTTGGGTCCAAGAGAGACTGGTAAAACCCCCAAGACTATAGCTCCTAATTATCCTTCAAACCTACAACATAACTCACTCCTGTGGCTTAACTTTCAGCTAATTAATATTCCAGAAGGGTAGCATTTGCTTAGGGATAAAATGCAGAAGACAAGATAGTGTAGGACAGAAGGATTAACGGTAATGAGAATCACAGGGAAGAAGTGGGAATTGTGGTTACATTGTGGGTATAGTGACTAAAGTCATAAAACAAAATATTTATGATTGGTTTAAAGGAAGAAATCAATATGCTTTGCAAACTTTCACTCAAAATGTAATAGAAATGCAACAAACATTTTTGGTTTACTTCTATATGCTATGCTAGACACTGTATACAGTATTAACAAAGCAGTCTCTAATCTCATGAAACTTGCAGTCTCCTGAAGAAGCAAGCAGTAAGTACATAATTTCATTCATTCTTACAGTATAATTTAAAAAAATCAGTTTTTGCCTTTTGTGCAAATAACAGCTGAGCGCTTGTTATGTAAGCAGTTAACACTGCAGTAGTACAGATGGAGGAAAGATGGAGGAAAGATGGAGGAGAGATTGGTGAAGATGGAGGAAAGGTATTATGTGTATGGCAATAGTCCACAATAAGAAGTACACTGCAACGTGAACTGGGGGAAGGGGGGAAGGGAGAGGGACGGAGGAAAATGTGCAACAATGGAAAATTCAACTTTTCTGCAGACTTTTGTTAAAATAACAATTAAAATAAAAAAGATATTATTTAAAAAAAAATCCAAAACACAAAAATGTGTTGTTTTGACTTCATGATAACTATTGAAAAACCAAACATGAACTGTTTTCAAGGAGGTGAAAATATAATCTACTTCTCTGGGAATTTGTTATATTAATAAACCTTACTTTTCCAGTTGTTATCCATAACATCCACAGTACTTACTCTTTTTACCTAATGAGATCAAACTTGAATCCTTTTTCTGTTGATATCCCCTCTCATCTCTCATTTCATGTGGGCCAATTACAAAATACCATCACCTATCACTAATGAGGACTAATTGAGAAAACCTGTAAATTCTTCAGCTGAAAGGCATTTCTCAGCCATGTTGTACCTCAGCTGATATTACACAGGCTCATTAGTTCCTGTTTCAGAAAGCAGAGAACTATTTTCTTTGACCTAAGGGTTTAGAGAGCACAGTTCTGAAAGTCCTGCTTTAGAATATGATAGGACAGAGACCGGAATATAAAGACTGTGATCTGGCAGCCTTAGGTCTGAGACTTATCCTTACATGTTAGCAGAGATCTAGATTTAAAGAGTACTTATTCTTTTACATTTGTGGCCTAGGTTCCTTTGAAGCAACAAAGAAAAGAATTGGCTCATTATGCTGTCCTTAAAAAACATCAGAGGCACTATTTCTGAGTAACCAAGCAAATACAATAAGGCTAGGTAGGCTTCAAAGTATTTCTTTCTTCATTGGCGTTTAAACAGAGGTAAGAATTCTGGGCCCAACTCTAGATCTTTATATAGTCCCCTTTCCTATTAGATGGTAATTGTGAAATGCCAGGATTGAAAATGGTTCTACTGAAACTTCAACAATACAAAATACCTTACTTTTATATGTTGTTAGGTGCTATAGAGAGGCCTTTAACAAGCAGATTTTCCCAACACAACACGTCTTTTGATTTCTTGACCATTGTTACGGTAAGTACTAACTGAGGATCCAAGTAAAATTAGATGGTTGACAACTTCAATCTTTATCGTAATGTGGATATTGGTCCATGGGGAGTTGCACTGCTAAATCTAAAAGGGATGCTCCTCTGGTAGTTAGAATTCACCAGCTGCTTGATGTGAGGGAGATGAACAGTCTTCTGTGTAATTTACAGCCTTGGAAAACTTCCTGGGGGCTCAGCTATGAGTTAGTTTCAACTCAATGGCAATGGGCTGGGTTGTTTGAGTTTGTTGTTGTTAGGTGCCATCAAGTTCAGTAAGACTCATAGAGACTCTATGAACAAAAGACCTGAATCCCATTCTATCCTGTGCCATTCTCACACTTCCTCACACACAAGAGCCCATTGTGGCAGTCACTGTGTCATTCATGTCCCACCTGAGAAATAGCCTCTCCTAGTAACATGACCAAAGTATAAGAAGTGAAGTTTTATCATTCTTGCCTCCAAAAAGCATTCCAACTGCATCCCCTCCAGGACATATCTGTTCTTTTGACCATCCATAGGATGTTCAGTGTTCTCTAACGCCACAGCTCAAAGGTGTCAATTTTTTTTCTGTCATCCTCATTCATTGTCCAGCTCTTTGACTATGCAAAGGCGTTTGACTGTGTGGGTCATAACAATGTGTGGCTGATGCTGAGAAGAATGGGAGTCTCAGAACCCTTAATTATGCTTATGTGGAACCTATGTCTGGACTAGGAAGCTATTGTGTGAACAGGGCAGGGGAACACTGCATGGTTTAAAATTGAGAAGGGAGCATTTTAGGGTTGTATTATCTCTCCATATCTATTAAATCTGTATGCTGAGCAAACTCCCCAAGAAGCTGGACTCTGTGAAAAAGAGTGTGGCATTAGGATTGGAGGAAGATTAATAAATATCCTGTGTTATGCAGATGATACAAACTTACTTGTTGAAAGTGAGGAGGACTTGAAGCATTTGCAGAAGATCAAGGAATTTAGCCTTTGGTATGGATTGCATCTCAATGTAAAGAAAACAACAATTTTTACCATGATAGATGGAGAGGAAATTGAAACTGTCAACAGCTTGATTTTGCTTGGATCCACAATTTGCACCATTCGTACCAGCAGTCAAAAATCAGGAGACACATTACACTGGGAAAATCTGCAGTTAGGAACCTTTCCAAATTACTGAGGAGTAGTGATATCAGTTTGAGGTCTAGAATGCGTCTGATTCAGGCCATAGTCTTTCCAATCACTTGCTATATTTGAGCTTAATACTGGATAATATAACATTTCCTTCTATTATTATTTAGGATATAAAGTGTGGTTAATAGTTTTGTTGTTCTAATTGAAAAATTTTAAATGCTTTTAATAAATCAGTTTCATAATTTTAATAAAAACCAAAATCAATGCAAAATAAAATACTTGCAAACATCTCAATATACTAACAAATCAGGTGGCTTATTTTTTACTTCCTTACAGACTTTTATTTTTATAATTTGTTTTATAGCCTTTATATTACAATACGTAATAGTTTTATACTCTTCAGTTTATGATTTAAGGATGTTTTGCTTTAATAAACTAATAGAACTGATTTGATCAATATTGGAATATATCATTATAGTCATTCATATTGAGAAAGCTTTTAAACTCTTGTTCTTTCTTTACTTGTTATAAGCCTGTTTAGACTTCCAACATATTCTTGAATTACTTTTGCTGTCTTTTGTGTTTCCAGGAATATGGTAATTTTATCTAAATTACCTACATTTTTCTGACATAAAATTGTTCATTTTATTGAATGTGCAATCTCTTCTCTTACAAGTTATTGCTTCTGAAAACCTGTTCACAGGAGAGTCAGTTATGCGTCAGTTCTGACTCAGTGGCACACAGCAACAATTCTCTTATAATACTGTTTAATCCTATAAGGTCAGTAATGATATACCTACATTCATTTATGATTTTAGTTATCTACATATTCTCTTTTGTTATTAATCAGCCAAACTACAAAACCATAGGGTTTTTGTTTATAGCTTTGGCTAAGTCAAAGGGCCTGTGAGCATTCTTTTTTTTATTTTATTAAAATTTTAATGAAAATTTATAGAGAACTTGGATTTCCATTCATTCATTGTGCTAAATTCTCTTCTTAAAAGAAAAGAAAAAAAATTGTATATTCAAATAGCATTTCCGAAAGGGTTCCACGATCCCCAAATTTGGAACTGTGAACTTAAGTAAAACTAATTTGTTGTCTTTTTTCTTGCTGGTGTTCCATGAAATAATGTTTCCTTTTTGACTCAAAGGATCAGGAGAGAAAATAGATATGTTTATGAGTATGATGGCAAACTGACTTTCTGGGGAGTGAAGGGGAGGAAGAAGCGCTGGTTTGTCGTGTTTTCTGATTTCTATTGCTGAAGTACTTCCACCACAGCCAAATTCAAGCTACCAATGTGATACTAGGAAATGTAGAGCTGGGGAGAGACATGCATATTCAATACAGCTGGTTCAAGCACCCATCGAACAGTCTTCAGGGTAGGATATGGGAGAATTACTTTTCTATTAACCTAGTCAAAGCAAATTCTCTTCTGCTTTGAATTTTTTGTCGACATCACATAGGCTATGAATTTAATTGTGTCCTTCCAAAATACATGTATGTGATATAATGTGAAAGCTATATATTCGTTCCTCATGATCTGATAAACCAATCAAACGCAAAATTATTAAGAGCAGACTGCAATATGACCCTGATTAGACACAAAGGAAGTCTCTCTAAGGTGTAGTTTGTAACACCTTTCCTCTCACTAGAGAGAAAAGAGGAAATAGAGTGAAGAGGAAGCATGTAAACACCATCAGGAAAGAATTGCCAGGAGCAGCGTGTACCATTTGGAACTCATCTCTGTGGAAGGAAGCTGCTTGGCACAGAGGAAGGCCAATGAACATCAATCATCCTACAGAGACTGAATGAAATAAGGCCTTTCCTCCACAGCCAACCGAGAGAAACAGAGAGCCTTTTAGGTAGTGCCCTGAGTTTGGACAATCAATCACAGGCCTCTCTAGGGTGGGGCTTCCAGTTTAAATAGTTTGGCACTAGAGGAGGAGACGGTTTCTGGGCCTGGCTGACCTAGCCACTTTGCTGCAGGTAAAAAGGACCAATTGAGGGCCTCTGCAGGCTGGGGCTCCCGGTTAAAAGTGTTGGGCCTGAGGGCATGCAGCCCTAAGGCCAAGAAAACAAAAATTATGCACCAATCCTAGAGGACACATCTGCTCTTTCCTGGGAAACTATCCTCTCGCATCAGCATCCTGGAGTATAAGTTTAAGACAAAGGACTTTTTCTCAGAACTGTCTGAGATAGGAAGCCTTCCTGATACTTGTACTTGATAGTTGTACTTAGAGACTCTTTAAATTCAAGAGATACTAGCCACAACTTAAGAAACTGGCAGCAGCATTAGGTGCTCGGAATCACAAAATTCCGGCATTGGTTAAGGGGAGTGAGGTGTTGAATGGTGTAGGTGGAAGTAGAAAGGGAAGCTGGAAAAGTAGGGAAAGGGGTGGGTCAAGACACACGTGGTAAGGGTGGGTAGCAACACTGAATTGGTCATTTCTGTAATTGGGTAAATGTCTTTCATCTGCCCCTTTCTGTAAAATGTTTGTCAGATACTACTATTAAAAAAAAATTAAGACAGACTAGGAAGAAGGATTGGCCAATCACTTACAAAATAACAGTTCTTCGAAAACCCTATGTACAATAAAGCACACTTAGACTAGCAGACATGGCAATTAAGGCTGAGATATCAGATATGGAAACACACAAAAGAAGGAACAACTGTAAGCTGACTCTAGTGAGCGGAATGT
>NW_006399771.1:19538555-19539743 GCF_000299155.1 Elephantulus edwardii | reverse complement strand
GGGTCCATCAGGGATGTATTCTGTCTCCATAACCTTTTCAATCTGTATGCAGAACAGATCATCAGAGACTCTGGGCTGTACATGGAGGAATGTGGCATCAGGATTGAAGCAAGATTCATCAACAACCTGCGTTATGCAGATGACACAACCCTGCTTGCCAAAACTGAGGAGGACCTGAAGCGCTAGCTGCAGAAGGTCAAGGACTGCAGCCTTCAATATGGTTTGAAGCTCAGCATCAAGAAAACAAATTGGCAGCGTGATTATGGATAATGAAGAAATTGAGATTGTTAGCATTTTTAGTTTGTTTGGTTCCACAGTCAACACTTTTGGTACCAGCAGCCAGGAAATCAAGAGATGAATTGCATTGGGAAAGATGGCTGTCAGGGACCTCTCCAGAGTATTGAAGAATAACGACATCAGGCTGGAGACTAAGGTGCACCTGATCTGGGCCATAGTCTTTACAATTGTATGCTATGTGTTGGAGAGTGGGACAGTGATTAGGGATAATAGAAAGAGAATTGTTTTCTTTAAGGTGTGGTGTTGGAGAAGAGTGTTGAATATACCATGGACTGCTAGGAGAACAAACAGGTTCATCCTGGAGAGGGTAAAAGCGGGCTGCTCCTTGTATGCAAGGATTCTGAAGCTTCGTCTCACATACTTTGGGCATGTTTCAAGGAGGGATGAGTCCTTAAAGAGGGACATCATGTTTGGGAGGGTGGAAGGGCGGTGCAAGAGAAGACCCTCGATGAGATAGATCGATTCAGTGATTGGGACAATGGGAATAGTTGTGTCAGAGACAGTGAGGTTGGCATAGGATTGAGCAGGGTTTAGGGCTCTTGTACACAGGGTGGCTGTGAGTCGCAAGCGACTCAACAGCATATAACAGAAATATCAACAAATTATAAGAGAATAATTGTCTGTTTGTAAAGGCATCCACTTGGGGTATTTCTGTTATGGCTGCACTAATTAGGTAACTAAGCAACAGAGAACACAGTAATGGACAGCATGGCTGGATTTTTTTTTAAAAGGTGATATGAATTTGGATATATATGAAACGTCTGTATGCCAGCAGATTCTAGCATTGGTGAGCAAGAGGTCCATTCCTGCCTGTCTCTATATTTACAAGTTATGCAGATCCCTGCCAGGTAGTATCTTCCCAAGAAACTTGAGTTGTTGTTATGTACTGTC
>NW_006399771.1:19522654-19537905 GCF_000299155.1 Elephantulus edwardii | reverse complement strand
TCAATACATACTGAAGAAACTTGAGAGGCTGAGAATATTTCAGAAGCTGAAAAAACATATCTCACAGACCATGACAAGGATAAGCACCTAGAAAGAGGCAGCAAACTACATATCTGGATGTAGATTGTAAAATGCAGTTTTTTTTTAAATGCAGTTTTTGTATCTTCTAAAATTCAATGTTTCAGTTTTAGTACTTTAAAATATTCAAGTTTCCTTTCATAAATTTTCTAACTGTGCTTTTGATGCCATTGATGGAAATCAAGTTCCTTTATTGAGGACTACAGACAGAAATATTAATGACTTAATAAAACGGTGCTTCGAAAAGATTAGTTTAACTCAGCCTGGCAGTGATGTGGATCCACTTTATTTGTGGAATTTCCCGTAACTGTCCACCAGATGGCAGAAATTTCTCAGAAAAGTTAAAGATAATGAAGCAAAATCCCTTACTTTCCATAGTGTGGAACAGTAATGTGTGAAGATGCTCGGAGAAATAAAAAGCATTTTTGATTATACAACAATTAACGAAAAATCATGTTTTCACTTGCAATTTGAGTTTTCCCACTTTTAGCCCTCTTCTTTCATTGGGGTCTTTCCCTTCTGATACTTTTCACTCATGGAGAAATCTGAAACTGAGCATGACTGAAAGAAAATGTTTTATGTTTCTCTTCTTGCCATTTCTGCTTCCCCGTTAGTTTTTCCTGCTTACTCAAGAAATAATCCTTGACAATGACTTTACTTGCCTTCGTATGTAATTAACTTTGAGCATGTTGCTGCTGGAAGGAGCTATTTCGTGGAGAAAGACATGATGCTAGGAAGGGTGGAGGGTCTGAGAAGAAGAGGAAGACTCTCAATGAGGTGGATTGACATGGTGACTGTCATAATGCGCTCTTGTGTAGGTGTGAGGGTGGCACAATATAGAACAGGTTCAGATCTTCTGTTCGCAGGATTGCTGAGTCATACTCGACTTGACTGCACCTAACAACAACATATGTAGTTCGTCATTAAATTCTATTATATTTTATCTCATTTTTATATAGCTCTGCCATAGTCTCTTAAGAAGTGTGCTTTAAAAAAAAATTTTAAAAGAAGTGTGCTTTCTTTTATCCTGTATAGTTCTTGTTTGTTGTTAAGTTCCGTCGAGTCGCAGGCGACTCATAGCGACCCTATGGAGAGTCCTCGACGCTTGGGTGTCTCTCTTCCTCTCTCCAGGTTCCGGAGGCAAGCTATTACGGAAGTGGATGCCACTCCTCCTTCCAAGCTTGTTTTCATCGTGGAGCTCCACCCCACTCTCTGTCCACATTGGGTAGCCAACCATTAACGCATTTGACACATCAGTGTAATAGTGTTCAGCCTCATAGCAACCACAAGTGACCGCTGTACGGCAACTTGTACACCAGGGCTATATGACTTAGAGGAATGTATGAACAAAACCAATGAAAGACAGGCCCGAGGACTACAGATTAAAAGTCACCCACCTTTGGCTTGGTAGCATTTCTTTCTGTCCACTGGGCCAGCTGATCTCTCTCTCTGTGTTGATATTATCCTGCATAGTAGAAACAGTATTATTTTGAAATATAAACCATATCATGCTATACTCTTAAAAAAATTGGCCAGATTCTTTAGTGACCTAGTGGTCACTTTGAGTGCCAACTAAAAGGCATATATTTAGAATCCACAAATACTCCCCAAGGGGGTGATGAACAGTCTTCTCAGATGTGATTTACAGCCTTTGAAAACCCTCACATGGGGTGTTATGAGTGTTAGTTGACTCCATGGCATCTAACAACAACAACATGGATTAGATTATATACCTACCTGTAGGGTTTGTCTGGGTAGTTATTAGGCGCTTTTGAGTAGGCTACAACTCATAGCAACTCTTTAAACAGTGAATCTGAACCTTGCCCTATCCTGTTCCATTCTATCGACCTCACTATCACAGTCACTGTGTGTATCCATCTTGTTGAGGGTCTTCTTCTCTTTCACTGGCCTTCTTCCTTTTCAATCATGATGTCTTTTTCCAAGAATTTGTTCTTTCTATCAACATACCCAAAGCACATGATACAAAGTTTTGCCATCCTTGCCCCTAGTGAACACCCTAGTTGCACTTCTTTCAAGATAGACTTAGGGTTGGTTTTATGTTGTTGTTGTTTTTTTTTTCAACCTATGGAATATTCAGTAATATTCTCCAACACCACAACTCAAAGCATAAATTCTTCTGTCATCCTTATTGATTGTCTAAATTTCAGATTCACAGGAAGGAACTGAAAAGATCATGGCTTGAATCAGGTGCATCTTAGCCTTTAAACTGAAACTGTTGCTCCTTAGCACCTCTGAAAGATCCTTGACAGCAGATTTTTTCCAATGCAACACGTCTTTTGATTTCTTGACTTCTGGTGCCAAGGTGTTTATTGGAGATCCAAGCAAGACAAAATCATTGATAGTTTCAATCTTTCCTCCATCTACCATCATCTTGCCAAACTTTTTTTTTAAGATAGGAGGATGAGTATATAAGTTCTTGGATGTACATAAACATCTTCTCACCTCACTTCAAGAGTTTCTAGAAAGTTTAGAGCTCCCACTATGATACTCTATATTCTGGAAATTTGGAAGTTGTGTCTGAATCCATAAGAAGATGAATTCTTCCTAAAACTGTGACATGCTTTCCACCTCTTTCAAGATGTACACTCATCCTGGATGCCAAGTTTTGCCAAAAAACTTCTCTTCTGGATTTAGAATTGTGATCTAACTATTTTAGTTCTTTTGATTAGAGGAGATATAATTTATGATGGAGACTGTTGATGGTAGATATTTTCTTCCCCCAAAATATAGATGCAACCATTTGGTGTAATATGAAATAAAGCAACAATATGAAGTCTGCTTAAATAAAAGCAAATGGACTTAAATAAAAGTTTATTGTGAGATAGAAATGGTCAGAACCAGGAAAGTCATGAGGCAAAAACGGTCCATTGCTGGAACATAAAACAAGCTACAATTTTATATTGTTAGATCAAGAACTAAAAGTCACACAATTCATAACTGGCTGAATTATCATCAAGGGAGTTAAAGGTGCACTATCTAGATATGTCTTGGAAAAAGCACAGTTAGAGTGCTCCTCAGAGGCAAGAGTGGCAGAACTTCATCTCACATATTTTGGACATGTTGCTTGGAGAGGCTTTTCTTTGGAAAAAGGCATCAAACTTAGGTGGAAGATCAGCAAAAGAGCAGAAAAAACTCGATGAGATAGAGTGACACAGTGACTACAGCAATGGGCTCAAGCATGTCAGAGATTATGAGGATGGCACAGAATAGGACAGGGTTTAGCATTGTTGTTTATAGAGTCACTATGAGTACTTGACTTGAGAGAACCTAACAACAACAACAACAACCTATAAAGCAAGAATTTAGTGCCTATGGTCCATAACTAGTGCTACCAGCTTAGTTGCACCGTCAACTCAAAGACAAGAGTTTGGAATCCACCTGCTGCTCCATGGGAGAAAGATAGGCAATCTCCTCTTACATAATTTCCAGCCTCTGAAAACCCACTGGAGAGTCAGCTGTGAATTGGTTCTAACTCTACAGTACACAACAGAAATAACATAGGACTATAACACATAAGTGGGGTTACATGATTAGTCAAATCTTTGGCCATTGAGTTTATTATGGTCATAGGGTGGCTGATAAGACCAGTTTTACAAATAACCTATCCTTCCTCAATCATGTCTATTTCTGGATGTTCCTTGTAAAGATTTGTTGTTGTTAGGTGCCATTGAAGCGAGTATGACTCATAGTGGCCCTGTGAAAAAAAGATCTGAATCCTGTTCTATCCTGTGTCATTCTCACAATTTCTGACATACATAAGCCCATTGCTATAATCACTATGTCAATCTATCTAGTAGAGGGTCTTCGCCCCTTTTTTGTGATGCTCCACTTTTTCAAGCAAGATATCCCTCTTTAAGGAATAGTGTCCTCTAGAAACATGATCAAACTGTGTGAGATGAAGCTTTGCCATCATTGTCCCCAAGGAGCTCTTTGGCTGCACCTTCTCCAAGACATATCTGTTCTTTTGGTAGTCTATGGGGTATGCAGTACTCTTCTCCAACACCTCAGCTCAAAGGTATCAATTCTTCTTCTGTCATTTTTATTCATTGTTCAGCTCTCAGATGCATCGTAAGTCATTGAAAAGACCACGGTTTGAATCAGGTAAACCTTAGTCCTCAAACTCATATCATTGCTCCTCAATTGTTTGGAGATTCCCCGATTGCAGACTTTCCCATTGCAATACATGTCTTGATTTCCTGACTGCTGTTACCAAGGATATTGACTGTAGCTCCAAATAAGATGAAGTAATTGACAGTTTCAATCGTTTCTCCATTTACTTTGATGTTGCCTATCAGTCCAGTGGCAAGGATTTTTGTTTTCTTGATGCTGAGATGCAATGCATATTAAAGGCTCTGTTCTTTGAACTTCTACAGCAAGTATGTCAAGTTCTACTCTCTTTCAGCAAGCGAGGTTGTATTATCTGCATAATGTAGGTTATTTAGGTTCTTTATGAGTCTTCTTGCAATCCTGATGTCTTATTCTTCTTCATGGAGCACAACTTCTCAAATTGCTCAGCATAGAGATTGAATAGGTAAGGAGAAAGGATATAACCCTGATGGACACCTTTCCTAAATTTAAACCATGTAGTGCTCCCTTGCTCTGTTCACACAACAGTCTCTGTCTAGGTATATGTTTAGCATGAGAACAAGTGTTCTGTGATTCTCACTTTCCAAAACCTTTGCATAGTCAGTAAAGCACAAATAGACATTCTTCTGATATTCTTTGCTTTCAACTAGAATCTGTCTGACATCAGCAATAATATACTTGGTTCCACGGCATCTTCTAAACCGTGAGTGAGCCTCTGACAGTTTCCTATCTATGTACTATTATTCTAGCCTTTTAAAAAGGATCTTCAGCAGTATTTATTTCCACATGATATTAATGATAATGTTTAATAATTTCTACATTCTGTTTATCTCCATTCTTAAAAAATGGCAACTTCCAATTCGTTGGCCAAACACCTGTCCTCCAAATTTCCTGACATAGACTGTTGAGCGTATCCAGGTTTGCATCTGTTAGTTGAAGCATGTTAATTGGTATTCCTTGAATTCCTGGGCCTTATTTTTTTGCTAATATCTTCCATGTAGCTTGGACTTCTTCCTTCACTACGATTGACTCTTGGTCATATGATTCTTCCTGAAATATTCCAGTGTCTGCCAATTATTTTTGTTATAGTGATTTTCTACATCATTATCTTTTTTTATAGAGTGTATTGAGATATTTTATTTACATCATGCATACCTACAAAAAGAATCCCATGATTTTTTTCTCCTGTATGTTTTTGTCCTGCTTTCTCGTGGTCCATGATGCCAACTGAGGTTGTCAGTACAATGAAACCAAATAGATGGGATGGGAACAGATTATCATGCCACTTTTCTAGATCTTTGCGTTGTACAACAAATCTGTGGCTGATCATGCCACACTTATTTAACCTGCCTATTAGGTAGACAACAATTTTTCTGGATCTGTGATTGTCAGCAATTTCAAAGTCACTAATGTAACCATGTTTCATCATCATTATTAAGAACCAAACTATGTCTTTGGAACACGGCCTGATAAGAACCTGGTACTTGTCTATCTTCTCAGCACTGTGGGTGTTCTTAAGGTCTCCTGATCTCCAGTCCTTTTCTCTTATCCTATAAATCTCTCTTCCTGTCTTCCCCCAACAAAAACAAAAAAAAACCCAAAACCAAAAACAAAAAAAAGAGTGCCAGCCAGGACATTAATGCACCATTGTAGATACACGGGAAGATGGAGGAAAGAGGAAGGGAGGAGCAAGCATGTGGACTTATGGGAATTCTCTCCATCTTCTTTGATGCTTCTTGTGTGGTTCAAGATTCTGCCCATTGCATCTCTTAGTATTGTAACTTGAAGCTTGAATTGGTTTTTCAGTTCTTTCATCTTCAGAATTGCCAAGCAAGTTCTTCACTTTTTATTCTCTAATCCCAGGTTTCTGCACATGTAATGATTTAGACAGTGCTCTATCTCAAGAAAGAACTGGTGGTCTGTGGGTTAGGGAATTGCTTTATTAACCCACCAGCAGCTCTTAGGGAGAAAGATGAGAAATTTTCTCTCGTGTGATTTACAACCTCAAAAACCTGCTGGAGAGTCAGCTAAGAGTCAATTCCCTAGCATTATGCCACCAGAGCTCCATGCTTTAGAAATGTCACTTTAAAAAAATCCAACATAGTTTCCAATTCATTAAAAGACTTTAAAATGGAGTTAAGCCCCCTTTTTAAATGGTCCTATTTACCCACGGTGAGATGAATTGATGCAGTGACTGGGGTAATAGGGTAGGTGTGTCACAGTCAGTGAGGTTGGCTCAAGATAGAGCAGGATTGAGAGCTGTTGTACATAGGGTCTCTATGAGTTGCAAGTGACTCGATGGCCCATAACAACAGCAACAACAACAACATGATTCACATACAAACCAAGTCATTCTATTTTTTTAATCTCATACAAGACAGAGAAGAATGAAGGAGCCTTGGAGGGGAAAGAGACAGAATGGAGAGTCCTCCTGGATTTCTCTGAGGTGCTGTGGCACTGGTTATTGTTGATTGCTGAGGTCCTGCTGGGGATCTGTCCTGGGATTCTCTGAGAAAACTCAAATTCTCATAAATACTCCAATTCCATTTTTCTTCCTTAGGTCTCTTGGTGCTTTAGGCCTTCCTTAGCTCAGTTGGGTCTTTATTACTTGCCGCTGACAGTTCTAGCACTACCACCCTTCTTTTGTACATTTTAGACTTCTCAGACCCGCCCTTTTCTAACTTCGCCTGAGGAAACCCAGAAGGACAAAGAGGAGGCGGAGTTTTCTAACCCTACCGCTTCAGAGAAGCTGGCACTGCTGAACATTATAGAAGTATTGCTGATAAAAGGGTGAATTGAGGATGTTCATAAAAGTTCCAGTCTTTCTTTACTGTTCAGTCAGGAGTCTTTTGTAAAAATGCATAATTCTATTTTGACTTCTGTTATTATAAAAGTCTTTTTTTCAGAGCTATTTGTGCAAAGATGTCTTTAAAGACTGCTAGGCCTGTGAGATTGTTTCTCTCTCTGCTGAAAAGTTCCCTACAACTCCCAGAGGTCTGTATTTCTGATTATCTTATTTAATAATTTGTTGCCCTGTAGGTATTAAAGTTACTATCTCTACTTCTTTAAAGGTAAAGAAATGTTTGTTAGGTTTCCTTGCTAAGCCAAAAGGAAGCTTTAAGAGTTGGGATTTCTAGAGTGGCCTTTTATGAAAAGTTAGTCTCCTGCTTTCCTTATTCAAACTTATTTGTTGATTATTCATCATAATTTACAAGCAATGCATAATAATACTCTATTGTCTGAATAATAGAGAATACTCTATTGTCTGAATAATCGAGTATTGTTTGTAAATGAGTTTTAGTCCTATTAACTGGGACCAGTTGCAATTACTTCTCAGTTAAAACTTAGTGGTATTGCCCAGTTTATTTTAAGTAAGTATTTAAGTTCTTTGGGCATTGTTGTTGTTATGTGTCATCAAATCACCTGTGACTCATAGCAACACTATGTATAATAGCTTTGAACTCTGCCTTGTCTTGAGCCAATCTCACTGTCTCTGACACACCTACCCCAGTTACTGTGTCAGTCAATCGCACCCAGAGTCTTCCTGTCCTACACTGTTTCACCCTTCCAAGCATGATGTCCTCTTCCAAGGATTAGTCCCTCTTGGCCACATGCCCAGAGTATGTGTGATAGAGCTTAAAAATCCTTGCCTCCAAGAGGAAACTTGGTTTCACCTTCTCTAATACAGATCTGTTTGTTCTTTTGGAGGTCCAAGGTATGTTCAGTACCCTTCTCCAATACTCTTTGGGTCTTATGTAAAAATATAGAAGAAGAAAAAAAGAAAACCAATCCAACTAAAAAAAAGAAGATAACAGATACAAACAGACATTTTATCAAAGAAGGCCTTCTGGTGGCCAACAAATACATGAAGAAATGCTCCAGATAATTATCCATTAGCCCACTGCCTTAGAGTTGATTCTTACTTATAGTGACCCTTCAATCAGTTTCCTAATCTATAACTATTTACAGCAGGTGACTGCCCATCTTTCTCATGTGGAGCTAACAATCAACCTTTTGGCTAATGACTCAGATAGCAACTGACTCGTTTCACACTACGCTATCAAGTTTCCTCATTAGCCAGCAGGAAGATATACATCAAAACAAAAATAGGATGTCATCTCAACCCAGAATTAATGTCAAAGTTTAAAACCCCCTCAAATTTACCCAGGAAACAACAAATACTATTGAAGTGTGAATAAATTGGAATTGTCAAACAATTGGTTGTGGCTGTGTGTTGTCGAGTCAGAACAATTCATAGCTGACCCTCTAGTGTGTTTTCAGAGACAGTAAATCACACAGGAGGAGACTGCTCATCTTTCTTCCCTGGAGCAACTGATGGATTTGAACTTTTGCATTGGCAGTATAATTTCTTACCTCTATGTTGAAAGATGCTATGGGCAATGTATTGAAAGACCCCTAAAGCATCAAAAGTAGATGGAGGGAATACGCAAAATCACTGTACAAGAAAGAATTGATTGACACTGAAAAATTTCAGGAAGTACCATATGAACAGGAGCCAAAGGTAATGAAAGAAGAAGTGATAGCTGCATTGGAGGCACTGGCAAAAGAAATAAGCCCCAGGAATTGATGGGATACTAATTGACTTGTTTCTTTTTTTTTATTACTAAATTTTATTAGTTTTAATGAACATTTACAGAGATTTTGGGTTTTCATTCATTCATTGTTGCACTGTTTTCTCCACCCTCCTCCCCAGTTCGTTCTTCCCCCCCCAATGTCTGTTTTAATTGTCCAATTGCCACAGTGCTTGTCAAAGCCAGTTCTGATTAATCTCCTTTGTCAGTGTGTCCCTTGCCATTCCCTATCACTCCTCCCTGAGAGAGACTTCACCCTGATTCATAAGGAAAAGGGGATGGCGTATTCTCTTAGCTACTTCCTGCTGAAAAGGGACGCTGTGGGTTTCAGGGTGAATGTCTTCTCTCACTACTCTAAAGGGCCCCTTTGGCAGTAGGAAACACATAGACTATTATGGAGATTGATTTTGGAATTTAGATGCACTGTTATCAATTGTGCTTAGCCGTACATGTTCATATCCTTGAAGATGTATCATGGAAGTGTTGCAGCCTAGAAGATACAAGTTTAACTAACAAGTTAAAAGTGCATGAGTCAAAATTTGAAAAGCAATAATATTCTGAGTAGAGGTTCTAATAGTGGCACAAATCAAGTTACAGAGGTAAGGTGGTTCCATTGCCATCCTTACTCTAACTTAATTCTTTTTTTTTAATTTAAATTTGTTATTAATTTCAGTGAAAATTTACAGAGGCTTTGGATTTCCATTCATTCATTGTTGTAGTAATTGACTTGTTTCAATTAACAGATGAAGCCTTGGATGCACTCACTGGTATATGGAAGGAAATTTGGAGGACTGCTGTCCGGCAAATGGATTGGAAGAGGTCTATATTTGTTCCTATTCCCAAGAGGGGTGATCCAACTGAATGTGGAAATTATTGAACAATATCATTGATATCACATGCTAGCAAAATACTGCTGAAGATTATTTAAAAATTGCTGGAACAGTACATAGATAGGGAATTTGCAGAAGTTCAAGTGGGATTTAGAAGAGGCTGTGGCACCAGGGGTATCATTGCTGATGTCAGATGGATCCTGGTTGAAAGTAGGGAATATCAGATGAATGTCTTCTTGTGCTTTATTGACTATGCAAAAGGCATTTGACTGTATGGATCATGACAAGTTGTGGCTGACATTGAGAAGAACAGGTATTCCAGAGCATTTGATTATCCTTATGAGGAATCTATACCTGGAACAGGAGGCTGTTGTATAAACAGAGCAGGGGAGCATTGCATAGTTTGGTATTGGGAAGTGAGTGTATCAGGAATGTATTCTGTCTCCATACCTGTTCAATCTACATGGTGAGCAAATTATCCAAGAATCTGGACTCTATGAGGAGGAATGTAGCATCAGGATCAGAGGTGGACTCATCACTGTGAGTTATACTCGACTCAAAGGCACTTAACAACAACAACAACAACAAGACCACAATATTCAGATGTCACATCCTTGCTTGGTAAAAGTGGAAAGAACATGAAATGCTTGCTGCAGAAGATTAAGAACTACAGCCCTTGGTATGAATTGCATCTCAACCTCGATAAATCAAAGGTCTTCACCATAGGACCAATAGTCAACATTATGATAGATGGAGAAAGGATTAAAGCTGTCAATGTTTTCATCTTGCTTGAATCAACAATCAATACCCTTGGTACCTGCAGCCACGAAATCAGGAGACATGTTGCGTTGGACAAGTCTGCTGTGAGGGACCTCTCTAAATTATTTAACAGCAATGATGCCAGTCTGAAGACTAAAGTGGTCCTGTTTCAGGCTATGGTCTTCTCAGTCATCTGCTGTGCATCAGAAAGCTGGACAATGAATAAAGTGACATAAGAAGGATTGAACTCTTTGAGTTGTGGTGTAAGAGAAGAGTACTGAATATCACATAGACTGCCCAAAGAGCAAACTAGTATATCTTGGAGAAAGTGCAGCCAGATGCTCCTTGGAGGCAAAGATGGTGAAGCTTCATCTTTGATGCCTTAGACATGTAACTGTTGTTGTTAAGTGCCGTCGAGTTACAGGAGACTCAGAGATCCTATGAAGGAGAATCCTCAACGCTTGAGTGTTTTTCATCCTCTCTCCAGGTTCATAGGGTTTTCGGAGGCAAGCTATTACGGAAGTGGATGCCACTCCTCCTTCCAAGCTTGTTTTAATCTGGGAGCTCCACCCCACTCTCTGTCCGCATTGGGTAACCAGCCATTAATGCATTTGACACAACAGAGTCACAGTATTCAGCCTCACAGCAACTACAAGTGACTGCTGTATGGCAACTTGTACACCAGGGCTATACGACCTAGAGGAATGTCTGAACAAAAACAATGAAAGACAGGCCTGAGGGCGGCGGATTAAAAGTTACCCACCTTTGTAGATAGACGAGGCTATTCCTTGGAAAAGGATATAAGGCTTGTAAGGCCAATGGAAGGTCAGCAAAGGAGAGGGAGACCCCAATGAGATGGATTGACACAGTGACTGCAGCAATGGACTCAAGTATGTCAGAGATGATGAGGCTAGCATAGGATAGGACAGGATTCAAGTCTGTGTTCATAAGATTTCTATGAATCTTAACTTGACTCACTGGTACCTGGTAACAACAACAAGCCACTATAGGTTCCTGCAGTGCTGGTAAAAATGTAAAATGGTGCAAATACTGTCGCAAACAGCATGGTGCTTTCTTGAAAAGTTGGAAATAGAAACATGGAAGTTGTCAAGAATTATAATTAACTTGATGATAATGAATAATATAAAATAAAATATAAAATAGGGCTTGTTGTTGTTTGTTGTTATGTATAATAAAAACAAGCAATTAGGATAATCAAAGAAAACATTTTATAGCAATCCTTTTACCAAAATAAAAAAAATTCAACCTAATTCATGGAGAAAAATATATTCAATACCTATTTATAACCTGTCTGGTTTTATTGTTAAATTTATTCTTCACTCCCTCTTTAAGTTCCCTTTAGATTAATTATTAGTATAGAAAGATGTAATTACCTTAATTAATCCTTCTACCTTCCTTGGCATTACTAAAGAAGTGGTAATGTGCTTTAGTTCTAAGAATCTAATCTTTTTTGTTCTAAGCCTAGAGGCATCTCAGAAACTAGAGCCAAAAGAAGAGAGGTAATGAATTGGATCGTTATTAGTGCTCCACTTTTTCAGTCTAGTAACTCTGAGAAAGATTTACTGAAGATTAACAAAATAGAGATGAGGAACACTTAATTAAAACAGTATATTAAAAAGATAAATGAGTCATTTGAATTTTTCAAATTATGGATCTGAACATTGAACCATCTCGCTGAGGATCTTCCTCTCTGTCAATCAAATTGTAAGAGTCTAAAAGACAGAAATTCCCAATTGCCACTTAGTCCTATCATTGCAAAAAATAATAAGGCAAGAGGAAGAACCTCTTTACAAAGGAGGGTCCCCCCCCCTTCTTGTTAGAAACTGCTCACGGAGCAGGTAGAGGCAAACCTCTGGAAGCTTTGGAAATGCTGCCTCACACAATCCCAACTGGAGAGTATTTGGCAGCTGAGCTACCTTTTGTGTCTCACTTGATGTTCCTAGTACAACAAGGAAAGGGAGGAACACATGCCACAGAAATCCAGCACTTAATCCATCTCATAGCAGGACAGTTGAGATCTTACCAAAGGAATGGAAATGTGACAGACGCCACTGATGAGGAGTCCCACCCCTACAACCAGCAATGGGCACGTTGTTGTGTTGTTGCTATGTGCCATCGAGTCACCTGAGACTCCTACTGACCCTATGTACAGCAGCTCTGAAATCTGCCCTGTCCTAAGCCAGTCTCATTGACTCCAACACCCCTACCCCCATTACCCTAGTTACTGTGGCAATCCATCTCGTTTGAGGGGTTCCTCTCCTGCATTGTATCTCCACCCTTCTGAGCATGATGTCTTTCTCCAAGGACTAAAACCTCCTGGCCATAGGCCCAAAGTATGTGAGACAGAACTTCAAAATCCTAGCTTCCAAGGAGAAACTCGGTTTTACCCTCTCTAAGACAGATATGTTTGTTCTCTTGTGTTCTATGATATGTTCAATATCCTTCTCCAGCACCACGACTCAAAGGCATCAATTCTTCTTCTGTCATCCTTAGTCATTGTCCAGCTCTTTGATGCATAGCAAGTAAGATTATGGCCAGGTTCAGGTGTACCTTAGTCTTTAAACTGATATCATTGCTTCTTAGTACTCTGAGAGGCCTCTGGCAGAAGAATTTCTCAGTGGAATTTGTCTTTTAATTTCCTGATTGCTGATGCCATGACAAAGACAACCACTAGCCTGGACAAAAAATGAGGAACAATAGAAGGATCAAGATGGGAAATGAACAAATGATTTCTGGTGAAAAATGTTTTAGATGGCAAGTGGGGAGAAATTTTAAACAAAAGTGCTTAAATAAATGATTTCTAAAATGCATCTTCTAGTCTTAATATTCTAAGAATTGATAGACAAGAAATCTTTCTCTCCAATGGTTGGTACTTAGAGAAAGACATATGTAAATGAGAAAGAATAGGTATGTGAGGACTTCATGTTTATTCTGAGGGGTACCTTCAGCCCTTTTAAATAGTTAGAGTTTCTTGCTGTCATTGATTTCTACCCCATGTTATACAAGGAAGACCTTTAAGCAGACGGACTGAAATAGTGGCTGCATCATTGAGCTTAACTACAGTGGAGAAGGCTCAGGACAGAGAAAAGTTTCTTTCTCCTGTGCAAAGGGACTCTATGAGTTGGAGCCAACTTGATGGCAATCAGCAAGCAGCTGACGGCATGTCATACTTCTACCTGAAAGTATCACAGTTGAAATCTACTAAGTCTTTTTTCCTCTGGGAGAAATGTGAAGCAGTTTGCTCCCATTAAGTTTTATAGCCTCAGAAACCCAAGAGAGTGTTATCACGAGCCAGAATTAACTCAATGACAGTAGATTAATTAGTTAGTCAATGTGCTCTTTTTAAAAATTTTTATTATTATTTTCTTTTTTTTAGTCAATGTGTTCTTATAGGTCAGTAAAGGGGAGCTCTGATGGAATAGTCTATAAAGAGTTTGACTGCTAATCCAAAGATCTCACCTTTCTGGCAGTTCGAATCCAGCAGGAGAAAGATGGGCAATCTCCTCTCCTGTGATTAATAGCCTTTGAAGTCTGCTGCAAAGTCAGCTAGGAGTTGGTTTGGACTCAACAGTAATTGGGGAGTAAGGTCAATAACACAATTTTCAGTGCTCACGGCCACATTTAAAGTATTTCCTGAGTTTAAAAATGGGGCAAATGAATATGTAATTTCTGAGAGGGAACTTAGATTTGGACAGAGAATAAAGGTTAATTAAAAATGGAGTCTTGGACAGAATCCTACTAGCAGGTGAAATAATATTATAAAGAAGGCTCAGATCCATAAGTGGCTCCAAAGGAGAAAGATGGACACTGTGCACTTGAGTTTTGAAAACCTGCCAGCTGAGTCTTTCTGGTTTGGCAATGTGTCTGAGTTTTACTGGGTTAGATAGTTTCTGGTGCTGATCAACAGATGGCACTAGAGTAGCTTGAATGCCAATTTGAACAAAGGCTGGAACTAGAACTTCAGTCTCAAAGCAGCTTTTGGGTGATTGTGGGAGAAGGCAATGTGGCTGGCTGTTTATATTTGAATATGTCTTATTTCTGTGGGAAAAAGACAAAGCAGACTGCTTGCCTTAAGATTTGCAGTGACTCAACTTTCAACCAATGTTGTTGTTAGATGCCTTAACTGAGTTAACTGTGAGTCATAGTGACCCTGTGACAACAAATCTGAACCTGACAATACCCAGCATCTTCCCTATGATCTCCAGTCTTCTCAAATTCATCGTTACAGTCACTGTCAATGGATTTTGTTGAGGCTTTTCCTCTCTTCCTCTGACCTTTCCCAGAGACTGACCTTCCCTGACAAGACACTTAAAGTTATGTGAAACCAAATTTGACCATCCTTTGCATTAAGGAGTACCCTGGCTTCATTTCCTCCAAGACAGATTTGTTTGCTCTTTTGGCAGTCCATGGGCTATATTCAGTACTCTTCTCCAGCACCACACTTCAAAGGCATCAATGCTTCTGTCCTTTTTATTCAACTTTCAGATGCATACAAAACAATTGAAATATTTGCAAATACACAAGAAACAATTGAAAATCATGGCATGGATCAGGTGCACTCTAGTCTTTAAACTGATGTCCATGCTCTTTAGCATTGAAGAGGTCCTTGGCAGGACATTTACCCAATGCAATATAATCTTTTGATTTCTTCATGGCTGCTGTCATTGATATTGATTGTGGATCCAAGTAAAATGAAATATACAACTTCAATTTTCTCTTCACCTTTCACGATATTGCCTATTGGATCAATGGTGAGAATTTTTGTTTTCTTAGAAGTTCAAGCTGCTCTGAAGGAAATAGCAAAAATAAGGCCCCCGGAATAGATGGTATACCAATTGACATATTTCAGCTAACAGATGCTGCC
>NW_006399771.1:19516149-19518894 GCF_000299155.1 Elephantulus edwardii | reverse complement strand
ATGCTTGGGAGGGTGGAGGGACAGCGCAGGAGGGGGAGACCCTCTATGAGATGGATTGATTCGGTGCGCAGGATAGAGCAGGGTTAAGGGTTGTTGTGCATAGGGTCGCTATGAGTCACAAACGACTCGACAGCACATAACAACAACAACAGAGTCAAATATGACTCATAATAACTCTATGAGCAATAAATACAAATCCTGTTCTATTTGTGCTATCCTCACCATCTGTGACACACTTTAGCCGATTGCTGCAGTCATCTTTGCAATCTACCTCAGTGAGGGTCTTCTTTTACTGACCCTCCACCCTTCCAAACAGGATACCTTTTCCAAAGAATAGCTTCTCCCAGCACCATGTCCAAAATATGATAGATGGTGCTTTGCCATACTAGTTTCAAAGAAACACTCCCGCTGCACGTTTTCCAAGACATACTTGTTCATCCTTTTGGAAGTCCATGGGATATTCTCCATACTCTTCTCCAACCCCACAATTCAAAGGCATAAATTCATTTTCTGTCATCCTAATTTATTGCCCATCTCCCAGATGCACAGCAAGTAATTTAAAAGACCACAGCCTGAATCAGGAGCCTCTTAGTCTTCAAACTGACATCATTGCTCTTCAGTATTTTGGAGACATCTCTGACAGTGGACATGCTTAAAGCAATAGTCTCTCTGTTTTCTGATTGCTGGGTTGATTAGGGATCTAAGCAAGACAAAATTGTTAACAGTTTCAATCTTCTCTCCCTCTGTCAGGACTGGCCCAGTGGTAAGGACTTTAGTCTTCTTGATCTTAAGATTCAATCCACAGTAAAGGCTGCAGTCTTTGATCTTCTGCAACATACACTTCAGGTGGTCCCACTTCCAACAAGCAAGGATGTGTCATCTACATAGTGCAGGTTGTTGATGAGTGTTCCTCCAATCCTGATGCTATGTTCTTCTTCACAAAGTCTGACTTCACAAATTATTTGTTCAACATACAGACTGAATAAATATGGAGCAAAGATACACCCCTGACATATACCTTTCCTGATTTTAAACTATACAGAGTTTGTACAACAGCATTCTGGTCTAAGTACAGATTTTGTATGAGCACAATTAAGTGTTCTGAGATTTCCATTCTTCTCAATGTTAACCATAGTTTGTTGTGATCCACAGTCAAATGTCTGCATAGTTTGTTAATTGCAAAAATCAGTTCTATAACCATCTCATTCAATTGTCCACTAATGTCTATTAAAAGGGAGCTCCAGTGATAAGGTGTTACATTCACAACCCAGAGGTTTGCAATTCAAATCCACCAGCTGCTCCACAAGAGAAAGATGGGCAAACTCTTTCTGTGCTACTGTCTCTGAAAACTGATGGAGGATCGGCTATAGGTAGGTTCCAACTTGATGGTACATAACAACAATAATAACAGCAATCTACTGAAAGCAATGTTTCTCTGTTATTCATGGGGTTTCATAGACCTGTTATTTCAGAAAAAGAAAGTCCTGCTTCTTAGTCTGTCTCAGTCTGGAAGCTCTGCTTCAAACTGTCTACCATGTTTGGCCATGATCAACAATTACTCAACTACTATCATAAGTGTTTTGTAGACATTATGTAGGGTCATAATTTACTATGGCTTTTATCGGACATTTACTATGAACTCATTTGCATTCATTAGTCATGGTAATCCTATGAGTAAGGTATTATTATTATTATGATGATGTTCATTTTTCAAGGAGTGAATTAAGCACATAAAGGTTCTATTGTACCTGGTACTGTCCCTCACTTTAAGCAATGTGCAGTTTACAAAATGAGAAAACAAAACAAAAAACCGAACCTACTGCCATCAAGTCAACTCCAACTCGTAGTAACTCTCCCCTGGATTTCTAAGGATATAGATATTTTTGTTTTTCTTTCTATCTTTATTCTCTAATTTTTGTTTAAGTGAAACAAATTAATTTGGTTTTCCATTCAAAGAATACAGTCTTCAACATGGATTGCATCTCAACATCAAGAAAACAAAAATTCTCACCACTGGACCAATAGGCAACATCATGATAGATGGAGAAAATAGTGAGGTTTCCAATGAGTTCATCTTGCTCAGATCCACAATCAAAACCATTGGAAGCAGTAGTCATGAGATAGGAGAAGTATATCGCGCTGGGCAAGTCTGCTATCAGGGACCTCTCCAATTAGTGTGTAGCAATAACATCGTTTGAGGAGTCTGGCACGTAAGCTCAGCAACAACTACTACTCAAACATTCATGCATATTTTTATATCATTTATAATGCTCATGATAAAAATCATACTTTTCCTACTTTCTCCCTGTAATTCTCATTTCCATGAATCCTTCTATCTTACCTTTTCCTGTCCTTTGTACTCTATCTTTGGGCAAATACTTCTTTACCTTATATGATTGGTCATTCTAAGGAGTGCCTCTCTGGTGTTATTCCTTATATGGGCCTGTCTACTTTTTGGCATTCGACTATGTGAATTATAACAAATCATAGATAACACTCAAGAAAATGGAAATCTCAGAACACTTAATTGTGTTCATGTGAAACCAATACCTAGACTACAGGCTTCAATGTAGATTACATCTATTTTTATTACATTTTAAAATTGTTGTTGTTATGTGCCGTCAAGTTGCTTGCGACTCATAGCGACCCTATGTACAATAGCCCTAAACCCTGCTCTATCCTGTGCCGATCTCACTGCCTCTGACACATCCATTTGTCTTCTTGACATTGAGTCTCAGTCCATAC
>NW_006399771.1:19514364-19515556 GCF_000299155.1 Elephantulus edwardii | reverse complement strand
GTAGTTTCCACACTCAGTTGGGTCACCCTTCTTTGGAATGGGAACAAATATAGATCTCTTCCAGCCCGTTGGCCAAGTGGTTGTTCTACTTAAATTCAAATCCGTTTTGTTGCTATCAATCAAAAGAACACTGGCTCAAATAGTGATGATAAAATTTAAACATTGCATATATCATCAGCTGTAGTTGTTAAGTGCTGTTGAGTATGACTCATAGCGACCCTATGAACAATAGATCTGAACCATGTCCTATCTATCCTGTGCCATCCTCACAATCTCTGACACACTTGAGCCCATTGCTGCAGTCACCATAAATCCATCTCATTGAGGGTCTTCCACTCTTTTATCAACCCTCCCCCTTTCCAAGAATGATGTTCCTCTACAAGGAATAGACAAACAACATATGAGATGAAGCTTTCTCATCCTTGCTCTCAAGGAGTTCTCTGGCTGCACATTTCTTTGGATATATTTGTTCGTTATTTTAATAGTCTATGGGATATTCAGTGTTCTTCTCTAACAACACAGCTCAAAGGCACCAGTTCTTCTTCTGATGTTCCTTATTCCTTGTTTAATTCTCAGTGATTGAAAATACCATAGCCCGAATTAGGTGTGCCTTAGTTTTCAAATGGGTATTATTCATTCTCAGTAATTTGCAGTTCTGTATATCAATGTATCCACTTTCTAATTTAACAAATATCTACTGAGTATCAACTATATAATAAGATAATGCTGGACAAATTAAGTATCATTAACATCTAAGAAAGTAAAATGCACAGAGCTTGGCTTCAGCAAATGTTTGCTGGTTTCGTACATAAAAAGAAAACTGGACATTTGAGGGCCAACATAAAGAAAAAAAAATTCAGCATGAAAAGGGGAAAAAAATACAAGTTATGTGTTTATGGGAATATGTTGCATTCCATCTATCCAGACAGATACTCTAGATGTCATTCTAATTTCAGATACACTAATCAGCTAACCTTTTTAATGGGGAGAGTTAGGGAATCTCCTCTCATGCAATTTACAGCCTCAAAAACTTAATTGAGGGTCAGCTATGAGTTGGTTCCATTTGACAGCAATGTGAAATTGAGATTGACATCCAAATGGAAGAATGACTGTCCTCCCCTAACCTATATAGTACGAGAATTCCTATCTCCTTCCAGATACACAAATAAACTAGCCTTTTTAATTCTTAGAA
>NW_006399771.1:19511769-19514223 GCF_000299155.1 Elephantulus edwardii | reverse complement strand
ATTTTAACAAAAATTTATAGAAATTTTGGCTTTCCATTCATTCATTTTCTCCTTGACCATCATCCCTTGCCCCCAGTACATTCTTCTCTTCAAAAAGTAAAAGTCTTTCATTGTTTTACAATCTCTCCCCTCAAGTCCATTCCACTATGCAGCCTTTGTTCTGGACTCCTGTCATGACAATAATACCTAATAACATATCCTTTTTAAACAGTTTTCTCCTTCACCTGTTTCAATGCAGTATGCATTATTTATCCCATCTTTCACAGTCTCCCCCCAATCCTGATGTCAGTCCTGTTTTACAACAGTGGCAACATGCAGTATTTGTCCGTTTGTGACTGAAATATTTCACTTAGCATAATGTCCTCCAGGGTCATCCATTTTGAATAATATTGCATGACTTCTTGTTTTTCAGTGCAGCATAGTATTCCATTGTGGTTGTTTCCAACTCCTTGCTATCGTGAGCAAAGCCGCGATAAACATGGTTGTGCATATATCTGCTTGGGTATCAGTTACGGTCTCTTTAGGGTATATTCCCAGTATTGGAATTGCTGGGTCAAATGGTATCTCTATTTGTAACTTTTTGAGAATGCACCATACCACCTTCCAGAGTGGTTACACCATTTTCCACTCCCACCAACAGTGAGTAAGGGTTCCAGTTTCTCCACAACCTTGCCAGCATTTGTTGCTTGCTATTCTGTTAAATTTTACTTTACTTACTGGGGTGAGATGATATCTCATAGTTGTTTTGAGAGCAATTGTTTTTACATTTGGCCATCCAAACAGATTTTGTTTTATGATTAATTATAGTCCTTGCATTGTTATTTGCACTAATCCTATCCTTGCCCTTCTTGCCTTCTGAGCTTTGTCCTTGGGCAAATACCGCCCTTTTGATCTTATCTGATTATTGTTAGGGAATGAGACTCTCCTAGACTTGCTGTTGATCAGCACAGCTCTCCTTTGACTGAAAGTTGAACCATAAAGATGAATTTAGTTTCAGGCTCAAAGAGTGACTATGGACCATAGTCTTAGTACTTTCTTAAAACTTTATTGGGCCTCAAGTATTTGCAAAGAAATGAACTTGAGCAAGACCTTGATTTGGAGTCTTAGCCTCCATAACTGTGAAAAGAGAAATTTCTGTTCTTCAAACATACTCACTTGTGATACTAGCAAATATATTAAGGAGGACTTTCATTGCCATTGAGAAAAAAAATCCCTAGACCTAGAGGGAGTCCTTATGGACACAGGACCTGGCATTAAGAGACTCCTTGACATCAGACAAGACACATGGAGATCTCTGAAGAACCAAGCCTACAGATGCAGAAGGGGGAAAAAACCCCAAACACCTTTCTTGAGAGTCACCAGGGAGAGAGGGTCTTCCTCTAAATATGACACCTTGAATTTGGATTTCTCACCTCCTAAATTGTAAGAGAATAAATTTCTGTTTCTTGAGGGAAAGAAAAAAGATAACATAGTAGAATTGTAAGGAGAAGATAAAACAAGAATTGAAAGTTCTCTGTCAATGAATCTGAACTTGCTAGGATCAAAAGACAATTGCATTTTATTATCTAAATGACACAAAAAGAGAAAAACAATTTTTTTTAAAAACATTACTTTTAAAATAACATTGATACTTAAATGCTTTGATGCATTGAAGACGCCTATCTTCTCTAACTTTAATATTAGTTGAATCTGTAACAGAACCCTGCTCTGACCATTGTAGATGCTATAGAGGTTATCCCTCAACATTCTGCAGAAATGGGGAGCCAGTCCCAATATTGCAGGATTTTAACTGCTGAAGCCTTTGGAGGTAATGCTCTTTCAGGGTCATGGGTGTTTTGATGACAGGCATGAGCAACAGTGTAAATGGTCAAGCACTTTCGTAACTTCACAGGCAGGAGACACCACCACAGTGTCCTGAGTAAGACAGAGTCATAGTAGACAAAGGAAAGAATTGACAGGCTTTTCTGAGCACCTGTGTCACAATACCTAGAAATCTAGGAACAACTAGATGTGAGGTGCTCAATGATTAGCCAAATGGTTAGCAGTTCAAATCCATACAGTCTCTTCAGAAGACAGAGTAGGCAGTTTGCTTCCAAAAACTCCCAGCTTTTGAAATTCAATGGAGCTCTTCTGTTCTTCGTAGAGAACGGCCCTGAGTTGAAATTGACTTGGCAGCAATGAACAGAACCCCCTTTATCAAGGGCTGATTTGAAAATTAGGAACATTAAAGTACTGTAAATATGGATCCATCTTATCTTTAAGTTGAGATGACTAGGGAAACAAAAGAAAAATCACTATCACATACAGAGGAAGACAATGACAAAATAACACTTGGCCAAAGAGAGTGGGCTTTATTGAGACATGTGTTGAGTATAGTAAGAGATGAAGAATGAAGAAAATATGAAGAAAACAAATATGAAAATAAAAGCTTAGGGAGAATAAAGTCCAGATCTG
>NW_006399771.1:19496697-19511608 GCF_000299155.1 Elephantulus edwardii | reverse complement strand
GGGAAGTAGAAAACATAAATAAATGGGAACTTGTTTGGATAGTATGATTATGGAATTCCATCTCCTTACGTACATAGTTCTCTAGTTTCTGAAATTCCTAGAAGGAATACTACTTTTCTGGATGGAAAAAACACTTTAATTTTTTTAAAAAATAAGGAATTGAGATTTGAGATGGGCAAAGGCTCCTTCAATGCTTTCGATGAGGCCAAAACCACAAACATGGGTGAATTACCTCCCCAGTTAGGGAGTTCAGATGTGATTACAGACAACTGGTAGTCTTTGAAGCATAAGAGAAAATGAAAACAGTGTCAAAAGATTATGCTATTGCTTTTTACAGTTTATAAAACAATTTTACATGCTTAAAATTAGCTAAAAGAGAGCTTTGGTGGCTTAATTCTATATGGTTAGTTAGTATTAGCTAAAAAGAGCTCTTGTGGCCTAGTGGTGAGAAGCGGTGCTGTAATCCTAACAGTGCAAGGTTCAATTCTACCAGCTGCTCTGTGGGAGGGTGGGCAATCTCCTGTGAGATTGATTGCTTCTGAAAACCTGGTGGAGGGCCAGGTATGAGTTGGTTCTGACTCAAGGACATACAACAACAAGAATGTTAGCTCCTGTTCCCTGCAAGGCACAGTGCTACAGCAGTTGGCAAACTACAATCCATGGGCCAAAATCTAATGTACTGCCTATTGGGTTTTGAGGGGTGAGAGTCTGTGTGTGTGTGTGTGTGTGTGTGTGTGTGTGTGTGTTTACACACACATGTGCAAACAATGGTAAGCTGAATGGTTTGGGGGAGAAAAAGGAAAAAAGAATGTTACATGACATATTAAAATCACATTTCACTGTCCTTAAATAAACTTTTATTGGAACACAGCCACAGCCATTTCTTTTGTATCGTAGACGAATGCTTTAGGGTGTCAAATGGCAGAGTTGATTTAGAGGCAAACCTTGGAGATATTATTGCAGGTTTGGCTCCAGACCACTGCAATAAAGCAAATATAGCAGTAAAGCAAGTCATAAGAATTGGCTGGTCACAGTGCATATAAAATTTATGCTCACACTACACTAGTCTATTACGTGTACAATACCAAACCCCTGCCATCGAGCTGATTCCGACTTATAGCAACCCTCTATCGAGTTTCTAAAGCTGTAAATTTTTACCTGGTGGAAACTGGGGGAGTGAGGGAGACTGCTCATAATCCAAGCAGATTCAAACCACCAGTTAGGAGCCTGACACTTTACATACTACACCACCAGAGCTGTGAGAATTACCAAAATGTGACATAGAGACACGGAGTGAGCATATGCTGTTAGAAGAAGGGTATCGATAGCCTTGGTCAATGTAAGGTTGTCACAAACCTTCAGTTTGCAAAAAATGCATTATCTCTGAAGTGCAGTAAAACACGGTACGCCTGCACTTGTGCCAAAGCCTGTGAGACCGAAAACATTTATTCTCTGACCTTTTACTGAAAAAGTTTGCAAACTCTGAGCATTTTCTCAAATCTAAGGCAACTGTAAAAGACATGTTGAAAAGTCATTAGTATCCTTGTAATAAAACCATAACTCGGAACTTTTAAGTGACTTATTCAAGGTCACACAGTTCACATGGAATTTAGTTTGGTCTTCTGTTCAGAAAGAAAGACAAGTGATGGTCAGATGTTTCTTTCTCCTCTCCGCCTCCCTCCCCTTCTTTTCTAATCAAGTCTCCTAGGAATTTATTCTAGGGAATTTAATATGAAATTTTAGAAAAATTTAAAAAAAATTCAAAGTAAGTTACTAAACAAGAGGCTGTATGTTGTTAAAGAGAAAATGATCACTAAGAATAAGTTTCTTCTGCCTTGACCATGTTTCTGTGTTACAAATCACTGCCTTAATCAAGACATAAATAGAAATAAAATTATAAAGGATTCTTCCTTTTGTATAGTGCAGTAAAGTTTCCTACAGCATATTTATGCATTCTGTACTTTGAACATGTTGTGAGGAAGGACCAGTCCTTGAAGAGGGACATTATGCTTGGGAGGATGGAGGGACAGCACATGAGAGGAAGACTCTCAAACAGATGGATTTACTCAGTGACTGGGGTAATGTGGGTAGAGTGTCAAAGACAGTATCACAAAGACAGTATCACTCAGGATAAAGCAGGGTGCAGAGGATACAGCAGGGTTCAGAGCTGTTGTACATAGGTCGCTATGAGTCACAAGCAACTCAATGGCACATAACTACACAATTTTATGACTATGGAAATGAAGGCTTGTCCAGAGTTGTCCAGTCACTTGCTTAAGACAGCATAACTAAAAGTAAATGCTGGTGCAGGACCAGAACTAGAACATCTAGCTGTAGAGCTTGGGTACTTAACTACTGTAAAGTGTGCCCTTCCTCTCAGCAAGAGAACACCTGGCAGAGAGGCTTTAGGATGTCAGTCTGGTCCAAAGATAAACGTGTTGTTGTTACTAATTGAAGAAGAGTTGATTCCAACTCGCAGTGACTCCAGATGTTCTCGGGGTAGAACTTCACTGCAGAGTTTTCAAGACTGATCTTTCAGAGGCAGCTTTTCAGCCCTGTCTTCCAAGGCACCTCTAAGTCGCTTCTAATCATCAACTTTTTGCGTTTAGAACTCGTAGTCAAGTGCTTAATAACTTGAGCCATCCAGCACAGAAATATCTATTCTAGATGAAAGGTTACTTCATGATTATTGTTGTTGTTGAGTACTGCTGAGTCGGAACTGACCCGTACCTGACTTCACGGTGGATTTTCAGAGGCAGTCAAGTGCAATGAAGGAGACTGCCCATCCTTCTCTCACAGAGCAGCAGGTGAATTCAAGCTGTCTCCCTTCATGATTGCAGCTCAGCTTCTTATCAAAAGCAGTGGCCAAAGGTTGTTTGGCTTTTCTGATGGCAGCGAGGATAAATACTAGCTAAATTACAGCTACCAATTTAGCAGTTGTTGCAAAATACTCCAATTCATAGTGATCTCATGTGTGTTGGGGTAGAAATGTACTCCTTAGGATTCTGTTTTTCAATTTTTATTGTTCTTTGAATGAAAGTTTACAGAGAAATTCCTCCATTTCGATTGATTGTTCCAAGGAGCGAGTTCCAGCATTGTTGTTCATCTAATAAATATATTTATTGTTTGGGTGAAAGTTGAGCCACAAAGATGAGTATAGTTTCAGGCTCAAAGGATATTAGGGTCATAGCCTGAAGGGTTCCACCAGTCTGTGTTAGACCAGCGAGGCTGACCCTGACCATTTTTAAGAATTTGAATCCTTCCCACCCCCTCATGATTATTGAGTTTATTAGGGAAGTAACAGGTTAAAATCCAGGTTCAGAAACACTAAAAATATATCTTCAGTCAAGATAGTCTCTTAGCAACCTTTCCTGAAGGCTCCTTGCCCTGACACCTTGACTTCCATTGGCTCGGGTAATTATTACAAAACTTGATGTCTACCAGAATTTTTTTTCAGGGACACTTCCACTCTTCTAATAAGCCCAGGTCTAAAGGTGCTCACACTAACTCCTTGGGTCAGCAGACCTAGATATCTGATAAATGTCATAAAACACCCACTCTACTAGCAAGTATTAGCTTTCTCCTTCATGAGCTGGTACCTCCAGCTCTGTCTTGAACCATTTCCCCAGCTTTCTACTGCCACCAAGGCTACTGCTACCAATAGCATCTCATCTTATGTTGTGCCATCTTGTGGTCTTGTCCTGTTTTATAGCATCCCATCTCTGATTTACACAGAGATATCAAGTCCATGGGAATTCTTTACCCACAGGCTCTTCTTTCATTTTCCTGATTTTTATTTTTAAAAATGTATTATTTATTTATTTATTCTGTCATTCACTTTTATATAATCGTTCATATACATGCATTTGCATACATATTGTTTTGTATAATAATTTTTGTATATTGAGGTTTATATAATTAATTGTTATTGGCCTATTTATTTTATCTACCCAGCTGCTCCAGTTCTCATTACTGACTGTCTCCCTATTTTTTTAAACTGTACTTTTTTTAAACAAAAACTTATACTGATTTATTTACAAAGTTTCATGCATTGTTTTTCACACTGGATCTTTTCCATTTCCTTCACCACCCCACCCATCAAATTGTGTTACCTTATGTTGAATTCTTTTTTAAGATATATTCCTTTCTCTTTAATTGGAATCCTTAAGTACTGCAATCCCCTTTAAAGCTATCAGCGCTGGTACCCAGTATCATCCAGTCTCAGAACAGTGGAGGTTGTGTTAAGTGGCTCACTAGCCTTTCTGACTTGCTGTCAATGCCTCTTTGGTTTCTTTCTCTTCTTTGTTGCACACCAATCAATATAATTCAGCTAATTACCATCAAATTGGAACTGAGTCATAGCTGACTTTCCAGCAGTTTTTTTGTTTGTTTGGATTTTTTTGGTTGTTTCTGTTCACCATCGAATCAAATCTGACTGGCACAAGAGGAGATGATTGCTCCTCCATTCTTCAGCAGAGCATCTGGCGAATTTGAACCACATGCCTTCAGTATTATAGCACAGCTTCTTGCCACTAGGCCACCACGTGTATTGTTTTAATTTTTTCCCCCCCAGAGGGTTTTTAGAAACTGTTAAGCACACTGGAGGAGATCACATTTCTTTCTTTCATGGAGCAGCTGATAGATTTGAGCTATTTGTCTTTGGGGTTTGGTACCACAAGCTTGGGTTTGGTCACCAGAGCTCCCTTCGCTGCACCTAAAATGGCCACTCAAAAGCATTAACTAGTACTCACCAAAGTAAGATGTAGATCATTACTATGTGGACTATGATGGTTGACTTTGATGTCCTTCAATGACTAGCAACTCATTTTCTTGGTGTTTTAGATTATGCTAACAAATTTACATACCTCAGCTGTCAATTCTACAATATACCTGGATATATTTACAGCATATAAAAGTATACATGTAGAACTACCATCTGGCAAAACTATGTGTGGTCATGAATAGTCTCTGTCATTTGTCCATATCTGCCTGGGCTGTCAATGAGCTTAATACTCATTAGTACTGATAGTGCAACCTTGTGTATGTAATGTTTAACTCTGATGTTTGTGACTAAAGCCTTTGATATAGACAAGAAGGCTATTGATTAATGGACTACTAAGGAAAATGTTGGTATTTCAAATGTCTCAGAAGACAGGCTTGACAATCTGCTTCTGAAAAGTCATAGTCTTATTACTGAGCACATACAGGACTGTACTTACTTGTGGAAACATCTCAGTTCATATTGTAACCATTTCTGGACTTTATTTTTTGCCAACGTCTTTAGTGCAGCTTAGACATTTTCTTTAATAATATGCTACCTCCTGAAGTGTTTCCATGGTGATCAATTCTTTGTGAGTAAGCCAGTACAAAATAAAAATTTTATATTAAAAAATGTCATAGTTTTAAAAGCCCTACAGAGCACTTCCACTCTGCATACATGGAGTTGGGATGAACTCCATAGTACCTACTGGTAGGGGTGTGGGAGTTACTTAAAATAAAGGGATTGTTGTTAAGTACTGTGGAGTCTGTTCTGAATAACTGTGACCCTATGTGCAACAGAACAATTGTCCATTCCTGTGACATCCTCACAATTGTCACAATAATTGATCTCATTCTTAGAGCCACTGTGTCAATCCACCTCATTGAGGGTCTTCCTCTTTTTCACTCACTCTCTCCTTATGTTACCATACACAATGTCATTCTTTAGGAAGTGGTTCCTCCTTAAACACATCCAAATAGTAAATCAATCTTCACTTCCAGGGAGCATTCTGACTGCACTTTTTTCTAGACATGTGTGCTCCTTCTTCTGTCAGTCTGTGGTATATGAAACAGTCTTTGCAAAATCCAAAACATAATTAAAAAGTATAAGTTCTTCTTTGGTCTTTCTTCTTTATCACCCAGTATTACTCTTTAACACTTTAAAGAGATCCTTTTCAGTAGATTTGCAAACGTATAATTTGATTTCTTGAGTACTGTTTTCTGGACATTGATTGTGAATCCAAGAAAAACAAAATCCTTGAAAATTTCATGATGTTATATTATTTCATTTAAGAGGGCTTTTGTTTTCTTGTTTTTAAGATATAGTCTATAGTGAAGGCTATTGTCTTTTATCTTCATCAGTGTATCAAGTCCTCTTCACATTCAGTGAACAAGGTGTGTCATCTACATATTAAACATTACATATTGTTAATGACCTTTTCTTGAATCTTGATACCATGTTGTTCTTCTTTAATTGGAGAAGCCTAAATGCTCACCATACTGATTGGTGATCCAATACAAGTGGATGAAAGAATGCAACACTGACACACACCTTTCCTGATTTTAAATTACATAGAATGGAGCAGGGAAGCACTGCATAATTTGGAATTGGGAAGGGAGTGTGTCAGTGTTGTATTCTATGCCCTTACCTGTTCAATTTATATGCTGAGAAAATTCTCCGAGAAGCTGGACTCTATGAAGATGAATGTGGAATCAGGATTGGAGGTAGACTCCTCAACAGCCTGTGTTTTGCAGATGACACAACCTTACTTGCTGAAAGTGAGGAGGACTGGAAGCACTTGTTTAAGAAGATCAAGGAATGCAACCTTCAGTATGGATTGCATCTCAATATCAAGAAAACAAAGATTCCTCCTCAACATAGTAAAAAGTATATATGCAAACCCAAGAGCCAACATTTTTCTGAGTGGAGAGAGGTTAAAGGCATTCCCTTTGAGAACAGGAACTAGGCAAGGATACCCACTATCACCTCTCATATTCAGTATTATATTAGAAGTCATACTGGTAGTAATAAGACAAGAAAAAGAAATAAGAGGTATCCAAATTGGCAAAGAGGAGGTAAAATTATCTCTATATGCAGATTATATGATAGTATACTTAGAAAACCCTAAAAGCTCAGCAAGAAAACTACTAGACATAGTTGACCAATTCAGCAAAGTAGCAGGATACAAGATCAACATGCAAAAATCAATTGGACTTATTTACAGTGACAAAGAGAATATAGAGCTGGAGCAAAGAAAAACAACACTGCTCACAATAGCTAATCACAAGATTAAATACTTGGGAGTAAGTCTAACCAGAAGCACAAAGGATCTATTCAAAGAAAAGGACAAAACATTACTACAAGAAACAAAAAGAGAACTGGAGAAATGGAAAAATATGCCTTACTCATGGATAGGAAGACACAATATTGTGAAAATGACAATCCTACCAAAGGCAATCTACATGTTCAATGCAATCCCAATACAAACCAATTCCATTCTTCAACGAGATGGAAAAGGCAATCTCCAGTTTCATTTGGAATGGAAAGAGACCCTGAATAAGCAAAACACTCTTTAAAAAGAATAACAAGATAGGAGGCATATCACCCCCTAATTTAAAATCCTACTACACTGTTGTGGTGGTCAAGATAGTGTAGTACTGGTACAATGACAGACACATAGATCAATGAAATAGAATTGAAAACCCAGAAATCAGCCCATTTACCTATGGTCAACTGATTTTTGACAAAGAGATGGAATCAGTTAAGTGGGGGAACTACAGTCTTTTTATATTGACTATATATATATATATATATACATATATATATGTATGTATGTATATATTGTTGTTTAATGCTGTCGAGTCGTAGACGACTCATAGCGACCCTATGGACGAACAGCCTGAGCACTGTTCGTACATAGAGTTTCCAGAGGCAAGCCATTTTGGAAGTGGATGCCACTCATTAAACTTCATTAGAGAAAAGCTTGAAAGAACTCTAGAAGCACTAATCCACAACATAAACAGTCTTATAAGCATTTTGAAAAACCTACGACCAGGAAAGGATAAAATAGATGAATGGGACCTTCTAAGAATCATATCCCTATACACATCCAAAAACTTTTCCAGCAGGATAAAAAGGGAAGCCATAAACCAGGGGAAAAAATTTGTTAATGACGTGTCTGATAAGGGACTTATATCTAGAATGTATAGAATACTTGAGAGTATTCTATAAAGGGGGATGAATTATATGCATAGCATTGAAACAGATAAGGGAGAGAATTGTATGAAATGAATATATGACTAGGTGTTATTGGCATGACAGAGTCCAGAATAAGAGCTGCATAGTAAAATGGACTGGGTGGGGGGACTGTATAACAATGAAAGAATTTCTTTTCCAAAGGAAAAAAGTGAACTGGAGGGAGGAGGGAGGAAAATACACAACAATGAATGAATGGAGATCCAAGTTCTCTATAAACTTTCATTAAAATCTCAATTTTAAAAAACAAAACAAAACAAAGATTCTTATCACTGGACCAATAGGCAGTGTCATGATGGATGGAGAGGAAATTGAAACTGTCAATAGATTCATCTTTCTTGGATTGACAATTAATACCGTTGTAATGATCAGTCAGGAAATAAGGACACACATTGCACTGGGAAAATTTTCAGTCAGAAACCTTTCCAAAGTATTGAGGAGTATTGATGTCAGTTTGAGGACTAAGGTGCATCTGATTCAGGCCATAGTCTTTCCAATTGCTAGCTGTGCTTTGGAGACCTAGGCAATGAATACGAATGACAGAAAAATAAATTGCTGCCTTTGAGCTGTGGTGTTGGAGAAGAGCACTGAACATTCCATGGACTGCCAAGAGAAAAAACAGATATGTCTTGGAGAGGGTGCAGCCAGAGCGCTCTTTGGAGGCTAGAGTGATGATGCCTTGCCTCACATACACTGCACTGGACATGTTGCTAGGAGGTGCTATTCCTTGAAGAAGGACATGATGTTGGGCAAGATAGAAGGTCGGTAAGAGAGAGGAAAACCCTCAACCAGGTAGATTGACAAGGTGACTGCTGCAATGGGCTCTTGTGTGTCAGGAAGTGTGAGGATGGTTCAGGACAGTGTTCAAATCCTTTGTTCACTGGGTTGCTATGAATCATGCTCAACTCGACAGCACCTAACAACAATAGCAACAACAACAACAAACAATAACAATGATATATTCTTGTTCTAACAAAATTGATTGCCTCTTCATCTGTGTACAAGTTCTACATGAGCACAAGTAAATGTTCTGAAATTCTCATTCTTCTCAACGTTTTCCATAATTTCTGGTGGGGTTTCTTTTTCTTTCAAACCTGAACGTAATTGTAATATTTATTTATTTATTTAGTATTATAATCAAGACAGGGCAGAAGGCTTCAGAGCTGTTGTACATAGGGTTACTATAAGTTCAGGTGACTTGACGGCACATAACAACAACAAACATTATAATTATTGTATATGTATGTTGACATTATAATTGCTCCTCATCATTATATTTCTTCGGGATTGTTGTCTCTGGAGTATTTGCATTCTTGTTCTTTCCATCATTTGCATCTTCTTCTGTAGCTGTTCAGAGAACTCCATATCAACATATTTCTTCTGGTTCTATCTGGGGTATTCATTATGTCACCTTTTTTAGAAGAAGTGTTATTCTGTTTTGTTTTTTTTAATGAGTGAGGCAAACTGCTGCTTTCTTGACATTATGTGAGCTTTTTCTTAGTAGAACTTAGGGAGTTGTAACTATATAGTAATCCAGAGTATGGCAATGTTTTTGATGGACCTGTATATCTGTGCTCCCTTCTTGGCCTGGGGCCTACAGGAAACCAGGAAGCCTATAGTTTCCTTCCAGAATTGGCATCTCTGCACAACTAGAGCTATCTTGCTCCCTTCTGCTTGATTTCCCCAAAGTACCTGGATGAGAAACCAGGAAGCCTGTTATTCCCTTCCACACTGGCATCACCAACTCTATCTGTCCTGCTCCCCTCTGCTTGAGCTTAAGGTGTCCCATGTAGTTTAGCTAAACAGCAGTATTTTCCCCAAAGTGCTGTGGGTGCATTGCTTCTTCCTGTAGTGCAGCACCTCATCCTGCCATGCAACTGTAATATCAGCTTTTAACTAAGTATTCTTTTAAAAATGGACAAATTGCTTGAAAAGATCCCCACAAAGCAAGTATGTGTGAATGATGCACTCATAATGGCAGAGAGGCCAATACAAACTGAGGAGGAATCCTTTATGGGACACCCTTGGATCAAAGCAATTGATTTTTAATTTTTTTTTTTTTTGCGCTGGACTCTATCCCACCAGGATGTCAAGTGCCGCAGCGTCAGCCATGGTAGACAGGTGACCACAGAGTTTCCAGACTGAGGCAGGTGAAAATGACATGCCAAACTTGGTTATTTTTGCCTCCAGGGAGCACTCTGGCTGCACTTTTCCCAAGATATATATTCTGACAGCAGTCCATGGGATATGCAGCACTCTTCTCCAGCATCATAGTTCAGAAGCATCCATTTCTCTCTTGTCATCCTTATTCATTGTCCAGGTTCCATGGTCATAACAAGTGGTTTAAAGGCCATGGCTTGAATCACAGTCTGAAGATGGCTGTTCAAAGCCACTCGTGGCTCCACAGGGAGAAAAAAGATGGGCAATCTTCTTCCACACAATTTACAGGCTTTGAAATCTTGCTGACTCTCCAGTGTGAAGCTCACACCTGGCTTAATCTCCACATCTCCACTTCTGGGTCTCAAGGGGTCTGAGGCAGCGGCCAGGCCTCACCCACAGCCCATTCCTCAGCAGAGCACCCAGGAGGTGGTCTCTGCCTCACAAAGTTGATGGGTGGGACATGAAATAAAGCAATTGATATTCCAAGCAGATCTAATATATCCAGCCTCATTGCTTGATGTATAAACACAGCTAATAATACTTAATATCTATAAAGTAATTAACAAAAAGAATTTTGTAGTCAAAAGATTTGACGATCATGAACATTCATATACAAAGCAGAAGTAAACTGTTGGGTGGTGAAATGTATCACTGAATTCAGAAAATGGCAGGAATACTCAGAATTAAATGGTTGAGGCTTATCTTATTTGTACAGTTTCTTCTTTCTTCCTTGCTTTGCATATGTTATAAGCTGAATGTATAATGAAGACATTGTAAGCATCTCACTGGAAGTTGTTGGTGACCAGTAGAAGCCAGTAATTCACAGCATGTGGTCCAAAGACTAACAATATCAGCATCAAGATCACCTGTGAACTAGCTAGAAATGCAAATTCTTGGCATAGGGGTCTTACCTAAACTGTGGCTGTTGTTGATTGCTGTCAAGTTGAGTATGACTCATAGCGACCCTATAAACAAAAGACTTGAAGCCTTTCTATAACTATCATTGTTTCTCAAAGTTCCTAGAGTTTCCAGAGGCATGCTGTTTAGTAAGTGGATGCCACTCTTACTTCCAAGCAGAAGCTCTAGAGGAGTTGTTGTTAGGTGTCATGGAGTCCAATAAGACTCACAGGGACTCTATGAATAATGGATCTGAACTTTATCCTATCCTGTGCCATCTTTCCCTCTCTGATATACTTGTACCTGTTGGTGTTATTACTCTGCCAATCCATCTTGTTGAAGGTCTTCCTATCTTTCACTGACTCTCCACATTTCTAAGCATGATGTCTTTTTCCAAGGACTAGTCTCTCCTAACAAAATGCTCCAAGTTCGTGAGAGGGAGTTTCACTGTCAGTACTTCCAAGGAGCACCCTGGTTGCACTTTGTCCAAGATAACTTTGTTTATTCTTTTGCTAGTCCACGATGTACTTAGTTATCAGGTACACCTCAGTGTTTAAGTTGACATACTTGCTCTTTAGCATGTTGGAGAGGTTTTTTACAGTATATTTTCCCAGTGCAACACATTTTTTGAGTTCTTGACTCCCATTATCAAGTATATTGATTATGTATCCAAGTAAGATTGAATCCTTGACAACTTCAATCTTTTCTCCTCTCATGATGCCATCTATTAATCCAGTAATGAGGATTTTTATTTACTTGGTGTTAAGGTGTAATCCATATTAAAGGCTTCAGTCTTTGTTTAAAATCCTCTTCACTTTTTAGCAAGCATGGTTGTAACATCTGTTTAACATAGGTTGGTGATTTTGTTGCATTCTAAATTATCAGGGTCACATGTTTGCATATATCTAAACCAAAAATTACAATCACAGCTTACTTTGGTCCACAATCAACACTCTTGGCACAAGCAGTCAGGAAATCAAAAGATGAATTGCATTACAAAAATTTGATGTCAGCAACCTCTCCAGAGTACTGAGAAGCAATGATGTCAGTCTAGAGACTAAGGTGTGCCTGATCAAGACCATAATCTTCATAGTCACTTTCTATGCATTAGAGAGTTGGACAATGGTTGAGAATTACAGAAGAATCTATACCTTTGAGTTGTGGTGTGGGAGAAGAATCTTGAACATACCATGGACTGCCAAGAAAACAAATAGGTCTGTCTTAGAGAGGATGAAAACAAGTTTCTCCTTGGAGGCTAGGAATTTGAAGCTCCATCTCACGTACTTTGGGCACATGGCACTTAACAACAACAACAAACCAAAAAACCAACCAGCTACAGTTGAGAACATCAAGTAGATTCCAGTATAGTGACTTCATGTGTAGCAGAGTAAATGATACTTCATAGGACTTTCAAGGTTTTGACCTTTTGGTCAAAATGGAGCCAGACCTTTCCTCCAAGGTGCCTTTGGGTAGGTTGGAGCCAACAACCTTTTGGGTAGTAGTAGGATGCTTAACTGTTTCTGTATCTAAGGATTCCAGCTACCTACCTTGATATCTCTCTCTTTTTTTTTTTTTTTTTTTTTGGTTAGGGGCCATTAAGTTGACTACCACTGATAGCAGCCATGTAAATGACTATGAATGTTGCCCTGTTCTAAACCAATCTCATCATCTCCAACACACTTGACACTTGATCTCATTGTTACAGTCACTCTGTCAATCCATCTCGTTGAGTGTCTTCTCTTGTGCTTTCCCCAATATCTTTCCAAGCATGATGTTCTTCTTCAAGAGCTAGCCCTTCTGGGCAACATCCTCAAAGTATGTGAGATGAAAATTCACTATCCTTACCTCCAAGGAGCACCCTAGCTTTATTTTCTCCAGGACAGACCTGTTAGTTCTCTTGGTTGTCCATGAGATATTCAATACTCTTTTCCAGCAAGACAACCCAAAGGCATCAATTCTTCTTCTGTAATTCATAGATATTGCCTAGATTTTAGATGATAGTAAACAATTGAAAAGACGATGGCTTGAATAAGATGCATCTTAGTCTTCAGACTGACATCCTTGCTTTTTGGATAATTTTTTTCCAAATGCAACTTATCTTTTGATTTCCTGAAGGCTGGTGCCAAAGGTATTGATTGTAGATTCAAATAAGATGGAATCATTGACAACTTAAATCCTTTCTTTGCCTATCATGATGCTACCAATTGGGGTGAGGACTATTGTGATCTTGATGTTGAGAAGCAATTCATATTTAAGGCGATAGTCAATCCTTGATTTTCTGCACCAAATGTTTCAAGTCCTCCTGCTCACAATAAATTATGGTTAACATTGAGAAGAATAGGAATCCCAGAGCACTTAATTGTGCTCATGTTAAACCTATACCTAGGCCAAGTAGTTGAATGAACAGTGCAATGGAACACTGCATGATTCAAATTCAGGAAAGATGTATGTCATAGATGTGTCCTTTTCCTACCTTTTAAATCCATATGCTAATTATGTTGTGTTGTTGTTGGATGCCATTGAGTTGAGTATGATTCAATGTGCCACTCTCATCATCTCTGATAAAATTGAGTCCATTGATACAGACACTGTGTTAATTCAACTTATCAGGAATCTTCTTCTCTTTAGATGATCCTCCATCTTTCCAAGTATGATGTCTGTTTACAAGGAATAGCCTCTCTTAGGAAGATGCCCAAACTATGAGAGATGAAGCTTTGCCATCTTTGCCTCCAAGGTGCACTCTGTCTGTACTTTTGACAAGGCATATCTGTTTATTCTTTTGGCAGATCATGGAATATTCATTATTCTTTTTTAACAACAACAAAACTCAAAGACATCAATTCGTTTTCTGTCATCTTTGTTCATTGTCTACTTCCAGATGAATAGCAAGTGATTGAAAAGTCCATGGCCTGAATCAGGTGCATCTTGGTTTTCAAACTGACATCATTGATTTTCAGTGTTTTAGAAAGGTCCCTAGCAGTGGGGTATGTAATGCAATATGTCGCCTGATCTTCTGACTGCTGGTATCAAGGATATTGGTTGTTGTGCCAAATAAGATGATATAATTAACAGTTTAAATTCTTTCTCCATCTCCATCTATTAAGATTTTGCCTTTTGGTAAACTGGTAAGGATATTTGTTTTCTTGATATTGAGATGTAATACATTCTGAAGGCTGCAGTCTTTGATCTTCTACAGCAAGTGTTTCATATCCTCCTCACGTTCAGTATGCAAAGTTGTGTAATCTGCATAACACAGGTTGTTGATGAGTCTTCCTCCAATCCTGATGGTACATTATTCTTCATAGAGTCTGATTTCATGAAATATTTGCTCAGCATACAGGTAGAATAGGTACAGAGAAAGGATGCACCAAAACAACACAGAGGGGAAAAAAACGAGGCATTAGAGGCACTGGAAAAAGAAGAAACCATGATCCAAAATATGAAATCTAAGGTTTCTGATGCTGTCAACATGATGGAGGGACGCATGAATAGAGGTGAAGAGATTGAAAACAGAATCGGTGAATGAGAAGATAGAATTGTCACCACAGATCTGACCGAGAGAAAAAGCAGAATAAAAAAAGGAAACAGAAGGAAACTTAAGAATAATATGGGATACCATTAAAAGAAGTAACATTCACATCATTGGAATTCCAGAAGAGGAAGAAACAAGTAAAGGCATTGAAAAAGTTGTGGAAGAAATACTAGAGGAAAACTTTTGAGGCATAATGAAGACTTACAGAATATATATTCAAGAAGCTGAGTGAACACCATAAAAAATAGACCCTAAAAGAAAAACACCAAGGCATATCATTGTAAAATTTGCTAGAACCAAAGATAAGG
>NW_006399771.1:19455127-19481349 GCF_000299155.1 Elephantulus edwardii | reverse complement strand
TGGGGGTGGGGGTGGGGTGGTCAGGGAGAAAAGTGCAACAATAAATGAATGGAAATCCAAAATTTCTGTAAGTGTTCATTGAAATTAGTAAAAAAAAAAAAAAAAAGATGCAACCCTGATGTACACTGTTTCTGATTTTAAGCTATGTAGTAATCCCTTGCTCTGTTAGGACAATAATTTTGTGGTCTAGGTACAGATTTTGTATAGGTATAATTAAGTGTTCTGGAATTATAATTTTTTAATATTCGCCATAATTTGTATGATTCACACAGTAAATCTTTACATAGTCAATAAAATACAATTTTCTGGTATTCTCTACTTTTAACCAGAATTTATCAGACATCAGAAGTGATATCCTTGGTGCCATAGCCTCTTCTAAACCCTACTTGAATTTCTTGCAGTTCTCTGTGTACTGTTCTAGCAGTTTTGGATAATCTTCATCAATATTTTTCTTGCATTTAGAAATTGCTGAAAGGATGTGCAGGAGTTTTTCAACAGTCAAAGAGAATTAATTTGGATAAAGGCCACTTAAAGTGAATATATTTATAATCAAACTTTTATAGCCTTGTTACTTCAAGTAAGGTCTAGAGACTAACAGTATCAGCTGACCTGGGAGTTTTTAGACATGCAGAGTCTAGGCTCATTCCTCCGGCCCTATTGTAATGAATCTGAATCCCCATTTTCACCAGAGGCCCAGGTGATTTGTATACATTTGAGACATTCTCTCTTTCTCTCCCCCTCTCCTCCTCCTCTCCCGTTCCTCCTCCCCCACTCCCTCTCCCTCTCCCTCTTCCTTCCTCTTCTCTTTTTCTCCTTCTCCCTCTCCTCTTCCTCTGATACACAGTGTATCAATATATCAGGCAAGCATGGGATAGAAGAGGTGAAAAGGAGGATAGATAGAGAGAGATGTGGAGAGCTTGAGACAGTCATTGCCCACAGGATTCAGACCCTCCAGAAACACTTGCCCTGCTGAGATTGGTATCTGTTTTTGAAGAATGGGAGATGCCATCTTTCATATTTCCGTTTGGCCTCAGATTCTCAACTAGGTGAACCGGTAAATCAGCATTGAGAGGGAACTTGAGGTATCTCTGAATGATTGGCAAATTGAACTTTTCTTTTTTTTGCTTTCCATTCTCTTCACCCCCCCTTCCCCCCCCCCAAGAGGACTACTGGTCAATTAAAATGTTCCCTTTAAAACCCATTAACCAGAGCACTGGCCAATTGTCTCTCCTGTCCCTGTTGCTTTGGCACTTGTCTTTTGTAAATGGTGTGTTTTGGTGTGTGGTGTGGTATGGTATGGTGTCTGTGTGTGTTGTCCTATTTACAGATGACCGAGTGCGGTTGGGCCCTGGGCGTCTCAAATGTTTCTTTTGCCTTAAACATTCAGACCATGGCTTTCCCTCCATCTCTTTTCTCCTCCTTTCATATCTCCTCTTCCCACACACTTGCCTGGTAAATTGTGTCTCAAAGAAAGGGAAGAAAGAAGAGAGCAGGATAGGTAGTAACCAGGCCAGGTGATACTGAGTCACCCACTATCTGAGATCCCCGGAGCTCAGCCTCCCTGTATTTATGTTAGCACAAGAACACATACACACACACACCTTCTTCAAGAAGAAAAACAAGCAATTTCCTCCCTTGTGACTTATAGCCTCAGAAAACCTGATGGAGGGTCAGCTATGAGTAAGTTCTGACTTCAACACAATGAGTTTGAGATTGTGGTTTCAGTTGGGTGAGGGTTTATTTAGTTATAGAAAATAGAAAGTTTAAAAAGATTTAATTAAGAATTAACTTTTAAAATGTTTATGGGTTGGCTTCTCCATTTGGATAAAACTGTTTGTTAATAGAATACAGCATTCACTCCACAACTAATCCTGGCAAACCCCACGATGCAGCTATGAGCCAGAACAGATTCAATAGCACACAACAATGTCATTTTTATAGAAAATATTTGAGTGCCTCTTTGTTTTCCCAAAGTCTTCTTGTAGCCTTTGACTTTCATAATAGTCTCTTTCGAAGTGCTTATCATCAGCCCTGTTTATTTTCTCTTATTAGAGCCCTATTAGGCTTAAATCTTCATTACATCAATGGCTTGTATGTGACCCTGATGTTTTCCAACATTAGGCTCACTGATCTCATGAGATATATCTTCCTTTTAGAAATTCTTAACTCCTTTTAAAGCCAACTTCCATGACATCTGGAGAGGTTTACAATCAACATTCAGGAAACAGCTGCCCTGTAAGCCTGTGCTCAGTGTGGTGACGGAAGCGAGTGTTAAACTGGGGAATGTTTGGGAGGATGTGGATGCTAATTTTATAGCCAGCCAGGCCATTAGTGAATATTTCTGTATTAAGACAAGCTTTGCTTTTTTGATCACCCCGTAACAGACAGCTTGGTCCTGGAAACCGAAATAACCAAGACACCTGTGGTAAGTGATTATTTCTGATTCGTAAGAATCCAGGTAATCCCTCCCGCCCATTGAGCTTGTTTGTACTCTCTAAACTTTCAAGAATGAATTAATGTTATCTTTAATACCAGAAAAAACTTTTGTTATTAATAATTTTAAAGATTTTGGAACAATTTACATTTAATAAACAAATATTTTAAACATTCAGTCTGTAAAGTTCCAACAGTTGCACACACCCGTGTGATCATCACTCCAAACAGGATATTAAATATTTCCCCACCCCCCAAAATGCCTTTATATTCTTTTAAAAGAGATAAATAGCTCTAATTTAGTGTTTCAACAAAGTACATTCATTTTCTACAGCTTTCTCGTCTATGGAATCATTGCAGTGTGTTACTTCTGGAATATCACACTATACCCAGGCTTTATAATGTACATTTTTGTTGGTCTCAAGCCAGGGCTTTGAATTCATCTTCCCTTTTCAGTCATGACTCATGAAGGGAAACCAGAATGGATCTGAATTTATAGGATGTGCATGTTCCAGAATGATAACCAGAACAGGAAAAATATAAGAGTCAATACCGGTAGAAATGTCATTTCCATCCTAGTAAACAAGGATGGTGTGCAGGCTGTATAGCAACTAAATCTCTTGATAGATAGTGGAGAAACAATGATTCTTGCCTCAGACATCGTAGCTGAGGTCTTGCCTTGAATGTCTACCATCCTGAAAGAACGTACCACACCTCTTCTAAGTCTCCCATTCTAGGTCTTCGATCTATAAATTTTCCTTTCCTATTTATTGTTCTACTTTATTCAGATTTTCCAAATTTTAGTAGTTTTTAGATTTTTCTGCCCTAGTCATGACTGTTCATCAGCTCAAACTTGTTTAAAACTTGTTTCAAACATCAAACTTAGATGCGAGGTAGTCAATGCTGCATTCCGCATTTCTTTCCATATATTCCACTTTGTATATCTGTAACTCATACGATAAGTAGAAAATTGTTGTTATGTTGTTATGCACTGTCGAGTTGCCTGCAACCCATAGCAATCCATATACAGCAGCTCTGACATTTACCCTGTCATAAGCCAGTCTCGCTGATTCTGACACACCAACCCCCTTTGCCTCAATTACTGTATCAATCCATCTCCTCTGGGGTATTCCTCTCCTGATCTGTCCCTCCACCCTCCCAAGCATGATGTCCTTCTCCAAGGACTGGTCCCTTCTGGCAACATGCCCCAAGTAATTGAGATGGAGCTTCAAAATCCTAGCCTCCAAGGAGGAACTTGTTTTCACCTCTGCAAAACAGACCTGTTTGTTTTCTTGGCAGTCTGTGTATGTTCAAGACTGTTCTCCAGCACCATAACTCAAAGGCATCAATTTTTCTGTCATCCTTAGTAGAAAATTAAAAAAATATTTTTCTTCCCATACCTCCCCCTAGAGGTAACTCGTGGTTGCTGTGATGCTAAACACTGTGACACTGATGTGCCAAATGAGATAATGGTTACCCATGGTGGACAGTGTTTGGTGGAGCTCCCCAATTAAAAGAAGCTTGGAAGCAAGAGCAGCATGCACTTCTGAAATGGCTTGCCTCAAGCACTCTATGAACAGTGCTCAGGTCTTTCATTCATAGGGTCCCTATGAGTCGTCTACAACTCATGGCACTTAACAACATAACATACCTCCCCCTACCCCACAACCTGATTTGAAATGCTGCTGAGTTCTCTGCAGAGGATACTCCTGAGGCAATATTGTGAATCAGTTCATTCCAGTTTGATTCACTGATGATCATTTGTCTTTTTTACTCACATATGCTCTGCCAACCCAAAGGCATGCATTTACTTCTAGTTTGAAAAATCAGAACAGACTCAAACTTTAAAAATCTGAGTATAATGGTTTAGCTGTTCAAATCCATGCACTGCTCTGTGGGAGAAAGAGGGGCAGTCTCCTCCTGTGGGACTGACAGTCTCTGTAAACCCGCTGGTGGGTCAGATATGAATGAATGACTTAGATATTTTGAGCCTGAAGAAGCTCTAGTACCATAGACCATAAGGAGTTGTGCCGCTACCAAAGGCCAAATGATTTTTGGCAGTCCAAATCTACCAGAATCTGAAGAGGACAGTAGAGTAAGCTTCTCTGATGTGATTTACAACATGAGAAGCCTAAAGGGAGGTCAGCTATGAGTTGATTCTGACTCAATGGCAGTGAGGGACTGAGTTACAAGGAATGAAAATGTACATTTAATTACACTTCTTAGTTACTCTTATGCATATGAATTCTCAGAAGAGAGTCAATTTCCAAGGAACCCATGGGAAGCCCCATATTAAGCTGAAAGTGTTTTTCCTTGCCAACACAGGCCTATGGCTTCAAAGTAAAGTTTGATTTCCAAATTCCATGAGAGCAAGAGGTACCGTTAAGTTGAACTCCATCTGAATGTGTCTCTTTCTTAATGCTCTCCTTTATTGTAAGGACAAAAAAAAAAAATAAAGTGAATGTTTATTTAAAAATAAGAAAGCTTAAAATACACAAAACACTTTCATAAAGCTTAAAACAAATGAACAAAAAAATTGTCTCAGGTTGGATAGGCTCACACAGCATATATTTATAAATTTAGATACCCTATGCCAGGTGAAATGGGTACCAAGCAGAATGGGGGGAAGGGAGGGGAAGAAAGGAACAGTCCCTGGCAAATCTGCTATCTAGTTAAGGAAATAATTGAGAAAAGAAGTGATGTAAGATGTTCGAATTTCTGTATCAGCATACTGAACACAGATATTTTGACATTGAAGAGTTAGAAACAATGGAGGAAGAAAGTCACAGTTGCCCTCAGGCCTGATCCCTCCTTGAAGAAACGTGATAATGTCTAAGGTGACCAGAGCAGACAGCTGGAGCCTGATAAATCTCTGAGTGTGCTCACAAAAACGCACATCCAAGTTAATTAACAGGACTCCACCCCAAATTCCCAGCAAAATACCATCTTTCCTGTTGTTGTTAAGTGCCATCTAGTGACATAGTGACCCTATGTGCCCTAATAGCTCTGAATGCTGCTCTATCCTGTGCCAACCTCATTGACTCTGACATACCTACCCCCATGACCCCAGGCATTGAGTCAGTCCAACTCATCCAGGGTCTTCTCCTCCTGTGTTGTCCCTCCACCCTTCCAAGCACGTCGTCCCTCTCCAAGGACTGGTCCCTCCTTGCAACATGCCTAAAGTATGTCAGATGAATCTTCAGAATACTTGCCCCCATGGAGGAGCCTGGTTTCACCCTCTCTAGAATGAACCTGTTAGTTCTCCTGGCAGTACATGGTATATGCAGTACTCTTCTTCAGCACCACACCTCAAAGGCATCAAGTCTCTTTCCCTGGTCTGTTGTTGTGTTGTCGTTGATTGCCTTCAAGTCGAGAAAAACTCATAGTGATCCTACGAACAAAAGGTCTGAAGCCCCTCTACAACTATCGACATCTATCAAAGTTCATAGAATTTCTGGAGGCATGTTATTTAGAAAGTGGATGCCATTCTGCTTCCAATCCCTAGTCTAGTCAACTCTAAAACTCCCTGTGAAATGGTACTGTCCTTTCTTGCCCTCAAGCAATCATCAGAACAGAGCAAAGAAACACTGCATGGTTCAAAATTGGAAAGGGCATACACCAGGGATGAGTCCTGTCTCCATACCTTTTCAACCTGTATGCAGAACAGATTATCTGGGAGGCTGGGCTCTATGAGGAGAAATATGGGGCCAAGACTGCTGGAAGATCTATCAACAATCTGTGATATGCAGATGACACAACCCTGCTTGCTGAAACTGAGGAGGACCTGAACACTTGTTGCAGAGGGTCAAGGAGTGCAGCCTTCAATATGGATTGAGGCTCAATGTCAAGAAGACAAAGATTCTCACCACTGGGCCAATTGGTAGCATCAGGATGGATGGTGAAGAGATTGAGATTGTTCACAGCTTTAGTTTGCTTGGCACCAACACTCTCAGCACCAGTAGCCAGGAAATTAAAAGGTGCATTGCCATAGGAAAGTCTGCTGTTAGGGACCTCTCCAAAATACTGAAGAGCATTGGTGTCTCTCTGGAGACTAAGGTGCATCTGATACAGGCCATGGTCTTTGCTATCACTTGTTATGCATCAGAGAGTTGGACAGTGATTAAAGAGGATAGAAGGAGAATTGATGCCTTTGAGCTGTGGTGCTGTAGAAGAGTATTGAGGGTACCATGGACTGCTAGGAAAACAGACAGATTCATCCTGGAAAGGGTCAAACCAGGCGGCTCCTTGGAGGCAAGGATTCTGAGGCTCCATCTAACTTACTTGGGACATGTTGTAAGGAGGGACCGGCCCTTGGAGAGGGACATCATGCTTGGTAGGGTGGAGGGACAGCATAGGAGGGGAAGGACCTCTATGAGGTGGATTGATTCAGTGACTGGGGTAATCGGGATGGGTGTATTGGTGATGGTGCGATTGGCACAGGACAGAGCAGAGTTTAGGGCTGTTGTACATAGGGTCTCTATGAGTCACAAGCAACTCGATGGCACATAACAACAACAATTCATCTTTTTATTTCCTAAATGCTAGTGCCAGTAGTGTTGATTATGGTGCCAAGCAAGTTGTAATTTGTTAACATTTCAATCTAAATTAAGACTATTTCTTTTCCTTCCCCTAAAGAAAAAACAATAAGCTACAATGACTGTGACTTTCATTAGATGTGCCTTAGTCTTTAAACAAACATCTTTATTCTTTGGCACTTTGGAGAGCAGATTTTTTTCCTCAAATGCTTCCTATCTTCTGATTTCTTGACTACTCTTACCATGGATGTTGATTCTGGATCCAAATAAGATGAAATTGTTGACAGTTTCAATCTTCACTTCATCTATCATGATTTTTGTCTTTTGATCAATCCAGTGGTTAGGATTTTTTTTTCTTGAGGGTGAGATATAATCCATATTAAAGGCTGTAGTCTCTGACCTTGTGTAGTAAGTATTTCAAAGAATCTTCACTTTAAGCAAGTAAGGTTGGGCCACATATTCTTTCTTCATATTTATCCACTCTGTATGAATGATTTGTTCAACATACAGAGTGACATGCTCCCTAGTCTATGGCAAGATGTTTGCAAGACAGCTGCCTGGCCAACTGACTGGAAGAGATTTGTATTTGTTCTCATTCCCAAAAAAACGAGAATCCAGCAAATTGTGGAAATTATAGAACAATATTACTATCACATAGAGATAAAATCTGACTGAAGATTATTAAAAAATGGCTGGAACAGTACATTGACAGGAAACTGACAGAAATTCAAACTGGATTCAGAAGAGGCTATGACATGAGAGAGATAACACTATTTGTGTCTGATGGATCTTGACTGAAAGCAAACAATAATCAAAAGATGTTTACTTGTTCTTTGTCAACTATACAAAAGCATGATAGGTCATTTGTTATGATACACAATGAATTATAACTAACAGTGTTAGGAATGGCAGAATTCCACAGCAAATTGTACTCATGCAAACCTATACCTAGACCAAGAAGCTGACGTACAAACAGAGCAAGGGAACATGGCATGATTTCAAATCAAGAAAGAGATGCATCAATACTGTCTCCTTTCTTCATCTTCTTTTGACTCTTCCTCCAGAAACAAGACAGGTGGGTGTGACCTGAGGCAGAGCCAAGGTGACAGTAATATTTATTATCAAATACACTATATGTTAAAAGATATTTTTTAGTTACATTTTAGGGAACTCTGATAACTTAGAGAGTAAGAAGGTACAGTGCCAGCCCACAAGATAATTTGAGTTTACCCACTGCTCTGCGGGAGGAAGATGGGAAATCCCCTTCAATGCAGTATGTGACCTCTTCAAACTTGCTGGAGGGTCAGCTATGCATTGGTTCTGACTCAATAGCAATGAGCAAGTGAGCAGAGTGAGCAGATTAAACTTTAACTTAAAAAGAGCTCTTGAACATATTAATAAGTATATTTTTAAGGTGCCCTGGAAGGGTAACACTTTCTGTGTCAGTGTGTAATAAAACATTTTTGGCTGAAACTCTATTAGGTCTGCTTCTGTTAAGATATACATACAGCCTTGGAAACCTACTAGAAAGGTACTGTCAGTTGAACTCAACTAGACTACCATGGGTTTAGTGGTTTCTGTTTTTATCAATATAACTACTTTTACTGCAATCATGCGTTATTTAATCTCAACAATAACCACACAAAGTTGATATTGTTGTTGTTATTGTGTACCGTGGAGTCAGAACCAACCCATAGCTGACCCTTTGGCAGGTTTTCAGAGGCAGTTAATTCAGCAAGAGAAGATTGCCCATCCTTCTCCTGTAGAGCAACTGGTGGCCTTGAACCACATACCTTCAGGATTGCAATACAGCTTCTTGCCACCAGGTCATCAGAACTCCCTAAAGTTTTTATAGACAGGGAAACCAAAGTTCAGAGATATTTAGGGTCTTGACCAAAATTGCAGATGGAATGAGTGGTAGAGTAAGAATCTCAATTATTTTTTTTTATGCACGCGTGCTCGTGTACCGTCAAATCAGATCTGACAGGTACAGGAGATTGTTCCTCCTTTTTCAGTAGGGCATCTGGTGCATTCAAACCGCTCACTTCTGGGATTGCAGTGTAGCTTCCTGCCACTAGGCCATCAGAGCTCGCCCTACTATTTTTTTTTAACTAAATCCAGAGCTTCTTGATTTCTCAGTGGTGCCTCGCAAGAATTACTTATGTCCCTTTGTCCAGACATTGCCATCAAGAAGCAACGTTTGAAATAGCATGTTGCACTTACACATGATCACGTTTCTTTTTTTCCTCCTCCACTGTTTAAAATTCCTGAAATAATTTCAAATGAAAATTCTGATGGAAAACCCTGTTTGCATGTTTAAGGCTCAGGGTTTTTTTTCTTATTTCTTGGCCTTATTGTGGAGAAGTTTGCAGAAACTTACTGATCTGTTGAGAGACTTCCAAGTGCTGGTTTATGGTGTTTTTTTCCTTAGAGCAGTCAGAAACCCTAGAGAGGAGATGTTTTCCACTTGATGTATATACTCTTGGCTTCCAGAACACTGACAGCCAAGCAGGAAAGAGGTGGGTGGGAATGACTCATTATTCTCTCTGTGTCTTTTCAATTAACCTTTCCTCTCTTTGACTTAGTTCAGCTCCTCACCACCACCCTCAGCTGTGCCTGGTGACCCTGAGACAATAACAATGTGGTTCATCCACTTCTAGGCACACAGTGAGAACTGAAGAAATAAGGCCAGGGAGTGTCTACAGACACATTTTCAAGATCTTAAGCAAAGATAATCTGTTCTGCATACAGATTAAAAAAAAGCACGGAGACAGAATACACCCTTGGCGGACACCCTTCCCAATTTGAACCATTCAGTGTCTCATTGCTCTGTTCTGATGACTGCCTCTTGGATCAAGTATAGGTTTCTCATAAGCACAATCAAGTGTTCTGGGATTCCCATTCTTCTCAGAGTCAGCCACAACTTGTTGTGATCCACACAGTCAAAATCCTTTCCATAATCAATGAAACACAGATAGATACTCCTCTGGTACTCTTTGTTTTCTGCCAAGATCCATCTAGCACTAGCTATAATATCCCTAGTACCAGAACCTCTTCCAAACCCAGCCTGCACATCTGGCAGTTCACTGTTGACATGTTGCTCATCGTTCTTGGATAATTTTTAGCAGAATCTTGCTTACATGTGATAATAATGATATTGTTGTATAATTTCCACACTCTGTCAGGTCACCCTTCTTTGAAATGGGAACAAATATCAATCTTTTCCAGTCAGTGGGCCAGGTGGTTGTCCTCCAGATTTCTTGGCACAACTTAGTGAGCACATCCAGGGCAGCGTCTGTTTGTTAAAATATGGCAACTGGTATGCCATGTACTCCTGGAGCCTTGTTTTTCTGCAATTCTTTCAGAGCAACTTGAACTTCCTCCTTCATTACCACAGGCTCTTGCTCATACATTGATTATTCCATGGGACAGTGACTCTGTATACTCCTTCCATCTTCTTTTCTTGGATAATTTAATATTCTGTCCAAATCGTCCTTAAGTATTGCCACTCATGACTTGAGTTTGTTTTTCAATTCTTTCAGTTTATGAGGAGGAATGTGGCATCAGGATTGGAGGAAGATTCATTAACAACCTGTGTTATGCAGATAACACAATTCTGCTTACTGAAATTGAGAAGGACCTGAAGCACTTGCTGCAGAAGGTCAAGGACTGCAGTCTTCAATATGCATTGAAGCTCAACATCAAGAAAACAAATATTTTCATCACTGGCCAATTGGCAGCATCATTATGGATGAGGAAGAGATTGAGAGAGTTAACAGTTTTAGTTTGCTTGCAATCAACACTCTTGGTAACAGCAGCCAGGAAATCAAGATATGAATTGTATTGGGAAAGTCAGCTGTCGGGGACCTCTCCAGAGTACTGAAGAGTAACAACGTCAGGTTGGAAACTAAGGTGTACCTGATCTGGGCCATCATTTTCACAATTGTGTACTATGCATCAGAGAGCTGGACAATGACTAAGGATGATAGAAAGAGAATTGATGCCTTTGAGCTGTGGTGCTGGAGAAGAGTGTTGAATATACCATGGACTGCTAGGAGAACAAACAGGTTTGTTCTGGAGAGGGTAACCAGGCTGTTCCTTGGAGACAAGGATTCTGAAGCTTCATCTGACATATTTTGGGCTTGTTTCAAGGAGGGACTGGTCCTTGGAGTGGGATATCACGTTTGGGAGGATGGAGGGACAGCACAGGAGAGGAAGACCCTCAATGAGATGGATCAATTCAGTGATTGGGGTAACGGGAGTAGGTTTGTCAGAGACAATGAGTTTGGCACAGAATAGAGAAGGTTTTAGCACTCTTCTACATAGGGTTGCTATGAGTAGCAAGCAACTTAATGGCACATAGCAACAACAACAACAAGTAAAGATGTCATTTTGAAGACTAAGGTGCACCTGATTTGGGCTATGACATTTTTAATTATTTGTATGCATCTGTAAATTGGATAATGAATAAGGATGATGTAAGAAGACTCAATCCATTTGCACTGTGGTGTTAGGGAAGAATACGGAATGTCTCCTGTTCTGCAAAAAGAACAAGTCTTGAAGGAACAAGGCGCTCCTTAGAGACAAAGCTGGTTTATACACTTGGGACATATTGTCAGGAAGTGTTCAGTCCTTGGCAAAAGATGTCATGTTGGGGGAAATGGAGAGTCAGAGAAAGAGAGGAAGACTATCCATAGACAGACTGATACAGTGACCATTACAATGGACTGAAGCATGTCGGAGGTCATGAAGATGGTGCAGGGTGAGGTATAGGGTTTAGATCTGTTGTTCATGGGTTTTCTGTGAGTCATAGTTGACTGGATAAAATGTGACAACAGCATAACTCCCTCTACCCAACCATATGGAACTTCTAAGATTCTTTCTGTGTATAAACCTTTCCTTGGCTTTTTGTAATAGTATCTTATGGTGTCACTTTGAAGATTTTCAACCAGTATTTCTGTTTCTGGCCCAATGGGTCCTTAACTCCAGGGAAGTACTTCAGGTCTTCAAATTCCGAGCTTTTTTTTGTGATACTGCGTTTTGCATTTTCTTGTTTCTTAAACATGTCCCTCCTTCACCTTCACCCTTTATCACTCTAATGCAAACTTAAATTTCTGATTTTTGTGGTTTGCAAAGTAAATTAACATTCATACATATTATTTATAATGGGGATATTTTTAGTGCTCCCAAACAATTGTATGATTTTTACCAGTTACTCCAATAATAGTAGCATGGCATTTTACATAGCATATTGCAGTTTATACAAATCTCATGTAGTCTTTGTATCAACCTGATAAAGGAAGAGGGCTTTTACCTTCATTTTCCTGATGTTTTCAACATTTAGTACTAGGTTGTGCCTGCTGAATGCCACACACTAACAACACAGCTTTAATCCTCAGGCCAACTCTATACAGAAGGGACTATTACTACCCCTATTTCACAGAGGGTAAAATTGAGTCATCAACGTTTAGTAATTTACCCAAGTTCAATTAGCTAAGAAATATCAAAGCTGAGCTTTGACACTACTTGGCTCCCAAGTCAATGATGTTAAAGAATACATTATCTGGCAGGGAAAATATTAAATAACTGACTGAAAAGAGAAAGTTGTGTTCAATAATGTATAATGCATTGAAAGAGATGAGGGAGAAAACTGTTTAAAAGGGATATGTGATCAAGTATTTTTGTCATGACAGGAGTCCAGAGTGAAGGCTGCATAGTGGAATGGAACTGGGGGGAGGGATTGTAAAACAATGAAAGAATTTTCCTTTTACTTTTCCAAGAAGGGAGTGTACTGGGGCGGGGGGTGGGGAAAAAAATGCAACAATGAATGAATGGAAATCCGAAGTCTCTGTACATTTTCATTGAAATTAATGATATTTTTTTTTTAAAAAGTGTTTTTCCAGAGTTAGCAGGTAGATAAGGGGCCAGAGGTGGAATTTAAACTCAAGTATTTCCCTCCCACCCCCTACCCCCATCTAAAATAATTTCTAGGTTATCGGGTAAGGAAATTTTCAGCATTGAACTTTATAGCAAACCAGTCAGAAAAATCAGGAACATGTGCTGCTAAGGATTCTGAATCTTATGGTGTGTGTGTGTGTGTGTGTGTGTGTGTGTGTGTGTTGGAGGTAGAGGAGGAACTGACCGGAGCTGACCCTCCAGGGGGTTTTTAGAGGCAGCAAATTACACAGGAGGAGATTGCCCAATAATGTACTTGCTATGGAAGTCTTTGATTCTATGTGCACCTCCTTTGGATAGATTCTTGGAAGCTATTCTTTTGGGTTAAAAAGATAGAAAAGTAGAAATGTTCTGAATATTTTTACAAAGCCTCCTAAATACTCTCAGAATGATTATTTTTGTTTAGACTACTATCCTTGGTCCTGTGGCACCACATTGAGGCAAGCCTTTGGCACTCTCTTTTTTAATTCGTGGATGAAAATTAGTTTGCATTTAAAGAAAAAATTCAATAATCAGATTGAACTTTTTAAAAGCATATCATTTATCATAGTGTAGCTACTTGTATTTCTTGGTTTGTGAAATCTCACTTGCAGCTTTTTACAGGGAGAAACCAAACCAAATAAATACTATAAAATTTCTCTGGATAATAGCAAAGCTTTCCTCCCTTATTTTTTATCTAAAGGTTTCTGAGGCTCTGCAAACGGAAGTAAAAATGATATAGTGAAATACAAAAAAGCAAGAATATTCTGGTTTAGTCAACCTTTTTCTCTATCAGGTTCCAGGATTTATGGACTATATTTCTTTTAAACGGTAGAATAAATTCCAGTGAAATGGTCTTACTATAGTAATTCCTACCAACTGTCCTATAAAGTTTCTGGATTTTCATATTGTTGATAGGGTCATTAGGTAAAGCTAAATGTCTGTTGATGAAAGAGTCCTTTAGCAAAGTAGCTATGGACAATTTAAGTAATAGAGAGCAAATACTTGACATGAGCTAACAAAATGACTCCTATAACTTCTGGAGTTTTCTACTTTTAAGCAGTGAGGATCTGACCAGAATAAAATCAAGGAGCATCTGAAGGCACTAAAAAGAGAGTCCCTGGGGAGGACATTTGCCATGGATGAATGTCACTTTTCATAAACAGAAAATAATCTGAATTTGGCTGTTGTTGTTATGTGTTGTTGAGTCACTTGAGACCCTATGTACAAGAGCCCTAAACCCTGCTCCATCCTGTGCCAATCTCACTGTCTCTGACACACCTACTCCCATTACCTCAATCACTGAATCGATCCATTTCATCGAGGATCTTCCTCTCTTGTGCTGCCCCTCCATCCTCCGAAATGTGATGTCCCTCTCCAAGGACTGGTCCCTCCTTGCAACATGACCAAAATATGTCAGACGAAGCTTCAGAATCCTTGTCTCCAAGGAACAGCCTGGTTACCCTCTCCAGAACAAACCTGTTTGTTCTCCTAGCAGTCCATGGTATATTCAACACTCTTCTCCAGCACCACAGTTCAAAGGCATCAATTCTTTTTCTATGATCTTTAGTCACTGTCCAGCTCTCTGATGCATAGCATGCAATTGCAAAGACTATAGCATGGATCAGGTGTACCTTAATCTCCAGCCTAAGGTTTTTGCTCTTCAGTACTCTGGAGAGGTCCCTCCCAGCTGACTTTTCCAATGCAATTCATCTCTTGGTTTTCTGGATGCTGGTACCAAGAGTGTTGATTGCGGAGCCAAGCAAACTAAAACTGTTAACAATCTCGGTCTCTTCACCATCCATAATGATGTTGCCTATTGGCCCAGTGGTGAGAATCTTTGTTTTCTTGAATTTGATTACTGGGTCCAACCCCTCCCCTGCCCCCTGCACCAGTTTGTATATTAGTTGGCACTGAGACCTCACACTCATTCAGCTTGTGACCACAGCGACTTTAGCCAACATCAGCTGGGTCTCATAGAAAGCAGACAGACTAATCATTCCTCCTTCTTCTCCTCCCCCAAACTCACTCCCTCCTTCCCTCCCTTTCACCAAGAACAATTCATAGCTGATCTTTCTGTGAGTTTCCAAAAGCCGTAAATCTCATGGCGAGAGATGGCACAGTTTTTTTCCTGAGAGCTGCTGGTGGATTTGAACCACTAGAGAGGGGAGCACTGCCTTTGAGTTAGCAGCACAGCTCGCTATGGACTAGGGCACTTGAATTCCCCAAGCCCCTGAAAGACTGCTAAATAATTCATGGCAAAAATTTTTTGGTGTATTTTTTTCTTGCACTAATCACTGTGTAGAGAGTACTTCTTCAATATTAAATATCACCTTCTGAAAGAATGTAGATACCAGAGGTTATCAGGAAAAGTTGTCTAAGAGGTCTTAAAAAAATTTCTAGAGGACTTCCATGCATAACTGTAAACCACACATTTTACCAGTATTTGTCAGTGGCATGTCTGGATTGTTAATGTTTGGAAACAGAGAGTTAAGAACTTAAGCTCTGCAATATGCCTGATATGAATTTGGATTCTATCTTGACTTAATAGCTGCAGACTCTTTGGTAAATTGCTTAATCCTTTTGTGCCTTATTTTGTCCATACGTATAAAGTGGGGACTGTACATAACACTTACCTCATAGAATTTGTATGAGAATCAGACAAGAGACTGCATGGCTTGCTGGCACACATAGAGCAGACTCTACGTGTGCTGCTGTCATGTCAAATCTCAGTCACCAGCTCTCAGTCTATTTATGAAGACTCTCCTATGATTCCTCCCACTATAGCCTTTCAAGAGAGATGTAAGCAACTGAAGTGACTTCTTGAGAGAAATGGCAGAAACAAACATTTTTTTCTGTAAATTGGAACATAATGAGTCATAAATCACAGAGCTTGTGAATTATCATCCTAGAGTACATTGTAGGATAGAGAAACCTAGCTTAGGGATTATCAGAGCAGCAGTTTAAAAGGTTTCCCTGGTAAGTAAGTAGAGCACAGAGGATTTGGAGGGCAATGAAATCATTCTGTTTAGTACTGTGGTGAATCACTGTATTGGCATTAAGCATTAAGCATTAAGCATTTGGCAAAACTCACAGGACTGACTTTACAATACAGAGCACCCCCTAAGGTAAACTATGGACTTCAGTTAACAATAGCAATATTGGTCTACCACTTGTAAAAAATGTGCTACGTTAATGACAAGATAAAAAATTCTGTGTGTGCATATGTGTGTAGAGAAGGAGCAGGATGGTTGAAGAATTCTTGTCAGCCCAAGGAGATACATAGAGATAGATGATAAAAAGATAGATAGATAGAAAGATAGACAGACAGGCAGACAGATAGTTAGATATGTATACACACACCATGGAGCTCTGGTTCTAGTAGTAAGAAGCTGCACTGCAATCACAAAGGCACACACTTTGGATCCACCAGCTGTTCCCCAGGAGAAGGATGGACAATATTCTCCTATGTGCTTGATTGCCTCTGAAAACCCACTGCTAGGTCAGCTTTGAGTCTGTTCTAACTTGAGAGCAAACTACAACTCTGTGTGTGTGTGTGTGTGTGTGTGTGTGTGTGTGTGTGTGTTCTCTGATGGTTTCCTGGTAAGGAATTGCACTGCCATTCCAAAGTTATCCAGCTCGAATCCACCACCTGCTTTGTGGTAGGAAAATGGGCAATCTCCTTCCATGAGATTTCTAGCCTCTGAAAACATACTGGAGGGTCAACTATGAGTTGGTTCCAACTCAGTAGTACACAATAACAAGTATATATACTTACATGATGGCCCAGTGGCAAGAAGTTGCCCTGCAATCCCAAAGGCAGGCAATTTGAGCCCACGGGGTGCTTTGCAGGAGAAGGATGGGCAGTCTCATCTGGTGTGATTTACTGCATATGAAAACCTGCCAGAGTGTCAAGGTCAGCTATGGGTTGGTTCCAATACACAATAACACAATAACAACAACTATGCATATATATGTTGTTGTTGACTGCCGTCGAGCCAAGTACGACTCATAGAGACCCTATAAACAAAAGGCCTGAAGCCTTTCTATAACTACCGACATTTATCAAAGGTCATAGAGTTTCCAGAGGCATGTTGTTTAGGAAGTGGATGCCACTCCTGCTTCCAGTAGTGCATATATATATGTATTTGTTGTTGTTTATATATATATATGTACGCACACATACACACACATATATGTAGAGCTTCATGGTCTAGTTGATATGAAGTTGCTCTGCAACTCAAAGGCCACCAGCTGCTCCTTGGGAGAAAGGTGTACAATCTTCTCCAGTGTGATTTACTGCCTCTGAAAACTGGAAGGCCAACTAGTGAGTTGGTTCCTACTCTGTGATATATAGAAACAACAATCTACACGTGTGTGTATATATATGTAAATATATATGTATATATCTACATGTACATTTATCTGTACATGTGTATATCTATCTACCTCATGGACGGTAAAAAGAACAAGCAAGATTTTTCTTATGGAAAATATGCAACGAGGGTGCTCTTTAAAGTGAAGCATGACAACACTTTGAGACATGTATTTTGGCATGTTATACGGAGAGCTTGTAAGGATGGTACAGAGTTTGACAGGGTTCTGCTCTGTTGTTTAAAGAGTCACTATGAGTCATAGAAGATGCCAAGGTACCTCATAGCAACAAGGGTCTCATTTCTGTACTATTTTTCTATAGAACCATTATTTCTCCCTCTCATTTCATTTTTATTCTCATTCCTAAAAAAGTGCTCCTACAGAATGTGAAAGTTACTGAACAATATTGATATCGTGTACAAGTAAAATATTGCTAAAGATAATTGAAAAAAGTTGGAACGGCACATTGACGGCAGCAGCCGTAAATGCCAAGCTGGGTTCAGAAGAGGCCATGTCACAAGGGATAAAGTTGCTGATGTCAGGTGGATCCTCACTGAAAGCAAAGAATACCAGAAACATGTTTGTGTTTTTTTGAGTATGCAAAGACACTTGACTGTGTTGATCATAGCAAATTATGGCTAATATTGAGATGAATACGAATGCTTGAACAGTTAACTGTGCTTATGCAAGGCCTATACCTAATCAGGAAAGGTATGTCAGGGTTGTATTTTTTCTTCACTCCTATTCAGTTTGCACGCCGAGCAAATCATTTAGGAAACCGGACTCTGTGAAGAAGTTTGTGGTATCAGGATCTGAAGAAGACTCATCAATAACCTGCATTATGCAGATGATACAATCGTCCTTGCAGAAAGTGAGAAAGACTTTAAACACTTACTGCAGAAGATCAAAGATTATTCTAAAATATGGATTATATCTCGTCATCAGGAAAACAGAAATCCTCATCTCCAGACTAGTAGGCAATATCCTTACAGATGGAGAAATGACTGAAATTGTCAATGATTTACTCTTGCTTGGATCCATAATCAATAACCATGGTAGTAGCAGTCAAGAAATCAAGATGTGTTGCATTGGCAAAGTCTAATGTCAAGGACTAAAGTCAAGTGCTAAAGATGAATGGTGTCAGTTTAAAGACTAAGGTACACCAGATCCCAAGCCATGGTCTAGTCAACTTTTTTTCTATTTGAACATCTGAAAGTTAGATAACATAGTTGACAGAAGAATTCACACCTTTGAAGTGTGGTATTGCAGAACAATGTTGAATATCTCATGGACTGCCAAAAGAACAAACAAGCAAACAAGTTTTTCTTAGAGGAAGTGGAACCAGGGTGTTTCTTAGAGGCACGGATGATGAAACTGTCTCCCTTACTTTGGGTCAATTGGTTGGAGGGACTATTCCTTGGAAAAACACGTCATGCTGGTAACGATGGAGAGTCGGAGAAAGAGAGGAAGATCCTCAGCAAGATAGACTGACACAGTGACAGCAACAGTGGGCTGGGATGTGTTAGAGATTGTGCAGGGTAGGGCGAGGTTTAAATCTGCTTTCATAGGGTTGCTATGCTCTGTCTGCTGAGCGGCACCTAACAACAATTACAACCTCACCCCTCTCTCTCTCTCAAACACATACAAACCCATACCCACACACCTAACGCAAACCCCTACCTACACACCTAACAGACAATTACAAGTTCTCTTTAGTTCTCTTTGTCTCTCTCTCCCACACACCCACCCCCATACCTACACATAAACACACAGATGCATGCACGGTTTCCCTGGGGGTTGAGTGGTTCTTTTTACTTTTTTGAAGCACCTTATCAGTAACCAACGATGAAGGAAAAATAATCCAAGGTTTAAAATAATAACATTTAATGCTTTTACAAAAAGGGCAGCAGAGCATGCTGGTTGAGTCATTCTGACTTATGACTGACAATAGACACAAGAGCCTTACTTTCCGTTTTATTTTATTCTTTTTCAATTTTCTTTTTGATGAGTGTTCCCTGCTGGGCCCTCAGGTAAGATGTAAGGAGATAAATACACACACACACACACACACACACACACACACACACACACACACACGATAGCAAAAGGTTAAAAATGGGAGATGTCTACAAGTGAATCAGTGGGTTCTTTTTAAATTATTATTTGTTTGGCAGAGGGATTTCAATAAAATTGACAGATTTTTTGCTAACCTCCCTCAGTGTAAGAGTCAGATTTGAGTGGGAAACCTGCCCAGCTCTATTTTGCTTGAGCTCAGAGCTATTTGTTTGATTTTGACTCATTCAGCAGCCCTGACAGAGCTACAGATGAAGGATAAAAGTCAGGAAGAGAGAAGCTCTCTCTTCGCCTACCTGGATATTGGCTGGGTAGTAAATGTGGATTGGGATAACAGCCAGGGCTCCTGAATACTGTAACATCGAAGGGAGGTACAGTGATGTGTCAAACTGTGGGCCTATTTGAATTTATACGCCTCAAATAATTAGTTTCACATGGCTATATCTTTTTTTTTTAACCTTTGAAGACTGTTGGGAAGAGAAGTCATATACATACGTTAAAGAACAAATGACCAATATCTGATTGCAGTAAAGCTTAATGGTTAACAGAATAGTCTATGGAGTCAGAATGCTTGTTAAGATCCAGTTACTGGTTGTGTAACTGTAGACATACTGCAGGATATCTTTGTTCCTTCATTTTTCTCGTGTAAAATAGAGGTGATCAGAATATTGTTTACCTTAAAGCTATTGTATCTGTAGATAATGATTTAATACATTTAAAGTACTTACTTTCAGATTGTAATAGGCGCTGGATGTACATGATAATTTTTGTTTGTCAATTTGTAATCAGGGTGGTAGGTTGATTAGGGAAAATATTTTGCAAAGTAACACTACTGGCAAAGAGAGACATGGAGAGCTAAAGCAATATCAACCCATGACTCACTGGATAAAATAATTCTGGGGCCTTAAAAGGATTTTTTATTAATTAATTAATTTATTTTTATTTTCAATGAACATCTACAGAGATTTTGGAATTCCATTCATTCATTGTTGCTCTGGTGGCCTAGTGATAAGAAGCTGTGCTGCAATCACAAAGATACATGATTCAAATCCACTAGCTGCAAGCAGCTTCACAGAAGAAGGAAAGGCAATCTCCTCCTGTGTAATTCACTGTCTCTGAAAATCTGCTGGAGGGTTAGCTATGGGTTGGTTCTAACTTGATGTTGCACTACAACAACATAAATATTTGTGTGAGTAGTTTCATGTTTATTCATAAAGGAAACTAGGAAATTCCCATAAATTATCACTTCAAGTTTTCATGTTGTTATTATTAGGTGCCATCAAGTATGAATCATAGCAACCCTACAAACAACAGTTCTGAATCTTGTCCTATCCTATGCCATCCTCAGCATCTCTGATACACTTGAGCTTAATGCTACAGTCACTGTGTCAATCCATTTAAATGTAGCTCTTCTATTTTGCTCACCCTCCACCCTTCCAAGCATGATATCCTTCTCCAAAGAATAATTTCTCCTAGCCACATGTCCAAAAGTATGAGAGACAAAGCTTTACCATCCCTTTCTTCAAGGATCAGTATGGCTGCACCTTTTCCAAGACCTACCTATTCATTCTTTTTGGCATTCCGTGGAATATTCAGTACTCTTTTTCCAACATCACAAGTCAAAGCATATATTCTTCTGTATCATTTATTGCCCAGCTCTCAGACGCACAGCAAGTAATGGGAAAGACCATGGCCTAAATTAGGTGCACCTTAGTCTTCAAACTGACCTCATTGCTCCTTTGTACTTGACAGTGGATTTTCCCAAAGCAGTACATCTCCTTATCTCCTGACCACTGGTGCCCAAGGGTGTGGATTGTGGATCCAAGCAAGAAAAAAAAAATCATTGACAATTCCAATCCTTTCTCCATCTGTAACGATGCTGCCCACTGACTCACTGGTAAAGACCTTTGTATTCTTGATGTTAAGATGTAATCTATATTGAAGGCTATAGCCTTGATCCTCTGTAAGAAGCACTTCAGATCTCCCTCGCTTACAGCGAGCAAGGATGTGTCCTCTACATAGTGCAGGTTGTTGATGAATCTTCCTCAAACCTGATACCACAGTCTTCTTTATAGAATCTGACTTCATGAATTATTTTTTTCAGAATGCAGATAGAATAGGTATAAAGAAATGATACACCCCTGATGTACACCCTTCCTGATTTTAAACCATGTAATGTTCCCCTGTTCCATATGGACAACAGTTTCTTGATGTAGGTTGTTGTTGTCATTTGTTATGTGCTGTAGAGTTGCCTGCAATCCACAGTGACCCTACATACAGCAGCTCTAAAGCCTGCCATGTCCTGGGCTAATTCCGACACACCAACCCCCATTGTCCCAGTCACTGGACCAATCCATTTCATCCAGGATCTTCCTTTCTTGCACTGTCTCTCCACCTTTCTAAGCATAATGTCCTTCTCAAAGGACTTGTCTCTCCTGGCCACATGCCCAAAGTATGTAAAACGGAGTGTCAAAACCTTAGCTTCCAAGGAGAAACTTTGTTTCACCATCTCCAAAACAGACCTATTTGTTTTCTTGGCAGTCCATGGTTTCTTGGCAGTACCTTGATATAGGTAGCAAACCATTATTAACTCCATTTTATAAATGGAAACCAAGGTTAGAATTTGGGACTTGGAAAGCCTTGATTTAAATCCCCAAAGCTCTGGTGGCACAATGTAGTTCATGTTGGGCTGCTAACAGAAAGGTTGGCAATTTGGATCTACCAGCTGCTCCAATAGAGAAATATGAAGCAATCCACTTCGGTTAAGATTTACAGCCTCAGACACCTGTTGAAAAGTTTCCGTGAGTCCATTGCCTCCTTGGCAATAACTTGGTCAAGTATGTAAAAAAAATAAACTCTAGACTCTGAGATAATGGGCCTAATTTGAATTTATATGCCTAATTAATTTAAGTGCTTAATTGAATTTATAATCCTCACACGATTACCACTGTTATTGGAAGGGTAAATGAAGATAAAATAGCTTGCACCAAGCCTGCCAAATGTCAGCATTGTACATCTGTAGAAACATAAATCATATTATCTTTTCTGGGGAAACAAAGGGAAGAAAATCACTGCTGTTGAGGTAGTTCTGACCCATAACCTCTATTGAGTATCCAAGGATGTAAATCATAGAAGGAGAACACTTCTCTTCTGTCTCCCAAGGAACAGCTTGTGGATTTGACCTGCTGGACATACTCTGCCTTTGGGTTAATAGTGCAACTATGGCCTTTGCTAAGGTGCCTGATTTATAGAAATTCTTATTTAATCAGATATAATATCTTACTAACTACTTCACAAAGTGGTCTGTTTGTTCTGCAGGATTTTGAGTTAGAAGATTTTACATTGTCTTGAACAGAAATCTGCCTGCTTTGAACACAGATCCACCAAGCCTAGTTCTATAATCTTGAACAACAAAGAATGAGTGTAATCTAGGAGCTTTGCAGAATGTTAGTGGTAAGAGGACATGAGCCACAAGATCAATGATCCTGACTGAGAAAATGAAATTTCATCTTTATTTTCATTTGCTTCTAACTAAATTTCTTTCAATTATGAATGGAGGCAAGAAATTGTAGCAGTAATAAGAGTTCTTCTGACTTTGTCAATTGTCAACTAAAGAAATCATAGGTATTTTTTTTTCTACATTTCAATTCTGCTAGGAATCTTGAACTATCACTTATACTCAGTGTGACTTTGCAATTTTAGAGGCTATTAGTCTTGTAAGGAAACTTACATCTTATTTTATTGTGTTAATAAAAATATACATTGTTCTATCACAAACTTGGTCTTCTAAATATTTTTATAACTGTATTTCAATATTATTGTCTTTTTTGTAACCACATGCTAGAGTTTGTTGTTGTTGTTATATGTCATAGAGTCACTTGTGACTCATAGGGACCCTGTGTACAATAGCTCTGAACCCTGTTCTATCCTGAGGCAAGCTCATTGTCTCTGACACACCTACTTCGTTAACCCAGGCATAGAATCCATCTCATCAAGGGTCTTCCTCTCTTTCACTGTCCCTCCACTCTTCCAGGCGTGATGTCCCTCTCCAAGGATTGGTCCCTTCTTGCAACATCCCCAAAGCATGTCAGATGAAGCTTCAGAATCCTCGCCTCCAACGCACAGCCAGGTTTCACCATCTCTAGGATGAACCTGTTTTTTTCTCCTAGAAGTCCATGGTACATTCAATACTCTTCTCCAGCTCCACAGTTAAAAGACATCAATTCTCCTTCTGTTATCCCTACTCATCGTCCAGATTTCTGACACATAGCAAGTAATTGTGAAGACTTTTGTCTGGGTCAGGCACATCTTAGTTTCCAGACTGACATCGTTGCTCTTCAATACTCTGGAGAGGTCCCTGACAGCAGATTTTCCCATTGCTATTTGTCTCTTAATTTCCTGGCTGCTGGTACCAAGAATGTTATTTGTGGATCTAAGCAAACTAAAGCTGTGAACAATCTCTTCACCATCTATCATGATTCTGCCAATCAGCCCAGTGGTGAGAATTTTTGCTTTTTTGTTGTTGAGCTTCAGTCCATATTTAAGGCTGTAGACCTTCACCTTCTGCAGCAAGTGCTTCAGGTCCTCCTCAGTTCCAGCAATCGAGGTTGTATCATCTACATAATGTAGGTTGTTGATTAGTCTTCCTCCAGTCTTGATGTCACATTCATCCTCACAGAGCCCAGCCTCCTGGATTATATTCTTTGCATATAGATTGAAAAGGTATGGAGATAGGACGCATCCCTAGAATACACTTTTCCCAATTTTGAACCATACAGTATTTTCTTTCTCTGTTCTTATGACTGCCTCCTGGTCCAAGTATAGGTTTCACTAAGCATGATCATCGAGTTTTCTGTGATTCCCATTCTCAGCATCAGCCATAATTTATTATGATCCACACAGTCAAATGCCTTTGCACGTGGTCAATGAAACACAAATAGACATTGCTCTAGTAGAGTTTATAAATCTAAAAACTTTATTCTTGCAAAGGGTCTGTAAGTTTTGCTAGGTTTCCAAAGGGGTCTATGGCAGACAAATTTATAAACCCTGTCTTAATTCCTTGTTTATGGAGCAGACTTAGAAATACTTGAAGCAATTCTGTCTTCCCAAGTTTTTTCCTTTTCAGACATAAAGTTCATAGCATCCTATTTCAGGGCCTAACTGACTGGCCATCAGGAAGCAACACCCTGGGAGGGGCCAGCATGGGAAATGAGATCCTCACATGGGATCAATGGGGCCAGAATTTCAGGAATAGGGCCAGCTGCAGATGACAGAGAGTGATAGACACCATTCAGTAGTGCAGCACAGGCGGTGGAGACAAAAATCAATGGAAAATGGGTAGTATTTCAAGTTCCTAGGTATGCGTGTGGAGTAGGGGTAGTATAGTAACATAAAGTAACAAACCTGATTCAACTAGTAGACAGAGTTTGGAAAAGAACAAAAATAACATGTGCAGGCATTGTGGCAATTAGTTTATGAAAATTACTGGTTTTATCCTCATAACAAAGTTGATATTATTTTTCCTATTCTATAGGTGAGCAAACTGGAATTTATAAATGATTAAGTAATTTTTTACAGCTTATCCAGATTCCCAGGATACCACGGCAGAGAGTCAGACAACATTTGTAAAGTTCGGTTAGGGAGCAAGCAGATTGTGGAAGGATTTAAAATATTTGGGAGTGATGGTGGGGCTAATAAGAACTGAGCAAGAATTTGACTCTAAGGTAATGCCAGTCTACCTCCAAAGGTTTAGAAGCCTTTTACCAGAAATATGTGGATGAGGCCTCCAAGAAGGAAATCAAAGTTATCTTCATCCAGCGTGATGGGATGCTGCTGGTAGCTGACACTTGTCCCTGAGGTTCCAAGAAGTTTGGAAGCCCTGGGCACATGTATGTTACCAGAAGTCCTACCGATAAGTCCACCAGAATGAGATTTACCTTTATATAAAAAAAAAAAGTTATGGGAGAATTTAAAAAAAAGTGACTCAGGAATTAAACTGGAAACTAGAAACACTAACGCACAGCCAACAAGGCTGCCTGGGATTCAAAAGGGTGCCTGGATCTCTTTTTATGCCTTTGCTTTCCTCTTGTCTAATTTATAATAAAAGAAACAAAAACAAACCAGTGAGGATCCAGTTGATTCTGATAGACTCATGGACACTACTGCATTAGAACATCGAGAAGCCAGAACAAAAGGAAGAATGCCGAAGTCAAATAGTCGAACAGAAGGTTTCAGAGGCCAGATCGAGAAAACGAAGCATAATATTATAACAAAATAAGCTGAGAACTGGAGTCAGAAAAGAAAAGGGTAAGAACTTGTTTAGCATTTCTCATGCTGAAGTAATTGAAACCAAATTCCAGCCTTGAGTTGCAATACTGAGAGATGCTATGAGTACAATCTAGAATGATCCAAGAAGTAAAAAGAAGATGGAAGGAATATACTCAATCGCTGTAGTAAAAAGAATTGATTGACAATGAAATATTTCAGGAAGTACCATATGAACAAAGGCCAACAATAATGAAGGGTGAAGTTCAAGCTGCACTGAAGGCATTAGCAAAAAATAAGGCCCCAAGGAATAGGTGGAAAACCAACAGACATGTTTCAACTAACAAATGCAGCTCTGAATGTGCTCATCAGTCTATGCCAGGAAATTTGGAGGACTGCTATCTGGACAACTGACTGGAAGAGATCCATATATGGCACCATTCCCCAAAAAATGATCCAACAGAATGTGGAAATTACCAAACAATATCATTATATTTCAGGCAAGCAAAATATTGTTGAACAGGCACTTCACCGAAGACGACATTCAGATGGCTAACAAACACATGAAGAAATGCTCAAAATCCCTAGCCCTAAGAGAGATGCAAATTA
>NW_006399771.1:19446207-19454052 GCF_000299155.1 Elephantulus edwardii | reverse complement strand
GCAACAATGAATGAGTGGAAGCCCAAAATCTCTGTAAATGTTTATGAAAATTAATAAAATATAATTATAGGAAAAAAAATATTGTTGAAGATCACTCAAAAATGGCTAGTACATTTACAGGAAACTACCACACGTTCAATCTGGCTTTAAAAGAGGCCTGGACTCCAGAAATAGCGTTGGTAATGTCAGGTAGGTCCTGGCTGAAAATAAAGAATACTAGAAGAAAGTCTCTTAGTACCTCATTGACTATGTAAAGACATTTGACTGTGTGGATCTTTACAAATTATGACTAACTTTGAGAAGAATTGAATCTCAGAACACTTAATTGCGATCATACAAAATCGATACCTAGATCAAGAAGCTATTGTCTGAACCTATCAAGAGAACATGGTTTAAAATCAGGAAAAGTGTGCCTGAAGGTTGTAGCCTTTCTCCATTCCTATTAAGTCTGTATGTTGAACAAATAATTCACGAATCCAGACTCTATGAAGTAGATGGTGGAGGAAAACTCATCAATGACCTGCATTATGTAGATGACACAACATAGCTTGCTAAAAGTGAGGATGTAAAATGCTTGTTGCATGAAGATCAAGTATTACAGCCTTCAGTATGGATTACATCTCAACATGAAGAAAACCAAAGTTCTCACCACGGAACAAATAGTCAGCATTATGATGGATGGAGAGAGGACTGAAGCTGTCAATAATCTCATCTGTTTTGGATCAACAATCAATATCCTGGTACCAGCAGTCAAGAATTCAGGAAATGTATTACATTGGGCAAATTTACTCCCAAGACCTCTCCATAATTATGAGGAACGATGAATATGAAGAATAATGTGCACCTAATTCAGGACATGATCTTCTCAATTACCTGCTACGAATCAGTGAGCAGGATGATGAATAAGGAAAACAGAAGAATTGATGCCTTTGAATTATGGTGCTGGAGAAGAGTACTGAATAGCTGATGGACTGCCAAAAGAACAAATAGATATGTCTTAGAGAAGGTGCAGTCAAAGTGCTCTTTGGAGGCAAGGATGGCAAAGTTTCATCTTTCATACTTTGGACATGTAGCTAGGAAAGGCTATTCCTTGGAACAGAACATCATGCTTGGAAAGGTAGAGGGTAAGCGAAGGAGAGGAAGACCCCATTGAGATGGATTGACATAGTGTTCAGTAATAGCCTCAAGTGTATCAGAGATTATAAGGATGGCACAGGATAGAACAGGGCTCAGGTCAGCTGTTCCTAGGGTCACTATGAGTCGTACTCGACTTGAGCACCAAACAACAATTTATTGATAAACACATATAGATGCTTCTTTTATTTTTGAATCATAGTACATCAGCAAGTTAAGATCCTCCATTGGATGAAAGTTTTACTCCATTCACATCATTAAGATAGACTCTTCTTTGAGGAGGTAGTGTTTTCTCAGAAGTATTTGAGTACGTTTGAACCTAATGCCCTCAGTTTCCAGGATTGTATCAGATCGTGTTCTGTTGTTCTTCAAAGGATTTTTAAGGGTTCATTATTCCATAAGTGGATGATAAGGCTTGCTTTCTAGTCAGTCTTAATCTTGAGACTTTTCTGAAACTTGTCCACTATAGAGGTCCTGGGTGGTATTTGAAATATCAGTGGAATCATACACACAGTATGACAAATTGACAGATGAATGATACTTACCCGCATTTGTTATTGTTGAGTGCCACTGAGATGATTATGATTGACAGTGACCCTATGAACAGCAAGTATAACAATAATATTCTATTTATAGGTGAATAGTATTGCATAGTATGGTCACATTTTCTTTCTCCATTCATTATTTCATGGACATTTGGGTTGTTTCTGTATTTTTGTTGTTCTGGATAGTACATGTAATCATGATGCCTTAATAATTATTGATAACTGGATGCACAGTTGGAAATAATGAGGAAAATGGTAGTTGTAAAGTACAGTCTTAATGATTGAAATAAGTTTGGACATAGAATGATTGAATTTTTTATGTTGTTGCTATTGTTATGTACCATTAAGTTGCCTGCAACTCATAGCAACCCTATGTACAACAACCCTAAACCCCGTCCTATTCTGAGCCAATCTTGTTGTCTCTGACCCACCTACCCCTGTTACCCTAGACACTGAATCAATCCACTTCATTGAGGGTTTTTCTCTCTTGCGCTGTCACTCCACCCTCCCAAGCATGACATCCCTCTCTAAAAACTGGTCCCTCCTTGTAACATGTCCAAAGTATGCCAGACAAAGCTTCAGAATCCTTGCCTCTAAGGAGCAGCCTTGTCTCACCCTCTCTAGAATGAACTTTTTTGTTCTCCTAGCAGTCAATACTCTTCTCCAGCATCATAGCTCAAAGGCATCAATTCTCCTTCTATTGTCCCTAGTCATTGTCCAGCTCTCTGATGTATAGCAGATAATTGCAAAGATTATGCCCTGAATTAGGCACACCTTAGTCTCCAGAATGACATCATTGCTGTTCAGTACTTTGGCGAGGTCTCTGACAGCAGGCTTTCCTAGTGAAAAATCATCATTTAATTTCTTGGCTTCTGATACCAAGAATGCTGATTGTGGAGCTATTTTATGTAGTCAATGATTTGTTAATCACAAATACCTTTTTTTTTAAAAAAAAAAAAGACAAAAAGTGTCTTTACTCAAAAAAAAAAAAAAAGACTTCACCTAATGGACTGCACAGGAATCAGATGGACTACTTCTGTGGCAGGAATGTTGAAGAAGCTCAATATCAGCAGTCAAATCCAGGACAGGTGCTGATTGTGGAACAGACCAGCAATTACTTATGTGCAAATTCAAACTGAAGCTGAAGAAAATTAAAACAAATCCACAAGAGCCAAAGTACAACCTTCAGTCTATCCCATCTGAATTAAAAAATCATTTCCAAAAGGGAAGCCACAGACTGGGAAAAAATATTTGGTAATGACATGTCAGATAAGGGACTTATATCCGGAATTTATAAAATACTTGAACATCACAATAAGATAAAGGTAAATAATCCAATAGAAAAATGGGCACAGGATATGAACAGACACTTCACCGAAGAAGACATTCAGATGGCCAATAAGCACATGAAGAAATGTTCAAAGTCCCTAGCTCTAAGAGAGATGCAAATCAAAACAACTCTGAGATATCATCTCACCCCAGTAAGAATAGCAAAATATAACAGAACAGCAAGCAACAAATGCTGGTGAGGATGTGGAGAAACTGGAACTCTTATTCACTGTTGGTGGGAATGTAAGATGGTGCAACCATTGTGAAAGGTGGTGTGGTGCTTTCTCAAAAAATTGCAAATAGAGATACCATTTGACCCAGCAATCCCATTACTGGGAATATACCCCAGAGAGACCATGCCTGCCATCCAAGCAGATATATGCACACCCATGTTTATTGCAGCTTTGCATACAATAGCAAAGAGCTGGAAGCAGCCTAAGGGCCCATCAACAAACAAATGGATAGAGAAGCTGTGGTATCTCCACACAATGGAATACTAGCAGCATTGAAAAACAAGGAACTCATGCAATATTATTCAAAGTGGATGACTCTGGAGGACATTATGCTGAGTGAAATATCTGAGTCACAAAGGGACAAATACTGCATGGTGCCACTGTTGTAGAATTGGTCTGACATCAGGGTGGGGGTATGACAGAAAAAACTGGATAAATTATATATATTGTATTGAAACAGATGAGGGAAAGAACAGATTAGAAGTGATATATGATTGAGTATTATGGTTAGCACAGGAATCTAGAATTAAGGTTGCATAGAGAAGTGTACCTGGGGTTGGGGGTGGGGGGAAGGGACGTGGGAATTGTATACTAATGAAGGATTTTTTTTTCTTTTTTTCTTTTTTTTTTCTCTTCGGAGGGGGAAGCGAGCTGGTGGGGAGGGGTGGGCAGGGAGAAAATTGCGGCAATGAATGAATGGAAATCCAAAACCTCTGTTAAAAAAAAATCATTTCCAGAATAGATTTAAGGCATTGATCACTAATGTTTTAAGACTAGATGAGTTAGAGGATGACATCAAAGATATCATCCATGAAGAGAAAAAAAGGCTGTTAAAAGTACAAAAGAGGGTGAAGAGGTGGGGGAGGTGGAATTGAGGGAAATTGGAAGACTCTTCTCTGGAAAACAATGCATTCAAATTTTGTAAATAAACTTGTATAATAACAAAAGAGAATAAATAAGAAACAAAAACAAAAAACAAAAAAGAGAGACACTGACAATTTTATTGGTGTATCAAGAGGCCAAAAGTAATGGTTAAATGCTGAACTAAAAGATGTGGACAGAAGATTCCAAAGCACAGCTCAAGAAGACAGAGCAAAATATTATAATGGAACTTGCAAAGAGCTGTAGTTGGAGAATAAAAAGGGAAGAACTCACTCGGCATTTCTAAAGTTGGAAAAACTTAAAGATAAATTCAAACTTTGAGTTGCTTTACTCAGAGATACTATGGGCAAACTCTTGAATGACACAGAAAGCATCTAAAGAAGATGTATGTGCAACAGTGAATAAATAAATTTTTTTAAACCCAAAAAATACATATAGTCACTATTCCATAAAGAATTGGTGACACTGAACAATTTCAGGATGTGAACTCTTATACACATGGTCATGAGGGAAGAAGTTCAAGTTACACTGAAGGCATCAGCAAAATAGAATTCCCCAGGAACTGATGAAATACTAATTGACATGCTTCAATTGATGCTGTAGCTCTGGATGTGCTCAACAGTCTTTGCTAGGAAATTTGGAGGACAGCTGTTTGGTTAACTGACTGGAAAGATCTAGATTTACTCCCATTATAAGAAGATAGAGGAGTATACAGTCACTACTGTATCAAAACAATGTGGCTGACACAGAAGAATTTCTTTTGTTCATAGGGCTGCTGTGAGTTGTATTCGATTCGACAGCACCTAACAACAGCAACAACAACATCACAAATATCACATGTAAGCAAAATCCTGCTGAAAGTTATTAAAACCAACTGAAAAAGTACATTGACAGACAACTACCAGAAATACAAGCTGATTTTAGAAGAGGATGTGGCACTAGAGCCATTATTGCCAATGACAAATGAATTTTGGCTGAAAGCATAGAGTGCCAGAGGAGTGTCTATCTGTGTTTCATTGAGTCCACAAAGGCATTTGTCTATGTGGAACATAAAAATCGTGGCTAACATTGAGAGGAATGGGAATCCCAGAATACATCACTGTGCTCATGTGAAAGCTAAACTTGGACCAGGAAGCAGTCTCAGAACAACTTGCATTATATGGATGACACATCCTTGCTTGCTGAACCTGAAGGAGGACCTGTAGTGTTTCCTGCAGAAGGTCAAGGATTGTCGTCTTCAATATGAATTGAAGCTCAATACCATACGTTATGCAGATAACATGACCTTTCTTGCTGAAAGTGAGGAGGATCTGAAGAGCTTACTGCAGAAGGTCAAGAACTGTAGTCTTCAATATGGATTCAATATGGTTTGAAGCTCAACACCAAGAAGACAATTGGGTCAATTGGCAACATTATGATAGATGGAGAAGAGATTGATTTTGGTAACAGTTTCAGCTTGCTCAGCTCCACAATCTTGGCACCAATAGTTAGGAAATCAAAAGATGAATTGCATTAGGAAAATCTGCTGTCAGGGATCTCTTCAAAGTGCTAAAGAGCAATGAAGTCAGTCTAGAGAATAAGGTGCACCTGGTTCAGATCATGGTTTTTGCAATTGTTTTCTATGCATCAGAGAGGTGGACAATGACTAAGAATGACAGAGGAGAAGAATGGATGTCTTTGAGTTGTGGTGCTGGAGAAGGGTCTAAAGCATAGCAAGGATCATCAATTGGAAGAAACACATCTGCTTTGGAGATGGTGAACTCAAGCTGTCCTTTGGAGGAAAGGATTTTGAAGCTCTGTTTCACATACTTTGGGCATGTGGCCAAGAGGAACCAGTCCTTGGAGAATGGCATCATGCTTGTAAATGTGGAGGGACAGTGCAGAAGAGGATGAAATGGTTTGACACAGTAACTAGGGTATTAGAGCTAAGTATGTTGGAAACAGTAAGACTGGCTTAAGACAGGGTAGGGTCTAGAGCTATTATCCATACTATATATATTGGTGCTATGAGTCACAGGTGATATGATGGCACATAACAACAATAACCTTGGGTGTTAACTGGATTCAAGTAAAATGAAAATAATTGACAACTTACATCTTTTCTCCTATCATGATGTGCAGTGGAGGGGGCTTTTGTTTTCTCAGTGTTAGGATATAATCCATCTTGAAGGCTGTAGTCTTTGATCTTCTGCAGCAATTGCTTTCTTCAGATCTTCAGTTTCTGCAAACAAGGTTGTGTCATCTGCATAACGCAAGTTGTTGATGCATCTTCCTCCAATCCTGATGGAATTCTAGCCCAGCTTAGGCATTATAAAATTTAATTAGCAGTTCTTTTAGATTTACACATTTTAGTACAATTTTGCCTCTTGCTGTTTTCCCACTAGGCTCCTATAAGAGGATAGAAAGTTAAAAAATTTTTGAAGCCTTCTACAATCAATATTAATATTCAATAATCATTTGTAGAATCAGCAACTGTAAATATCCTTCCTAAAAAACTGGTGTTATGTTAAATATTCCAAAGATATTTGCAAATGCAAATAACATTTTTCTCTCTGAAAATTAGAATGCCAAATTTCTATCTCAAAATTAGAAGTTCTAGTAGGGAACTCTGGTGACCTAGCAACAAGAAGTTGCACTGCAATCCTAGAGGTACACAGTTAGAATCCACCAGATGTTCTGCTGGAGAAGGAGGAGCAATCTCCTCCTGTACCAGTCAGATCTGATTTGATGGTACACACACACACAAATAATAAAAGAATTAAAAAATTAGAAGTTCTAGTAATGTATGTGTGTGTGTGTGTGTGTATATATATATATATATATATATATATATATATATATATATATATATACTATTAATTGATAAAGATAAAAATAGTAGCAGAAGACTCCCACTTCACTTTGTAGGTCATGCTCACTGCTCAGTGTTCTGCAATTATGTACACAAAACAAGCTACCTCTTGGGCTAATAATACCATACTGTATGCTTGAAAGCTGTAATTATACGATGCCCTAATGTATGCTTGGCAAATTTTTCATTTTATTTTATTGTCAAATAGCATCTGGTGGTGTTAAAGTCCAATTTAAAGGCTATAATAATTCGTCCAGACTGAACCAACTTCAGGCATAGTGGCTCAAGCAGCATAAAATACAGATCTATTAAGAGAGACAGGAAGATCTGGTGGCCTTGACCATCGGTAACCGCCCTGCTAACCCATAGGCTGTTACTGTCTCTGGTAATTCAAACTCACCAGCTTTTCTGCTGAAGAAAGATGAGCACTATCTTCCCTTATGATTTAGAATTTCTAAAACTCAGTGGAGGGTCAGCTTCGAGTTGCTGCTGACTCCACAACAATGAATTGATTATTAGAGAGCCAAACTCAATGATACCAAATCTAGAAAGAGTGTACTTAGATAACTTCATTATCCTACAACACACAGCATTCTCAAGACTGAGCACCTATTAAATCTATGCACTGTGTTAGGAGATCAAAAACAGCAGTAAAAAAAAAAACGTAAAAAAACTGGAGAGAGAAGTTGCTGAATACTCAGTTGCTCACAGAGTCAAACATAATTATGATACAGAGGAATTGTGTTTTAGTAGAAATGTGCCTGTCAGTCCTGTCAGCCACGAGGACTGGAAACAAAGGAGGATGCTTCAACAATTTAGATCCTCCCAGAAGAGCTTTGGGTGAGCTTTAACAGTACTGGTTAGTATATTC
>NW_006399771.1:19441879-19445497 GCF_000299155.1 Elephantulus edwardii | reverse complement strand
GGGGGGGGAAGAAGAACGAACTGGGGAGGAGGGTAGAGAAAATAGTGCAACAATGAATGAATGAAAACCCTAAATCTCTGTAAATGTTTATTAAAATTAATAAAATTTATTCAAAAAAGAAATGTGCATAATGTACAAGGAATTAACATTAACCCTAAATAGCTCAAATGTTCATGTTGATCTATATATGAAATCATTCTTTCTTTGACTGGAAATATTTCCTTAAATCTCAGGTTCTCCTCATATTTTCCAATGGAATTGCATAGGCCCACCTTCACGAATGCAAAAGTTGGCAACAATGAGGATGGAATGGTAGTCAGAAAGGACGATCTGGGTAACAATTATGAGATATCATCTCATCCCAGTAACAATAGCAAAAAAATATCATCTCATCCAAGTAACAATAGCAAAATCCAACAGATCAGTAAACAACAAATGCTGGCAAGGTTGTGGAGAAACTGGAACCCTTATTCATTGTGGGTGGGAGTGTAAAATGGTGTAACCACTCTCTGTGTCAGATCTGACTGGTACAGGAGGAGATTGCCCCTCCTTCCCCGGCAGAGCATCTGGTGGATTCGAACCGTGGTGTAACCACTCTGAAAGACAGTATAGCGCTTTCTCAAAAACTTGGAAACAGATGTACCATTTGACCCAGCAATTCCAATACTGGAAATATGCTCTAAAGAAACCAGAACTGCCACTCAAACAGATATATGCACACTCATGTTTATTGCTGCTTTGTTCACAACAGCAAAGAGTTGGAAACAATCCGTGTCCATCAACAAATGAATGACTAGAGAAGCTGTGGTATATTCATACAATGGAATATTATGCAGCACTGAAAAACAACGAGCTCATGAAATATTATACAAAATGGTGACCCTAAAGGACATTATGCTGAGTGAAATAGCTCAGTCACAAAAGGACATATACTGCATAATGTCACTGTTATAAAATAGGGCTGACATGGGGGTTGGGGAGAAATGAAGAAAAAAGGGTATAAATAATGTACATGGCATTGAAACAGACAAGGGAGAGAACTGTATAAAAGAAATATATGATTAAGTATTGGCATGACAAGACAAGAGTCCAGAGTAAGTGCTGCATAGTAAAATGGATGGGGGTGGGGGGTGGGAGGTGGTTGGGGACTATATAACAATGGAAGATTTTTTTCCCCCCAAAGAGAAAAGTGAACTAGGGGTGAAGGTTGACAGAGAGGAAAATGTGCAACAATAAGTGAATGGAAATCCAGCTTCTCTATAAGCTTTCATTAAAATGTCAATTAAAAAAATGACACTGGAGATAGAATGATTGAATTTTGTACATTCAATGATTTAGTCATCACAAATGCCTTTTTACGTTTAGATAAAATTGTTCTTTTATACTGGTTTACTTACAAAGTTTGTATACTTTTTTTTTAATTGGAGAAATTTAAATAGAAATTCTTTTTAAAATTTTATACTGGCTTATTTATAAAGTTCGTATACATTTTTTTCCATACCAGATCTTTCCCATTTCCTTTACGCAACCCTCCCTCCACCCATCAAATTTTATGGCCCTGTGATGAACCACCTACCTCCCTAGCACTACCCTCTACCCTCCTTCCCAATCTCATCCCTCTGCTCACACCCTCCAACCCCTTGGATCCTCATACATCTTCTACTATAATGGTCTTATACAGTATTTGTCCTTATGGAACTAAGTTATTTCACTCAGCATAATGTTGGGTCAATCCCTGAGCAAGGTAGTAATTTGCAAAGTCATTATTCCTGAATGCTGTGCAGTATTTCATTATATGAATGTACCATAATTTCTCAAGCTATTTGATTGTGGTTGGACATTTGAGCTGTTTCCATATTCTTGTGATGGTGAATAACACTGCTATGAACATTGGTGCACAAGTCTCTGTGCCTCAGTTCTCATTTTCTCAGGGTATATTCCAACCAATGGAATAGGCAAGTACCTAGTTTCAAAACTACAAAAGGCGACTTCACATGGATCTTACCTGATGGACTGCACAGGAATCAGATTGACTACATCTGTGGTAAGAGTTGCTGGAAAAGCTCAACATCAGTAGTCAAATCCAGGACAGATGCTGATTATGGAACAGACCATCAATTACTCATGTGCAAGTTCAAAATGAAGCTGAGAAAATTAAAACAAATCCACGAGAGCTAAAATACAACCTTGAATCTATCCCATCTGAATTTAAAAATTATCTTCAGAATAGGCTTGAGTCTTTGAACACTGATGATTGAGACTAGATGAGTAAGGGAATTGCATCAAAGACACCATCCATGAAGAGATCATTAAAAGATGGAGGTAGAGAAAGACCAAAATAGATGCCAGATCCCATGATTTCACCCATCCCCAACTCTACTTTCTTGCTCCCTTCTTTTCCCCCTTTGGACTTTTCAGACTCGTTTTAGTAGTGATCCTTCTTCTTTTACAATAATGGATTTGTGCAGTATTTGTATAAGATTGAGTTCACTCAGCATAAATTTGGTCAGTGGAGGGAGGAGTTGAAGAAATTAGGAAAGATCTAGTGGAGACATGAAAAAATGGGATATAAGTAGGCAAAGATCAATGGTGAGTAATTTTATGCAACACAATATGAATGAAGGAATGTATGAAACAATGTCTATGAACAAAATAAAATTTATAAAAATTTTCTATGTAAACTAGTATACAATTTAAAAATGTAATAAAAGGATGCCAGAAGAGTCTCTGAAAATTGCACTAAAGTACTGAGAAGCCGAAACAAAAGGAAGAAATGCTGAAGTAAAAGAGATGAACAGAATCTTTCAAATAGTATCTCAAGAAAATTAATCAAAATATAAGGGAATGTGAAAAGAGCTGCTGTTAGAGAATAAAAAGGGAAGAACATGTTTGACATTCCTAAAGCTGAAAGAACTCAAAATTTCAAGCTTCAAGTTGCAATACTGAGAGATGCTATGGACAAAGTCTTGAATGATAAAGAATTAAAAGAAGATGAAAGGAATAACACAGTCCCTGAATCAGAAAGAACTGGTTAGCACTGAAAAATTTCAGGAAGTACCTATGAACAAGAGGCAATGGTGATGACAGAAGCAATACAAGCTTAACTGAAGGCATTGGAAAAAATTTAGATCCCAGGAATTGATGCTAATTGACATGTTTCAACTAACAGATGCTGTCCTAGATGTGATATCACTCTATGCCAGAAAATTTGGAGGACAGCTAGCTATCTGGCCAACTGACTAGAAGAGATCTATAATTGTTTCATTTTTCAAGAAAGATAATCCAACAGAATGTGGATCAAACAAAGTCATTAACATCACATGCAAGAAAAATATTGCCGAAGATCATAAAATAAAAAAAAATGTCCTCCAGGGTCACCCATTTTGAATAATATTGCATGAGTTCCTTGTTTTTCAATGCAGCATAGTATTCCATTGTATGCAATATTATTCAAAATGGGTGAGCCTGGAGGACATTATGCTGAGTGAAATATCTCAGTCGCAAAAGGACAAATATTGTATGGTGCCACTGTTGTAAAATGGGGCTGATATCAGGGTTGGGGTAAGACTGAGAAAAACTGGATAAATTGTGTATACTGCACTGAAACAGATGAGGGAG
>NW_006399771.1:19423486-19441694 GCF_000299155.1 Elephantulus edwardii | reverse complement strand
GCAGCAATGAATGAATGGAAATCCAAAATCTCTGTAAATGCTCATTAAAATTATTTAAAAAAATAAAGCTTAAGAAGAAAAAAAAATGGCTAGAACAGTGCATTGGGAGAGAATTGCCAGAAGTTCAAGCTGGTTAAAAAAGCCAGGGGAATCGTTGCTGATGTCGGATGTACCCTGGCTGAGAGAATATACCAGAGGAATGTCTATTTGTGTTTCATTGGCTGACTGTGAGGATAATAACTAGCTATGGCTAACACGGAGAAGAATGGGAATCCCAGAATATTTAATTATGCTTATAACAATCCTATGTTGTCATTGTCGTGTTCCATTGAATCACCTGTGACTCATATCAATCCTATCTACAATAGTTCTGAACTCTGCCCTATCCTGAGCCAATAACACTGTTTTTGACACACCTATACCCATTACCCCAGTGACTGTTTCAATTCATCTCATCTGGGGTCTTCCTTTCCTTGGCTACCCCTCCACCTTTCCAAGCATGATGTCCTGCCCCAAGGATTCGTCCCTCCTGTCAACATGCCTGCAGTATGTTAAATGGAGCTTAAAAATCTTTGCCTTCAAGGAGCAAATTGGTTTAACTTTCTCTAGGACAGACCTGTTTGTTCTCTTGGCAGTCTATGGTGTGTTTAATACTCTTCTCTAGCACCACGACTCAAAGGTGATTCTTTTTCTATTATCCTTAGTCATGATCCAGCTATATGATACACAGCAAGTAATTGAGAAGATCATGGCCTGGGTCAGGTGCACCTGATTAGTCTCTAGATTTACATCTTGCTCTGCAGCACTTTGGAGAGGTCCCTGACAGCAGATTTTTCTAATACAATTCATCTACCTAGGCCAGAATAAGGGAACACTGCATGGTTTAAAACTAGGAAGGGTGTGTATCAATGTTGTGTCCTATCTCCATACCTATGTAATCTATACTTTGAGGATATAACTTAAAAAGCTGGACTCTATTATGAAGAATGTGGCATCAGGATCAGAGGATGACTCATCAATAATTTGTGTTATGCACATGACTATTTCCTGAAAGTGAGCAGGACTTGAAATGCTTACTGAAGATCAAAGACTACAGTCCTCAACATGAATTGCATCTCATCATTAAGAAAACAAAGGTTCTTCACTGGACCAATAAACAGTATCATGCTAGATGGAGAATGGGCTGAAATTTTCAACAATTTCATCTTATTTGAATCCATAATCAACATATTTGGTATTAGCAGTCAGGGGACCAAGAGATATATTGCATTGGGCAAGTTTGTTGTCAGGAATCTCTCCAAAGTACTGAGGAGCAATGATGTCATTTTGAAGACTAAGGTTCACCTGATTCAGGTCATGATCTTTTCAATAATTTGCTATGAATTTGAGAATTGAGTCATAAATAAGAATGACAGAAGAATTATTGATGATTTTTAATAGTGGTTTTGGAGGAGTAAATTGAATATCCAAGGGCTGATGAAAGAATAAACAAATAAGTCTTGGAGAAAGTGCAGCCAGAATGCTCCTTGAGGGCAAGGACAGCAAGCATGATGTGACATACTTTGGGCATGCTGCTAGAGGAAGCTAATCCTTGTAAAGGGACATCATGCTAGCAAAGGTGGAGGATCAGTGCAAGAGAGGAAGACTCTCAACCAGTTGGATTGACATAGTTACTGCAGCAATGGGTTCAAGGGTGTCAGAGGTGATGAGGATGCCACAGGAAAGGACAGGGCTCAGATTTGTTTGTTACGTCACTATGAGTCGATACCCAACAGTACCTAACAACAATAGCAACCTTAATGAATATACTTGCTATATTTTTCCTTCCTTAGTAAGCCACTGTTTATTTTATTGTGTCCTATCCACCTTACTAATAACAGCTAAAATGATTCAGTTGTCAAAAATTTGTCTTTCCACCTGTTCTATGGTAAAGAGGAGCCAAGTCTTTCTAGCATGAATTGGTCACACTGTTTTTGTTTTTACATGCCTTTGCTCTGAATTCCACTAAGCCTACACAAAGCTTATGTAAAAATCTGTTTGGTGGTGGTTTAAAGTACATATGCTCAAAATTTTTCAAGAGTCACTTTTTTTCATTTCAGTAGAAACTGCTGCTTGTTGGCAAAGTAATTTCTTGGACTTTTTAGGTGTTAAATAAATCTTCATTACAATAGTTTCCATCATTTGCAGGAACTTGTTTCTGAAGACACCTCGATTTCTGGGAGTATTTTGGAAGGCTCCTAGTTTCTATAGCCATGTGTTTTCACTGGAACCTCATCCAAGTTTATTCTGATGGCACATAATTTAAGTTTGTATGTATTGTTCAGTTGAGGAAATCATGTGCATATTTGATTCAGATGGTTTCTTAAAGCTCTAATTAAGCAATGAATTTGGATCAACAGGGAAAAAGCAACACTTTGACTAAAATCCGTTTTGAACGGTTATCATTTAGGAAACCACTCAAGAGAGTTTTTTTTTTTATTTTCCCCTTAAATAGACCAACCTCACTACTATTCAGCTGTTCAAATTCATAGTATCTTATAAGATAAAGTACAACTGTCCCCTCAGGCTTTTGTGTTTGTGAATCTTGACAGAAGCAGACTGCCTCATCTTTTTCACTCTGAAAGTTTGATTTATTGAATCGGTTAGCAACCTAATACTTAACCCCCAGGCCGCCAGGGTGCCTTTCCTGTCTTATGTGACGTAACATTATATACCACCAAGTCAGAACTGAGTTATATCTGACAGTCCAGGCAGTTTTCAGAGGTTGGAAAGCACATGGGAGGAGATTGCTTATTTTTCTCCTTCAGAGCAACTGGTAGATTTGAACTGGATACCTTGCCATCTGAACTCCTAACCACTAAGCCACAAAAGTTCCCTAATACACACAGTTCAGGTTTTGGATCCTGCCCCCCCCCATTGTGAATACTGTTGAAAATATTTGGAAACTTCTGAGTATGGCTACTCAAAGAAACCCAAAGAAAATTGGTTACTGTTAAGGTAAAACAGTACAAGTAGCTCTATGCTTTTGTAACATAGTGAAAATGCATTCCTGAAAATTCATAACTAATGGCTAATAAATAAAGGGATTATGCATATGTACAAAGAAAGAAAAGATATTCACAGGTGGTAGTCACAATTGAATAAGCTAATCTTTGTAATGCAAAGGGGAAAAAACCTACTTGTGCCATTAAACTACACCCGCTAATAATTGTACTACATTTCTCAAGTGTTCACTTCTTTCTCATGCTGTGTGCTGTAATTGTTAGGTGATGTGGAGTTGATTTTTGGCGAATGGTAACGCTACATTCAACAGAAGGATACACTACCTGGCCCTGCCACCATCTTTACAATGATTTCTGTTCATGAGCCTATTGTTACAGTTACTGTGTCAATCTACCTTGGTCAGGGGGTTCTGTCTGCTGATTCTGTTCACATGATATGCTTTTCCAGGGACTGAGCCATCTTGATAATATGTACAAAATCCTTCAGATGAAGCCTCTCCACCTTCACTTCTTTTTTTTTTTCTATAATTATATTTTATTAATTTTCATAAACATTTACAGAGATTTTGGGCTTCCACTCATTCATTGTTGCACTATTCTCTTTACCCTCCTCCCAGTTTGTTCTTGTCCAAATGCCACAGTGCTTGTCAAAGCCAGTTCTGATTAATCTTCTTTGTCAGTGTATCCTTTGCCATTCCCTATCACTCCTCCCTGAGAGAGACTTCACCCTGAGTCATAAGGAAAAGGGGACGGTGTATTCTCTTAGCTACTTCCTGCTGAAAAGGGACGCTGTGGGTTTCAGGGTGAAGATCTTCTCTCACTACTCTAAAGGGCCCCTTTGGCAGTAGGAAACACATAGACTATTATGGAGATTGATTTTGGAATTCAGATGCACTCTTATTGATTGTGCTTGGCTGTACATGTACATATCCTTGAAGATGTATCATGGGGGTGTTGCAACCTAGAAGACACAAATTTGACTAACAAGTTATAAGTACATGAGTCCAAAAATTATGGAAAAGTAAAAGAAAAGATTCTTTCATTGTTTTACAAACCCTCCCCCAGGTCCCCTCCACCATGCAGCCCTCGCTCTAGTCTCCTGTGATGACAGAAATGCCCAGTTACATCTCTCTTTTAGACGGTTCTCTCCCTCCTCTGCTTCAGTGCAGTATACATTATTGAACCCATCTTACTCAGTGTCTCCCTAACCCCAAGGACAGTCCCATTCTACAACAGTGGCATCATGTAATATTTGTCCTTTTTCCACCTTCACTTCTAATGAGCATTCTGGCGTTACTCTTTCCAGGACAAGTATGCTCATTCTTCTGTCAATTCATATTGTATTCAGTATTTTTCCTGGCAATACATTAGTTCAGACACATCAGTTCTTCTTTGGTTTTCCTTATTAATTGTCTAACTTTCACAAACATATAAAATAATGAGAAATACCATTCATTGGGTCAGGTGCACCTCAGTCTTAACAGTGACAATTTAACTTTTTAATACCTCTGCAGCAGATTTGTACAATGTGATACATTATTTTATTTCTTGACTGCTTCCTCCAATGGTACTGATTGTGAATATGATGAAATTAAAGACTTGGCATCTTAACTATTTTGTCTCTATCAGGATGTTGCTTATTGATCCAACTAGGAGGATTTTTGTTTTCTTTATGCTGAGGTATGTTCCACTCTGGAGGTTGTATCCGTTTATCTTTCTCAGTAAGTGTTTCAAGTCTTCTTCATTTTTTACAATCAAGATTGTGTAATTTGAATAACACAACTTATTAATGAGTCTACCTCCAATTCTGATGCCACATTCTTCATCTACTCCAGCTTCTCAGATCATTTGCTCAGCATATAGGTTGAATAATGATGGTGAAAGACCACAATATTGGTGTACACTTTTTCTGATTTTAAAACAAGCAATGTCCCTTTGTTCTACCTGAATAACTTCCTCTTGGTTTTTGTACAGGTTCTGCATAAGTACAATCAGGTATTGTAGAATTATCATTCTTTGAAGTGTTAACGATATTTTATTACATGAAAAGTAAGATGCCTTTGCAAACTCAGTGAAACACAGAAGTTCTCTGCGTTCAGGCAAGATACAACTGGTATCAGCAGTGGTATCACTGCCTACACATCCTCTTCTGGAGTCAACTTGAGTTTTTGGAAATTCCCTTTCAAAGTTCTTTTTCAGATATTTTTTAATTGTCGTCAGTAAAATTTCATTTGTATTTGCAACTGATGCTCTTTGATAACTTCAACATTCTCTTGGTTCACCTTTCTTAAGAATAGGCACAAATATGGATCTCTTCCAGTTAATTAGCCTGCTGGTATTTTTCAAATTTCTTGGCATGAATGAGTAAGTACTTTTCCAGTGTTTCATGTTTTTACTTATACTGGCTTGCTTACAAAGTTTGTATACATTGTTATTCACACCTGATCTTTCTCCTTTCCTTTACCCACCCCTTCCTCCATCCATCAAATTGTGTGAGCCTATGATTAATTCTTATAATTGTTCTACAATAATGGTCTTATACAGTATTTGTGTTTAAAAAACTGAGTTAATTCACTTAGCATAATGCTGTCCAGTACCTCCCATGTTAAGTAGTAATTTACAAAATCATTGCTTCTACATGCTGTGTAGTATTCGGTTGTGTGAATGTCCATAATTTATCAATTCATTCAATTGTGGTTAGACATTTGGGCTGTTTCCATGTTCTCGCTATGGTGAATAATGCTGCTATGAACATTGGTGTACAAGTGTCTGTTTGTGCCTCAGTTCTCATTTTCTCAGGGTATATTCCAAGCAGTGGAATAGCTGGCTCATGTGGAATTTCTGCCTTCCAGAGTGATTGTACCATTTTACAATCACACTAACAATGTATAAGAGTTCCTATCTCATCAAATCCTCTCCAACATTTATTACTTGCTGCCTTGCTAAACTTTGTCACTTCTACTGGGGTAAGATGGTATCCCATTGTGGTTTTTATTTGCATCTCTCCTATTGTCAGTGATTCTGAGCACTTCTTCATGTGTCTGTTGGCCATATGAATGTCTTCCTCTGTGAAAAGTCTTTCCATGTTTCTTGCCCATTTTGTAATTGGATTATCAGTATTTTTCTTGTGGAGGCCAGGAGTATTCTGTAAATATTCGTGACGTGATCCTTGTCTGCGATGGTATTGCCAAATGTTTTTTTCTTTTCACCCTGTTGGAAAAATTTTTGATGACAACAGATCTGCCCTTTCATCAGTTTTATCCTCTTCAGATGTTGCATTTCTGGCTGTATTTGGCAGTCTCTTTATTCCATAGACTAGGCATTCTAAGCTTGATCCCAGTTTGTCTCTTATGAACTTTATGGTTGTGGGCTTTACTTCTTCATCTCTGATCCACCTTGAATTGATATTTTTATACGGTGTGAGATGTGGATCCTGTTTCAGCTTTATGCAGGTAGCAGTCCATTTTTGCCAGTACCATTTGTTGGTTTGTTTGTTTGTTTTTGTTGTTTTTTAGTCCTTGGGGTTTTCTATGTATGTTATATCATCTGCGTATAGCAACAGCTTAACCATCTCTTTGCTGATCAGGATGCCTTTTGTTTCCTTCTCTTATAGTATTGTTCTAGAAAGTACTTCCAAAACAATATTGAATAAAAGTGGTGACAGAGGGCATTCTAGTCTGGTCCCTGTTCACAAGGAAAATGCTTTTAGTCTTTCTATGTTGAAAAATATATTGGCTCTTAATTTTGCATATATAATTTTCACTATGTTGAGGAAATTCCCTTCTAATTTAGCTGAGTGTCTTAATCAGGAATGGTTGTTGAATTTTGTCAGATGCCTTTTCTGCATAAATTGCTAGGAACATACAGTTTTTATTATTTGTTTTGTTAATGTGGTGAGTTGCATCGATTGTCTTATGTTGAACCATCCTTCATACTAGTTATGAATCCCATGTGGTCACAGTGAATTATGTGCTTATGGATTCTATTGGCTAGGATTTTCTTAAGAATGTTTGCATCTCATGTTCATGAGAGATATTGGTCTGTAGTTTTCCCTTTTTTTGGTAATATCTTTGCCTAGTTTTTGTATGTGGATGACACAACCCTGCTTGCTGAAACTGAGGAGGACCTGAAGCACTTGCTGCAGAAGGTCAAGGACTGCAGTCTTCAATACAGATTGAAGCTCAACATCAAGAAAACAAAGATTCTCACCACTGGGCCAATTGGCAGCATAAGTATGGATGGTGAAGAGAATGAGATCGTTAATGGTTTTAGTTTACTTGATTCCACAGTCAACACTCTTGGTTAACAGCAGCCAGGAAATTAGGACATGAATTGCATTGGGAAAGTAGCTGTGAGGGACCTCTCAAGAGTACTGAAGAGCAACGATGTCAGGCTGGAGACTAAGGTGCCCCTGATCCAGGCTATAGTATTTGCAATTACATGCTATGCATCAGAGAGTTGGACAGTGAATAGGGATGATAGAAAAAGATTCGATGCCTTTGAGCTGTGGTGGTGGAGAAGAGTGTTGACTATTCCATGGACTTCTAGGAGAACAAACAGGTTTGTCCAGGAGAGGGTGAAGCCAGAATGCTCCTTGGAGTCAAAGATTCTGAAGCTTCATCTGACATACTCTGGGGATGTTGCAAGGAGGGACTGGTCTTTGCAGAGGGACATCATGTTTGGGAGAGTGGATGGATGGCGCAGGAGAGGAAGACCTCGATGAGATGGATCTATTCTGTGAATGGAGTGGTCAGAATGAGTGTGTTTGAGACGGTGAGGTTGGCACAGGATAGAATGGCATTTAGGGCTCTTGTACATAAGGTCACTATGAGTCGCAAGCGACTCAATGGCACATAAAAACATAAACAACAACAACAACAGTTTTCGTATTAGGGTTATGCTTGCTTCATAGACTATCTCTGGGAGTGTTCCTTCTTTTCTATTTTTTTAAATAACAAGTAGAATTGATGATAAATCTTAATGTTTGGTAGAATTCAGCTCTGAAGCCATCTGGTCTAGGATTTTTTTGTGTGTGTGGGGCAAGTCTTTTTATGACCTACTCAATGTCTTCTTTTGTGATGGGTCTGTTCAAGTATTCTACATATGACCATGTCAATCTGGGAAGGATATGAGTTTCAAGGAATTTTTCCATTTGCTCTAATTTTTCAAATTTATCAGAATATAGCTTTTCATACTATTTCAGTATTATAGATTTAATTTCTCTGGTTTTGTTGTGATATCACTGCTATCAATCTTTGAGTTATTTATGTCCTTTCCTTTTTTTCTTTGCCATTGGTTTGTCAATTTTATTGAGTTTTTTGAAAAGCCAGCTCCTGGTATGATTTAAATAGTTTTTCTGTTTTCTATCTCATTGATTTCCTATAATTTCCTTTCTTCTAGAGGCTGCTGAGTTAGATTGTTGTTCACTTTCTATTTGATAAAGGTGTTGCATTAGCTCATTAATTTTGCTTCTTTCTTTATTTTTTATGTGTGCTATTACTATGAACTGCTGTCTGAGGACTGCCTTAGCTGCAACCAAGAGGACTGATATGTTGGATTTTCATTAAAGTACTTTAAGAAACTTTTAAAATTTTATTCTTTATTTCTTCTATAACCCAATCGTGATTTAGCAGTGCTTTATTTAGCTTCCACATTGGTGACTTTATAAGCTTTCTCCTCTTTTGGTTAATTTCCATTTTTATGACATTATGGTCTGAGAAGATATTTTGTATTATTTCAATGTTTTTTAATTTGTTGAAGTTTTTTGTGTCCTAATATGTGATCAGTTCTGGGGAATGCACCATGTGCACTTGAAAAGAAAGTGAGTTGAGTTTTACTTGGATGCAGTGCTCTGAATGCATCCACCAGGTTGAGTTGGTTGACTATGAAGTTTAGGTCTTCTGCATCTTTGTTAAGTTTCTTTTGCAAAGGGTGTGATATCTCCATATTTGATGGAGAGCTTTGCTGGATACAGGATCCTCGGTTGACAGTTGTTTTTCAACTTTCTGTATATGCCATCCCAATGTCTTCTTGCTCATATGGTTAGTGCTGTAAAATCAGAACTTATTATGATTGATTTTCCTTTGTAGGTGACTCTTTGTTTTTCTTGTTCTGATTTCAGTATTCTGTCCTTGTCTTTTATTTTCCAGAATGTGACTATGATATGTCTTGATGTTTTCCTTTTTGGGTCTAGTCTATTTGATATTTGCTGAGCTTCCTAAATGTGGATTTCCTCATTCTTCATAATAGCTGGGAAGTTTTCTTCTAGTACTTCCACAATTTTTCAGTGATTTCCCTAGTCCTCTCATATTCTGGAATTTCAGTCATAAATATGTTATTCCTTTTGTGTCAGACCACATGATTCTAATGTTTTCTTCATTTTCTTTATGTCTCATCTCTGATATGTTTTTCTAGTATGTTCATGTTGAGGTTCTTGTTTTCCAGCTCACTGACTCTCTGCTCCATCTCATCTGTTCTACTGTTTTGTTATTCAAGCATGTTGGACACTTCTGCTATTTCAGTCTTAATATTCAGAATACATTTTCATGCCTTTCTGTTATTTCTAGTACTGTGTTGGTGGTTTGATGATTTTTAAAGTTCTTGTATCTCTTTATCTAGAGTTTCATTCCTTTCTTCCTTTTTTTAAAAATTTTTTTTATTTTCTTCCATAGTTGTACAAGTTCCTCCTCATCAATATAGTCATTCTGTTTCCATGTCTCTGGAGCATTGTTTTCTTAGTAGTCTCCATTGTTTCTTCCATCTTTTGCACCTTATTCTGTAGCTATTCAAATAACTCTTCATCAATATATTTTTTTTTTCTGGTTCTCTATCTCAAAGTTATTCCATTTATTTGAAGCATCCATTGTTTCTTCCATCATCTGTACTTTCATTCAGAGCTGTTTGATTGTCTCCATATTAACATACATCACCTCCCTTGTTGACTCTGGGGTATCCATGAGGTCTCTAATATTCTATGCTTTTTTTTTTGAGAAATCTTAATTTGTTTTTTCATAGTGTTTGAAATTTCTTGCTGCTTTCTTGAAAGTATGTGAAGTTTTTCTTGATAAGTGTTAGATCTTTTCTGTTGTGTCTGTGAAAATTGATGGTAGTTCTTGTATTTATAATGTTAGTGATTAGTTGCCAAGTTAAAATGTTCAGCCTATGGAGTGAACTATTCATTCTACTGTAAGTCCTTTCTGGCAACATTTGCTTTTCTTAAAGTCCTTGAGGTTCTCTCTCTGTTCTGCACTTCAGCCCTGTAGGAATCTCTCCTTGATGTAATCCCCTCACACCAACTCTATAGGCCTTCTTCATATATAAAGTGACTAAGTAGTGTGATACCCGGTGCTCTACTCAAGCAGTTTCTCATGCGCCTTTTTTTCTGGAGCTTAATGTCTTCTTTCACCTCTGGAGTGGCATGAGATTAGAGATCAGTGCTGCCAGTTCAAGCAGCTTTCATGCAGGGGTGTCTAAAGTCAGCCCTCTCTCTCTCTTGCAGAGAGCTACAAAAATTCTTTCCTGTGCTTGAAGTTCTGTATACTAAAGTCTCTGTCCTATTTGGCCCCTGGGATGACCCCACAACTATGGAAGCAAGGACCCCCGGATGGAGGGACCTATAACCCCAGGGATGCCTCAGTCCCATCTCCCTACAAGCAATGGAGAGTTCTCTGTCTATGCACAGAACCTGGCTTCCCCTCACCTTTTGCACCCTAGTGTCCTCCTTTGTTTCTCATGTGGTGGGAGATCAGGAACTCCAGCTCTGGTAGCTTATTTACAGAGACTCCCAGGTTGGTCCTCTGTCACAATGAGCTAAAAAACGTCTTTCCTCTGCTTGAAGTTCTGTATACTAAAATCTCTTGTCCTGTTTGGTCCATGGACTGGCCCTGCAGCAGCTGTGGCTTACCTCCTGATGGAAGGACCTATAAATCCCGGGATGCCTCAGTCCTGTCTCCCCACAAGCAATGGATTAGTGTTTCATCCATTTGTTGACGCATCTAAATTGATTTTGTGTCAATTCCTGGAGGCTTCTTTTGAGCTAATGCTTTCAGAGTAGCATGTACTTCTTCCTTGAAAATATTTGGTTCGTAATCATATGCAACCTCCTGAAACAGCAGACCACTGACAAATTCTTTCTGGCACATATTCATTCCATCTTCTTTTGATGCTTCCTGCATCAAAATTTCAATAATTTGCCCATAGAATACCTCATGAAACTCAAAGATTACATTTTCTCTTAAGTTTGGTTTGTTTTGCTTGCTTGTTTGTTTTTTTAGTTTGAGAAACACTGCTCATATTCTTTCGTCTGGTTTTTAACTCCAGGTTTACACATTTCATTTTAATACTTTGTATTTTCAAATACTCTTTGACAATTTTTGTTCTGCTTTTTTCACTTGACCATTTCTTCAATTAACTTTAGCTTCTGTACATACAAAAGCAAGTTTCATAGTCTTTTCTGACATCCATTTTGGTCTTCTCTTTCTTTCTTGTCTTTTTATTACCTTTTACTTTCTTCATTCATAATGTCCTTAATGTAATATTATATCTCAATTGGTCTTTGACAATTAATGCACCATGTATCAAATATATTCTTTAGCAAGTGTCTAAATTCCATTGGAATATAAGGTTGTGTTTTGCCCATAATGGACTCCTTTTATTTTCACCAACTTGAACTTGAATGTGAACAATTGGTGGCCTCTTCTGCAGTCAGCACTTGACCTTATTCTGACTGATAATATTAAGCTACTACATCATCTCTTTCCATAGATGTGGTTGGTTTGATTTCTAAGTATTCCATCTAGTTAGGTCCATGTGTATGCACACCACTGTTTTCCCCCAAAGGAATTTGCAATGAGTCATATTTAGTCTTATAAAGTCTATAATTTAATCTAGTTTTGTTTCTACCTCATTGTCACCTAGTTGAAATCTACTCATATCTGAAATAAACTCCTTGGCTATTCAAGACCCTAAATTGCACGTGAAGATAGTATACATCTTTCTTCTGCAGAACTGCTGGTGGATTTAAACCACCAGAGACGTGTGGCCTTTGGTTCAGCAGCACAACTCTCTACAAAGTATGTCATCAGAACACCTTCTCAAATACAAGGGCGTGTTTTCTAGCTACCAATCCCCTTTTCTGTTTCCAAATCTTGCATTTCAATCACTATTAATTATCAATGCATTTAATTGCCCATTTGATCAATTTCAAAGTGCAGAATTTGGTGAGAACCTTCAATTTCTTAATATTTGGCATTAATAGTTGGTGCATAAATTTTAATAATTTTATTTACTAGTGTTTTTTATAGGTGAATGACTATTATCCTATCACTGGCAGGTTGGACTTATTGACAGTGAAATGTTCTTTTCATTAGTGAATTTTCTGTTACTCTTTTTCCACTTTGTCAGTCCTGAGATAGTAGACCACTTTATCCAATTCAAAATATTGAGCCATTTCAACTCACCTATGCCTAGGATATCTATTTTTTTTTCATTGTTTCCTTTTTTACAACTTCTAATGTTCCTATGATGCTGTGAACAATCTCAATCTTTCATCATCCATCCTGATGCTGCCAATTGGTCCAGTGGTGAGGATCTTTGTCTTCTTGACATTGAGCCTTAATCCATATTGGAGGCTGCAGTCCTTGACCCTCTGCACCACGCACTTCAGGTCCTCCTCAGTTTCAGCAAGCAGGGTTGTGTCATCTGCATATCGCAGATTGTTAATAGATTTTCCACCAATCTTGACCCCACATTTCTCCTCATAGAGCCCAGCCTCCCGGATGATCTGTTCTGCATACAGGTTGAAAAGGTATGGAGATAGGATGCATCCCTGGCGTACGCCCATCCCAATTTTGAACCATGCAGTGAGATTGTTCACAGTTTCAGTTTGCTTGGCTCCACAGTCAACACTCTCGGCACCAGCAGCCAGGAAATTAGAAGACGTATTGCCATGGGAAAGTCTGCTGTTAGGGACCTCTCCAAAGTACTGAAGAGCAATGGTGTCTATTTGGAGACCAAGGTGCATCTGATACAGGCCACGGTCTTCACAATCACTTGTTATGCATCAGAGAGTTGGACAATGACTAAGGAGGATAGAAGGAGAATTGATGCCTTTGAGCTTTGGTGCTGGAGAAGAGTATTGAGGATACCATGGGCTGCTAGGAAAACAAACAGATTCATCCTGGAAAGGGTCAAACCAGGCGGCTTCTTGGAGGCAAGGATTCTGAGGCTCTATCATACTTTGGACATGTTGCAAGGAGGGACAGGTACTTGGAGAGGGACATCATGCTTGGTAGGGTGGAGGGACAGTGCAGAAGGGGAAGGTCCACTATGAGGTGGAGTGATTCAGTGACTGGGGTAATCTGGATGGGTGTGTCAGAGATGGTACGATTGGCACAAGACAGAGCAGAGTTTAGGGCTGTTGTATATGGGGTCACTATGAGTTGCAAGCCACTTGATGGCACATAACAACACAACAACAATGTTCCTAGCTTCATATCTTTGTCCTTTCCATATTATCTGCTAGGTGTTTTACTGTTTCAATACTATTTTTATTTTCATTTTAGTGAAAGTTCATAGAAGAAATTTATTTTACATTCAGTCATTTACACTCTTATATTTTAACCTTAATTATAATGTTGTTATGTGCCATCGAGTTGCCTGTGACCCATAGCAACACTATGTTCAGCAGCTCTGAAGCCTGTGCTGTCCTGAGCCAGTCTCACTAATTCTGACACACCAACCCCTATTGTTCCAGTTACTGTACCAGTCCATCTCATCTGGGGTCTTCCTCTCCTGAGCTCTCCCTCCACCCTTCCAAACATAATGTCCATCTTCAAGGACCGGTCTCCCCAGGCCACATGACCAAACTATGTGAGAGGGAGCTTAAAAATCCTGGTCTCTTAGGAAAAACTTGGTTTCATCCTCTCAAATATTCACAATTTAATAAAACTCAGTCTTCTTCATTCCTTGTTAATTCTCATTTCCATTAATCCTTCTATCCTACCTCTTCTTGTTTCCTGAACTTTATCCCTGGGAGAGTGCTGCCTTTTGATCTTGTATGATTGATTTTAAAAAAGAATTAGTACCTCCCTAGTATTGTTATTCACCTTAGAGGTTTGTTTATTATTTTGCTAAAACTTGAGCCACTGGAATGAGTTTTGTTCCAGGTTCGAAGGGTGACTAAGAAGCATAGTGCTTGGGATTCATCAATTTTTATCAGACCAGTAAGCTTGTTCATTTTCACGTTTTTGTATATTGCTCCACATTTTTCTCCCTGTGTATCTAGGACCTTCTAAGGTGATCACTGTTAGAGTGATCAGCAGTAGGATCTTGGCACTACCTAGTTGTTGGGTTTTAGTCATAGGTTCATTTGGTCCATTATCCTCCAGAAAAATTGTTACTGTGCATTTTTTCTTTTCTTCCTTCTTTTTTGTTAAGGATAGAGAAAATATAAATAATTTTACCTTGGATGGCTGCTATTAAGCTTTAAAGATCCCAGTTACAATTCACCAAAGGAGGATGTAGAACATTATTTTTATGGGCTATGTTATGGTAAATTCTAAAACTCATTTCTATATAAGGACCTGGACCCAGCAACTCAGTCCCACAAAGTGTTTGGTTATGATCAAGACTTTTTACATTTCATGTTCTGATTTCAATGGATAGTTGAAATTCTTCTTTTCACTTTGAGTCAAGTCAATAAAACAGTAATAAAATAAAGGTCTCAAAAGCTATACTTTATCCATATTGTTAGTGTATTTTTAATATCTTTAGTCCAGAGGAGCTCATCTTCTAGCAATACAGTATTCTATTACTATTCATAAAGTTTTCACTCACAAGTTTTTTGGAAGTAAATTAGCATGTCTTTCTTCCTAATTTATCTTACTCTGAAAGGTCTGTTAAAACTTAATCACCAAGGATGACTCAGCTCGATGGCACACAACAACAACAACATACAACAGTACAAACAACTAACAGACAACAGACATTGTATATTCTTGATATTGTGTGCCATTGTGTTGGAACTAACCCAGTTATCAGAGGAAGTAAATTACATGGCTAGAGACTGTTCATTCTTCTCCCACAGAAGAGCTAGTGGATTCATACCACATACCTTTGGAAATGGAGTGCAGCTTCTTACCACTAGGCCACCAGATCTTCCTAGTCCTTATGTAGGTCACTAACATATAGTATTAGTTTCTTCTAATCAGTTTCAGAGAAAGTATATATGTTTTTAATGTTCTTTTTCTTCTTCAGTACTCTTTTTTTTTTTTTTTCAGATAAGATAATCTCACCTGCATGAACAGGGCAGGAAAACCCCTATAGATTTAATAAGAAAAGTTAACAAAGTTGTCAGATATAAGGTTAACCCACAAAAGTTAGTGTCTTTTTTATTAGTAATTCTAATGAGGAGAAAATAGGACATGGAGGCACAGGGCCATGAGTGTCTCTCTGAAAGGGGCAGGGGAGAGATAATAGACCAGCCCCTCACTGCCCCAAACAGAAAATAGATAAAGAGCCCGTGTCCCTTGCCCCACTGTGCCTCTAGAGACATACCGACAGCAAGAGGTTCCTTTATTTGTTGCTCACTCACAGACTTACAGTTATGGTACCCACCATGTGGTTTATTAAGGAAGGAAGCTGGAGTGTGGGAGGAGGCAAAGAATATCACCCAGTAGAAGTCCAGGTTTTAGCCCAAGTCCCAAAGCACAATTCATCAATTAGTACAGGCTCTGTACTAATCTGTTCAGCAATGAAATTCAAATCATCCAACACTCTTCTTCTCCAGCTCCACAAATCAAAGGCATAGATTCTTCTGTCATTCTTAATCATTGTCTAGCTCTCTGATGCATAGCAAGTAATTTCAAAGACCTGGAGCACACACATCTTAGTCTCCAGACTGACATCATTGCTCTTTAGCACTCTGGAGAGGTCCCTGACAGCAAATTTTCTGAATGCTATCCACTAATGTTTCATGAACTGATGCTTGATTTTTCAAAGCCGATTTTAATTAATTTTTTTTTTGTTATTTGAGTAAAGGTTTACAAATCATATTGGTTTTTCATTCACTATTTCACGCATATTTTTTGTTACAAAATTAATTACAATTTGTAAATCTAATTAATGAACTGCAGTGTATGATGAACCCCTAATTGAACCCTTTCCCATTACCTACTTGACTTACAACCACTGAAAACTCACTGGATGAAGATGACAAGGAGAGAGAGTAGCTAATGATTTTGAGCATTTCTTCATGTTTCTTGTCAGCCTGAATGTCTTCTTTAATGAAGTATCTTAAAATTTCCACCACCATACTGTAAATGGATGGTTTACTAAAGACACTTTTTAGATTATTCCCCCTAAATATTCTACTTTACTCACAAAACTTTAATACCATAGATATATTATATACTTCCATATGGGAATCACAAATCTTAGTAATAACTAAGATATTATTTATGCCCAAGAATTAATTTCTCCTACCAAACAGATTTGTCCTGGAGACAATGTTGTCCTGGAGACAACAGGCTCACTATGGTCCTAGTTGACTTGATGACATCTTCCAGCAACATCAGCAAGGGAACTCTTGTGGCTAGTCCTTACGGAGTTGGAATGTTGAAGGAAAGGTGGAGCCTCTCTAGTCGTGTGAGTTCACCAGCGGCTTTGCAAGAGAAACATGAGGTTTCTCCTCCCACATCACTACAGCCATTGAGAACCCACTAGAGGGTCAGATATGAATCAATTCCAAACTGATGGCAATGAGTTTGAGTTTGAACAACATTATGGTTAGCCCACTGTCTTAGTTCTCTAGTGATATTATAACCTAAACATCTCAAATGGATACCTTTAACAAGCAGAAACGTACTCTTTCACAGTTTAGCAGGTTAGAAGCCTAAATTCAATGTGCTAGCTTTAGGAGACGGATGCTCAAGAGAATGAGGAGGCTATCTATCTGGGAATAAATGTAGCTAGAGTGCTCCTTTTATTTGGATTCATGAACCAAGAGGCAAGAGTAATAACACTTTGTTTAACATACTTTGGACATGTTATCAGGAGGAGTCAATCGCTGAAAAAGGACATTGGACTTGGAAAGTAAAGTGTCATTGGAACTAAGGAAGATTATCGATGAGAGGATTGATGCAGTGACTGCAACAATGGACTTTAGCACAGCCGAGACTGCAAGAACAGCACAGATTCAGGAAGGATTTTGTTCTATTGTATATATGATCAGTATAGATTGGGGGCAACTTAGCAGCACTTGACAACAACAATAATTATTAATCAACTTGGAGTTCTAGAAGTAGGCTTTCTCTCTGTGTTGGTTCTGGATGAAGACCTGACATTCTCCAGATGGATATCTCCATGTGTCTTGGCCTTCTCTTGTGTCAAGGAAGTTCCCACCCAGCACAAGGACCTGAATCCAAAGGACATCATCTCTCCTAGGTCATCTTTCTTGAAGGCACTGTGGATTCCCCCTCCCTTTGCTTGACTGTGTCTTGTTTTATCTTTTTTTAAAAAAATTATTTTATATTGGTTTTCATACACAATTCATATACATTTTGTTTCACATATTCCTTCATTCACAATGTAGTTCACTCATTCCCATACATTGTGTTTTATAAAATTAATCACCATTCTTATATGCCCACTTTCACCTCAACTTTTCTTGTCTTTCTCAAATCCTTCACCCCTCCCCTTTTCCCAGAGAAGCTCTCCTTACATCAGATCAGGGTGATGGCAGGATTACACTGTTGCACATCACCCTTAATCCGTTTATAACAGACTGACTTATCAGAGAATGGGGATCATTACATAACTGTTACCTTATATTATTACATCCCAAACCTGAGCACCATGACTAAGCTAACCAAATATGTATTTTTGGAGTAAACAATACAATCCATAATATCCATACAGAAATTTGGACTCCATTTGATTTAAAGTCCTAAAATAAAAGCTGAAAATGAAAAGTTAATGGGAAAAAGAAAAAAGAAAGATCTAGAAGATTACCCCTCCCGACTTGTATGTGTGGCAAAGCTTTTGTTTTTTTTTTAAATAATTTATTTATTTTTTATTTCAATGAACTACAAATCTACAGAGATTTTGGAATTCCATTCATTCATTGTTGCACTTTTCTCCCCGCCCCCACCTTTACCCCCTTCCGTTTGCTCCTCTCCTTGAAAAGCAAAAGAAAAACTCCTTCATTG
>NW_006399771.1:19400189-19423143 GCF_000299155.1 Elephantulus edwardii | reverse complement strand
TTTGTTGATGGGCACTTAGGTTGTTTCCAACTCCTTGCTATTGTAAACAAAGCCGTGATAAACATGGGTATGCATATATCTGCTTGGATGACGGTTATGGTCTCTTCGGGGTATATTCCCAGTAGTGGAATTGCTGGGTCAAATGGTATCTCTATTTGCAACTTTTTGAGAAAGCACTACACCGCTTTCCACAGTGGTTGCACCATTTTACACTCCCACCAACAGTGAATAAGGGTTCCAGTCTCGCCACAACCTCGTGTGGCAAAGCTTTTAAATCAGCTTCCAAAAGTGCAAGCTCTAAAATTTAAAAAAAAATAAATAAATGGAAAGGACATTAAAATTAAGAATTTCTGTTTATGGAGAGAAATAAATCACAAACTAAAATAACTAAATACAACAAAGGATAAATACCTACAGTAAATAAACCTTTTGTTCATTAAACAAGAAAATTACAAAGTAGAGGAAAAGTGGTTTAAGAGTGTGAACATGACATTTATGTAAAGAGAAACTCAAATGTCAAACATATGAAGCCATTTTCAACTTCACAAGTAACCAGAAAATACTGTAGAGGTTAATATTTTTGGAGGAGAAAAGTCGCAGAACCAAAAGTCATGGGAAGAAAATTTTGTGGATAGTAAAAGCAACAGAAATCTTAAGAAAATGAGTGGAAGTAAGGGTTTGTAGATTACTGCATCAAGAAAGGATTATCAGATGATATGAACTTCAGAGAGTGGTGTTTATGGAGGAGAGAGAGAAAATTGTGTAAAAGAAGATCACCTTAGTTCTGGGCTAGCTTTTCAAGGAGGTATGCACAGCAAATAGCCTTGAAAGACAGAAAGAGCAAAGGGCAGGTGTGTTTACCGACTACAAAAAAGAAATGTCTACATTTGAGTCAAAGGCCAGGCAAGTTTATTATCTCTTATAAAATATTTTTATTTGCTCAGGTCATAGTTCTCCTATACAGCATTATTATCTATGTCAGTGTCACTAGGTCCTTTTTTTTGTTACTCTAAGGGAAAGAGGATTTTGGCAAACTGGCACAAGGGGAAAAATGATGCTTTGGCCAGTTCTAATGCTGTGAACAAAAAATTTTTATTTGTCTTTGACTTAGAAGTCTCAGAATTTTTGAATCAGTCTTCTGCCAGAATCTATTAAAAAGTGGCAGGTTAATCTTTAGCTTGCAAATGGGGTTAAAGCTCAGATTCTCAGTTATTGATAGGAGGCTCTTAAGTACACAAAGGCATAGTTGTACAAGGCATGTGAGCGAACACATACACAGACAACATATCATCAAAATAAAATTATTTCTGCTGGTTTACAAAGTGGATTGTGGTGAATGAATATGACTGAGGAGGGAGTGATCCATCCAGGAACTTATAGAAGTCTTCTCCAAAACATAATTCACCTGTGTTCTTCTTTGATCTTCCCTTTTATCGAATGCTTACGAAATAATTTTAAAATGCTGTAGCTTGGGTCAGATGCCCTGAGTCATCAATACGGCATTTTTGCGTTAATACTTTGAAGAGGATTTTAGAAGCAGATTTTCCCAGTGCAATGCACGATTTCATTTCTTGACTGCTGCTTCTGTAGGTATTGATTGCTTATCTAAGCAAAAAGAAATTTTGACAACTTCAATATTTTCTCCATACGGGGTTATTAGTCTAGTCAGAACCAATCCATAGCTGACCTTCCGGTGGGATTTTAGAGGCAGTAAATCACATGGAGGAGATTGGCTATTTTTCTCCCATGGAGCGGTGATTAGATTAAAACCACATTTCTTTGTACTGGCAGCACAAGTCCTAATCACTTTTAGCAAGCAACGTTGTGTCATCTGCGTAATGCAAGCTGATGATGAGACTTCCTCTCATCCTGATGCCACATTTCTCCTCAGAGTCCAACGTCTCTAATGATTTGCTCAGCATACAGACTGAATAGGTATGGAGAGAGGATACAACCCTGACTCACACTTTCCTTCATTTTAAACGATGCAGAGTTCCCTTGCTTTGTTCACACAACAGTTTCGTGGTCTAGATCTAGGTTTATTATAAGCATAATTGTTCTGGGATTCCTATTTTTGTCAATATTCTCCATAATTTGCATGTTCCACAAAGTCAAATACCTGTGTTTGGTCAATAAAACACAAATAGACAAACTTCTGCTTTTCTCTGCTTTCATCCAACATCCATATGACATCTACAATGATATACCTGGTGCAACAGCCTCTTCTAAACCTGACTTGAACTTCTAGCAGTTCTCTGTCAATGTACTTACTGTCTCTAGCTATTTCACATCAAGTGCTGAGGGCTGTGTTTTGCCAATACCTTCAGTACGTCTTGAACATCTTCCTTTATCACCATTGGTTCTTGTTTATACAGTAGTTCCTGAAAAATTTCAGTCTCAACTAATTCTTTTTGATACACTGTCTCTGTGTATTCTTTCCATCTTCTTTTGATGGGTCCTAGATCATTCAAGATTTTGCTCATGGCACCAGTTTTGGAATTGGAGGTGTGAATTTATTTTTCATTTCTTTTAGTTTGATAAGTTATAGGCAATGACTGTTCCTTCTATACATTTTAAAGAGTGGGAAAATGCAACATCAGTCCACATAGGACTATTCTCTAGGCTCAAACTAGAGGAAGAGAATGTAGGAGGGAAAGGATAGAAAGTCTAGAAACAAGGGCACAATACCTTCAAGTTCTTGATCTTTCAGCAAGTTCAGATTCCAAGGTTAGTTGAATAGGACTCCTTCTGGTATGTTGTTGATGTTGTTATGTGCTATCGAGTCGCCTGTGACTCATAGCAACCCTATACACAACAGCCCTAAACCCTGCTCTATCCCTTGCCAATCTTATTGTCTCTGACACACTGAGCCCCATTAACCCAGTCACTGGATCAGTACATCTCATTGAGAGTCTACCTCTCCTGCACTGCCCCTCCACCCTCCTAAGCATGCTGTCCCTCTCCAAGGACCGGTCCTCCTTGCAACATGTCCAAAGTATGTCAGACGAATCTTCAGAATCCTTGCCTCCTTGGAGCAGTCTGGTTTAACCATCTCCAGGATGAACCTGTTCATTCTCTTAGCAGTCCATGGTATATTCAATACTCTTCTCTAGCACCATATCACAAAAGAATCAGTTCTAGTATGTTGTTGTAATGTGCCATCAAGTCACCTGCAACTCATAGCAACCCTGTGTACAACAGTCCTAAGCCCTGCTCTATCCCTTGCTAATCCTATTTTCTCTGACACAACCATTCCCACCATCCCAGTCACTGAATCAATCCATCTCAAAGAGGGTCTTGCTCTCCTGCGCTGTCCCTCCACCCTCTCAAGCATGACATTCCTCTTCAAGGACTGATCCCACCTTGTAGTATGTCCAAAATATGTCAGATGAAGCTTCAGAATCCATGCCTCCAAGGGATAGCCTGGCTTCACCCTCTCCGGGACAAACGTGTTTGTTTTCCTAGCAGTACATCGTGTATTCAATACTGTTTTCCAGCACCACAGCTCAAAGGCACCAACTCTCCTTTTATCATCCCTCGTCATTGTCCAACTCTCTGATGCATAGCAAGTAATTGAAAAGACCATGGCCTGTATATGGTGCACCTTAGTCTCTAGCATGACATCTTTGCTCTTCATTACTTTGGAGAGGTCTCTGACAACAGACTTTGGCAATGCAATTCATCTTTTAATTTCTTGGCTGCTGGTACCAAGAGTGTTGATTGTAAAGTCAAGCAAACTGAAGCTGTCAACAATCTCAATCTCTTCACCATCTATCATTATGTTGCCAATCAGCCCAGTTGTGAGAATCTTTGTTTTCTTGATGTTGAGCTTCAATCCATATTGAATGCTGCAGTCCTTGAACTTCTGCAGCAAGCACTTCAGGTCCTCCTCAATTTCAGCAAGTAGGGTTGTGTCATGTGCATACCGTAGATTGTTGAGTATACCTCCAATCCTGATGCCACACTTCTCCTCATAGAGCCCAGCCTCCAAGATAATCTGTTCCGCATATAGCTTGAAAATGGAGCTGGGACACATTCTTGACGCACACCCTTCCCAATTTTGAGCCATGCAGTGTTTTCTTGCTCTGTTCTGACGACTGTCTCCTGGTCCAAGTATAGGTTTGACATAAGCACAATCAAGTTTCTGGGATTCCCATTCTTCTCAGAGTCAGCCACAGTTGTGATCCACAGAGTCAAACTGAATTCTGGTATAGGGTCAGAAAATACTTATGATTATACTCAGAAGCCAAGCAGGTATAAATAAACCTGAGCACTGGACTATTTCAGATGAGACACGAAAGGAGGGGAAGGGAAGTCACAAGTTCGGGAGTGTATTCTCCTGTCCATGGCCAAGCATTACCCTGATTATTATGAAGAACCATTAGTGTTAAAGTCTAAAGAACTGTGGGAGCTTTCTTTAAGAGCAGAAACCTAAAATGTCATTCAAGTGCCACTTATAAATAGAGGAGAATAGAACATTAGCATTTCTTGAACTAATTTTGAAGACAGAAAAGACTAAGTTTGGGATATTGTATTTTCAAAAATGATCTTAATAATATTTTCCATGGCCTATGTTATTTTTTTTCATTTTTATTAATTTTAATAAACATTTACAGATATTTTGGATTTCTATTCATTCATTGCTGCACTTTTCTCCCTGTCCACCCCTCCCCACCAGTTCACTCCTCTCTTTGAAAAGAAAAAGAAAAAAAAATTCCTTCATTGGTATACAATTCTCCCATCCCCCCGCCCCCCACACCAAGTACACCTCTCTATGCAACCTTAATTCTGGACTCCTGTGCTAACCATAATACTCAATCATATATCGCCTCTGATTGAGTATTATATGGCTTATGTTATTCTTCAAATGGCCTGGACATGTCTCCTATTGACAAAATCAGTATCTCCTCTCCATTTAAACTGATGTGGTCCTGTAAATACAGCAGAAGTAAAGTTATATGACTTCTAAGAATATGCTTGGAAGGTAATAAAACATCCACATCATCTTCTTGGAATACTTGTTCTTGGGACATAGCTACCGTGTTCTGAGGAAGTTGAGGAATCCACGTGTGGGTGCTCCAACTGAAAGCTTAGCTGAAGACACAGATGATGGTATCATCCTCTAGACCTGTGAAGGATGACATCTATAGATGATTCCAGTCCCCAGATTTGAAGTCTTCTGTATAAAAGCTCCAACCTGGGGAAGTAAAGGCAAGTTCTTGGACCCTGCCTGAATTCTTGATCCACCAAAATCTGTGGGATAACTGTAATATTTTTGTTGTTGTTGTTGTTATGTGCCATCGAGTCGCCTGCGACTCATATTTTTATGGTGTTAAAATTTGAAGGTTTCTCAACACCTGCTATTTCAGAAGAGGACAGTCAATGCTATTTCTTTGTCTTAGTCTGGAATTTCCACTGAAACATGCAAGCCATCACAGTATGGCAAACTGACAGACAAGTGGTGATATCAAGATTGGAGGAAGACTCATTATAACCTGCATTAGCAGATGATACAACCTTACTTGCTGTAAGTGAAGAAGACTTGAGTCACTTATTGAAGATTAAAGCCTATAGACTTCAAAGATTAGTTTACATCTCAACATCAAGAGAACAAAACTCCTCAGCACTGGATCAATAGGCAACATTATGATAAATGGAGAAAAGTTTGAAGTTGTCAATGATTTAATTTTACTTGGATCCACTATCAACACCAGTGGTAGCAAAAATCAAGAAAGCTCAGTGTTGAGATGTAACTCATATTAAAGGTTGTAGTCCTTGATCTTCAGCAAGTGCGTCTTGTTCTCCTTTTCAGTGAGCAAGGTTGTGTCATCTGCATGACACAAGTTGTTGATAGGCGTCTTCCTCCGGTCCTGATGTCACAATTTTCTTCATAAAATCCACCATCTTCAGCATACAGGTTGAACTGGTATGGAGAAGAGATACAGCACAGATGCACATATATCTTGATTTTTAAACCATGCAGTATTCTCTTGTTTGCACAATAGCTTTTGGTCTAGGTACAGGTTTTGCCTGATTGGTCAGTAGAATTAAAAAGTTGTAAACAAATAAGGACTGATAATTGGAAATTATAGATTCGGTGACAGAAATGATGCTAGAGATTGAGTTATTGAATTTTGTACCATCAATGATTTATTCACTGCAAACACCTTTTTTAAAAAACACAATTAATGTCTATACATACATGATAGGCTACACAGGAGTCATATAAAACCACATCTGTGGAAAGAAGGATCAGCAGTCAAAACCAAGTCAGGTGCTGACTGTGGAAGAGATCATCAGCTGCCCATGTGCAAGTTCAAAATGAAACTGAAGAAAATGAAAACAAGTCCACAAGACCCAAAATCCAATGCTGAGTCTATCCTGTCTGAATTTATAAATTATCTCAAGAATAGGTTCAAGACATTGAATACTAATGACTGAGGACCGAATGAGCTGTCTATTAAGAAAGCACAACGTCATCATTGCAAAGACAAGGAAGAAAGAAAAGTGCAAAATGGATACCAAAAGAGACTCTGGAAATTGTGCTGTAATATAAAGTTTTACAACTTCAGAAACCTTGAAGAGGATGCCATGAGTCAGCATGAACGTCACAGCAGTGGATGTGTGAGTTCTAGTGCTTCTCAGTCGAGGAAACCAGCACATTCTAATTTCCAGATCTGAACCCTGGGGATTAAAGTAGGGTTTTTCTAAGAAAAATTGTTTCCCACAGAAATTTCTGTGAGTATTTTACTGGTATGTTTTTGTCTTCATCTTCCCTTGTTTCTTGTTCCCCAGCCTGTTTCCTTTCTTCTGTTAATGGACACTTTGAGTGACTGGTGTTGACTTAAACAGCTTTCCACTAAGATGATTAGCTCTTGTTTTCAGTACTAGACAAAACTGTTGGTATCTGTCCCTTCCTTGGTAGGAGGCTGACTTTATGTCCCCAAAGATAATTTGAATGATTTGGTAGTTAAATCCACATTGGTTTAACAACAAGAATCCATGACTTTTATCTGGGGCATAATCTATGCTGGCAAATAAAAATTGCTAAGGTGCTTTTAGGAGTGAGTTATTGAGAGAGCATCAACTCTAATTCCCAAGGGAAGCCCATTAGTATTGTGTCCCACAGAGACAGATGCTAGAGGGAAATTATAAGCAGTGACTATGCAATCGTCTGTAAGCTTTTAACCTGGCATCTGCGGGCATTTAACCACTTACACTTCTGCCCCACACTCTTTCCAAGGAGATATTCCATGGTTCATTTAGCTGATCAAGACAAGGACTAAGGCTGGAAAAGAAGTTAAAAATTATTTAAGCCATTTGTCTTATTCCCTGGGAGGAAGAAAAGTATTGCATTAGTGAATTCAGCAGTTGGAGCTGAATACCTAATGGCCTTTCATGCAGTAAAGAACAATAAAAGCAATTTCACCTGTTCTGAAAGCTTTGGCTCCTACCCCCTCCCTGCTTGAGGATTAGAAACGTCTACACTGCATGTTTTACCAAGTGGGAGAACCTGAATCTTTTTTAAATAGGAAGAAGAGATAATGGTCTCTGAATTTCATCAACAATCTATATTCCCCAAATAGAATGAGAACTGCTTCCTATATAGAAAAATGTGCACTGAGTGGAAATTTTATTTCCTGGGTATTGAATTCTAGTGATGGCAAGGGCATCCTTTTGTACACAGAAGGCCTTTTGGCCAGCTTTTCTACACTTTAAATGCACTTAACCAATGTCTTTAAGTTCTGTTGGCAATTTTGAGTGAGTTTAACCTCTAAAATGATACACATAATTTCATTTGGGGTGTAGAATTTTTTTTTTTTAAATATACCCTTGGTCATCCGTAACTTTTAGAAGACAAACACCATCATTATCATCAAAGAAGAGGGTGGGTGGGACAGATCTTTGCAAGAATGCGAGGTGGTAAATGCCATAAAGGAGCTCTTTCTTTGGATGACATGCAGCCTCAGAAACAGCTTCTTCCAACATTTTTTTTTCTTCCACCACAGAGAAACAATTAGTTCAGCACTTTAAAGATTGGTGAAAAGAAACCACTTTAGGGGAATATTCAAGAGACACAAAAGCAGTGGCTTTGATGCCTATTCCCTTCCCCCACCTCTTCCCTGGGGCAAGCAAATACCTCTATGTCATCTAAATCTTGGCACTAATTTAGTGATTAGATGGATGGTATGATTCAGTCTAATTCAGATTATGTTTTGATAAAATGATTTCCCCTAAGGATACCTTATTTTGAACTCTTGGTGGAGCGGAGAAAAAATTGTTCGATAAGAGATTAATATTTAATGTTCATGCAGCGGATAAAAGCACATCTGGATACATAAAACATTTAAATTCATGTACATCTAATAACAGCTTTCTGGTGTTAATGGGATTAACCTGCCTCGATTTTTTTATTTTTGGGTCTTTATCAGCTATATTTGAAATCTATCTCCTTCATCTTTTTTATGGCCTGCCTAAGTAAATCGGTTGTTTTCTCTTGTTGAGTCCTTATCGGGGATTTTCCTTCACATTTCCTTCTACAGAGCTTAGTCATGTGCACTAGCGTTAGGCCCTCGTTGGCTCTGGCAAAGCTTATTTTATTCCTCTACTCTATTTTCTCTTTCTTTTCTTGACTTTGGTTTCTCACTCGCCCTATACTCTAGTCTCTAGCTATTATAGACTGCTTCTACTTCTACTGCTTTCTGCTTCCAAACTCTCAATTGCCTGTCGGCTCCCCTTCCCGCCCTTCCCCAACCCTAGTTAAATTCTTTTAAAATATTCATTCATTGTTGCACATTTCCCCCTTCCCGCCCTTCCCCATGCCTGTGCTAATGACCTAGGAGGCAGTCTTTTGATTGGTGCAGCTTCCTAGCTTCCTCAAATGCCAGAGTCCATGTATTACTTTACCCTGGAACCCTGTGATTTACATAGCAAATGATGGGCATCCAACATGTGCTCCCTCTAAACCAGATCTGTCTCTTACCCTTTGCTTGAGTACAGAATAATTCATAAAAATGTAAAAGGAAAATACTGATTAATTTTATAAAATATAATTAATTGGAATGATTGTATAAAACACAATGTGGATGAAGGATAATGTGAAACACAATGTATATGATATTTTAAAGCTAACCAATACAAAATAAAAATTTAAAACAAAAAAAGCAAAATAGAATTTCTGTGTGTATATATATAGTTACAGGGTTTTAAAAGGCCTGCTATTTCAGAAGAGGATGGCCAATCATTCTTCCTAATCTGTCTTAATTTGAATGCTCAGATTTAAAACATATCTGACAGACAAGCATTTTACAGAAAAGAGCAGATGAAAGGTATTTCCCCAATTATAGAAAAAACCAATAAATTGTTCCTGCTCTTGTCAGATGTGTCTTGACTCACCCCTTTCCCTGCTCCATCAGTATTCCTTTCTACTCCCACCTACTCCATTCAACACCTATTTCCCCCTATCCAGTCCTTGATATGATGATGGCTTATATCTCAAGCTTTCTGGGCTTCTGTGATTCTGAATGCCTCAAGCTGCTGCCAGTTTCTTATGCTATGGCCAGTATCTCTTGACTTTAGGGGTCCCCAAGTTCATATCAGGTACTAGTATTAGGAAAGGCTACCTATCTCAGACAGTTCTGAGGAAAAGTCCTTTGTCTTACACTAATGTTCCAGGATTGACTTCTCGTGGCTTAGTGCCTCTTCTCTTCCATTTGCAGCACGCTATTGTCACAATGGAATAGTTTCCCAGGAGAAGGTGATGTGTCCTCTAAATCTGGTGTATAGTGCTGTTTTCTTGGCCCAAGAGCCCAAAACTATTTAAGGTCTCAGCCTTGACCTGTGGCTTCTGGGAAAAGTGGGTGTACCTGCATTATGTGGGGCCAAATTGACTCTCCGCCTCCCAAACCACATTCTGACCCAAGCTATTTAAGGTCTCTGAAGAACAACGATGTCAGTCTGGAGACTAAGGTGTGCCTGATCCAGGCCATAATCTTTTCATTTACTTGCTATGCATCAGAAAGCTGGACAATGACTAAGGATAACAGAGGGAGAATTGATGCCTTTGAGCTGTGGTGCTGGAGAAGAACATCCTGGAGAGTGTGAGACCAAGCCGCTCCTTGGAGGCAAGGACTCTGAAGCTTCATCTGACATTGTCTGGACATGTTGCAAGGAGGGACCAGTCCTTGGAGAGGGAAGTCATTCTTGGGAGGGTGGAGGGGACAGTGCAAGAGAGAAAGACCCTCGATGAGATGGATTGATTCAGTGACTGGGGTAATCGGGATGAGTGTGTCGGAGACAGTGAGGTTGGCACAGGATAGAGCAGGGTTTAGGGCTGATGTACATAGTGTCACTATGAGTTGCAGGCAACTCAATGTTGCAGACAACTCAACGGCACATAGTGACAACAACAACAACTACAACAACATGTAGTTAGACGTGTATAGGGGGAAGTGCCATGCATAGAATGAGCATGTGTCAAATATTTAGTCATTAATTAAATATTCAGTAACATGATAATGCTCATTCGAAAAGCATTTGAGTAAGTCAGTATTTAAAGGCATTGTTGTTGTTGTTATGTGCCATCAAGTTGCTTGCGACTCATAGTGACCCTATGTACAAGAGCTCTAAATGCTGTTCTATCCTGTGCCAACCTAGCCATCTCAAACACACTCATTCCCACCGCTCCAGTCACAGAATCGATCCATCTCATCAAAGGTCTTCCTCTCCTTCGCCGCCCCTCCACCCTCCCCAACATGATGTCTCTCTCCAAGGACAGGTCCCTCCTTGCAACATGCCCAAAGTATGTCAGACGAAGCTTCAGAATCCTTGACGCCAAGGAGCACTCCGGCTTCACCTTCTCCAGGACAAATCTGTTTGTTCTCCTAGCAGTCCATGATATATTCAACACTCTTCTCCAGCACCACAGCTCAAAGGCATCAATTCTCTTTCTATCAACCCTATTCACTGTCCACCTCTCTGATGCATAGCACGTAATTGCGAAGACTATAGCCCGGATGAGGCACACCATACTCTCCAGTCTGACGTCGTTGCTCTTCAGTACTCTGGAGAGGTCCCTCACAGCTGACTTTCCCAATGCAATTCTTCTCTTGATTTCCTGGCTGCTGCTACCATGAGGGTTGACTGTGGAGCCAAGTAAACTAAAACTGTTAACTATCTCAATCTCTTCACCATCCATACTGATGCTGCCAATTGGTCCAGTCATGAGAATCTTTGTTTTCTTGATGTTGAGCTTCAGTCCATATTTGAGGCTGCAGTCCTTGATCTTTTGCAGCAAGCACTTCAGGTTCTCCTCAGTTTCAGCAAGCAGGGTTGTGTCATCTGCATAATAGTAGAGTATACAAATATTAGAATAACCTTATTAGGTTAAATGTCAAATTAGTTAATGTGTAGCAGGGCAATCAAACCATAAAGTTGGAATAATCCTTCTATCAAACAGAATCATTTAATCTGTCACAGACTGGAAAAAAAAATCAACATATATATAACATGTATCTACACAATTAAGCCAATGGTAGATAGTCAAACAAAGGAATACTACCTAAGACACATGGGTAAATCTGTAAAATAAAATGCATAACATTTAAAAGTCATGCTGTATTTCTCTTGCCTTATTTCTAAGTTTTGAGTATTTGTCTTAATATTTTCACCCTCATTTTAAAATAGCACAAGTGTAAGGATTACCCATCCTAAACTTTTTACCTAGGCTTCCTCTGATAATTTATTTCAACCATTTTTTCTACAGCTGTGATATTGTTGTTGGTGGTGGTGGTAAGTGTCATTGAGTCCAGCACAATTTATGAATAAAATGGCGCATTGTGGCCAGGTCTTAGGTTAAGTCCAGCAGAGAAACCTCTAGTCATGGCAGCATGTTACCTTTAAACTGTTTTTGAGTTTTAGTCAAGGAGCTATTCATGGAGCTTAGGGAGCCGTACTCCATTATGAGCTGCACTCTTAAACAAAGGTCTTGCTCCTCTGGCGGTTCTCCAAAGCTCTACAGGAAGAATGATCCGCAGTCTCCTCCCATGCAATATACAGCCTCAAAAACTCAAGGAATACTATGCTGCATTGAAAAACAAGGAACTCATGCAATATTATTAAAAATGGGTGACCCTGGAGGACATTATGCTGAGTGAAGTATCACAGTCACAAAGGGACAAATGCTATATGGTGAGACTGTTGTAGAATGAGGCTGGCATTGGGGTGGGGGTAAGACTGAGAAAAACTGGATGAAATATGTTTACGGCATTGAAGTCTATTGGGGAGAGAATAGTCTAAAAGTATTATATTTTAGGGCATTATTTTTATCGTAGGAGTATGCAATGAGGGTTGCAGAGTGGATTATATTTGGGAGTAGGGGGTGTGGCTTGGGGAGGGGCTGGGTGGATTGTGTACCAATGAGGGAGTTTTTCTTGTGCTTTTCAAGGAGAGGAGCAAATGGGGGGAGAGGGGAGGGGTTTGTGCGGGGAGAAGGGTGCAACAATGAATGAATGGAATAAAAAAAAAAAACCAACTCAAGGAACTGTCAGCTGTGAGTCAGAGCCCACTCAACAGCGGTGAGTTTTTTAGTTTGATTTATTGGGACTCCACAGGGAGTTGGCTGCTAGCCCAAAGACTGTACCTCTCTATGGGTTTAAATCTACCAACTAATCCAAAAAAGATGGACAGTCTCCTCCCTTGTAATTCACAGTCCCACACACCCACTGAAGGGTTAGCTATTTGTTCATGGACTCAACAGCACTGAGGTTGATACTGTATGGATTGTGCTTGCGTGAAACAATGCTGTTTATGCATTTAGGCTGCTGTGGAGGTGAGAGAAGTATGCATGTATCTACACAATTAAGGAGTGTCTTTCAGGTGCCCACAGGCTGTATTGAGTCAGTTCTAACTTACAGCAACCTAATGTCCAAGACAATGAAACCCTGCCCAGATCCGGTGCCATATTAACCACCTCCCCTGTGCTTAAGCCAGTTACTGAAAACAGAAAACCACTTCTAGTTGTAAAAATTCATCCTTGAACAGAATAAAAAAGAATCCAAAACACTTTATACAAACTGTTAGCTCTTATTCATAATTTTTATTCTATTCAAACCTCCCATCAGCTCACTTAGAAATAAACCCAAACATTTTTGAATACAGCTTCAGTTAACTCTCATTGATGACTTCTTATTTGTTCAAATCACGCCAAATGAACCCACAATCTGTATATAATGAGGGAAAACCATGTGTTGGCTCCTTTAAAAACACAAGGTTTGCAGAAGTGATAGGTGCACAAGAAAAAGGCCTTTGTTTTGATATTTTAATGATGCATGCAGTTGAGTCTAATTCCTAGTGACTCCAAATGACAGTAAAACTTGCTTTATTTACATTTTTTAAGGGGCATTCAATGATTTCCCATGCTGAAATCATTACTGAAAACAAATCATCAGGTCTTTCTTAAAGGAATCACTGGTAGTTTTGTTACGAACCATCAATATTTCTGTTAAAAGTTAAGTGCTTCATAAGATATATATGTATGTGGCTAAATTCATTACTGTTACCTGTTAAGGGATAGAATTGAAACCTGGTCAACCCCTTCTCTCTCTCTCTCTCTCCCATAGGAAAGGACTAAAAGCAAGGTTTTTCAGAGGAATTAGGAAAGGAAGTCAAGGACAGATGCATCAAAGTGAAGAAGACTCTTCTGAACCCCAACCAATCCCACAGGTCCCCAAGGGGGGCTAGGCTATGATCAGTCTCTTGAGATTGGGAACGTATACAAAGCAATGTACACTGAGGCTGCCTCTTTCTCTGCTGGCTGCCTGCCATAAGGTTTGGGTTCATCCCTGATACTCCAAAGATATTTTCCCCTTTCTTTCCTTTTCTCTTTAGTTCCTTTGCACTGGCTCTTTCTCTTATACGAACCATGCCTCCTTTGCATTATCTTAATAAACCTTTTTACTTGTTTTGCTAAATTACCACTGTATATATGAACTTTAATAAATGTCAATAGTTGTAGAGGGGCTTCAGGCCTTTTGTTCATAGGGTCGCTATGAGTCGTGCTTGACTCGAAGGCAATCAACAACAACTGTTCACTTATTTACAGTCATCTCAGCTCACTCCCTCATGGGAAATATTTGTGAGTGGTGAAGAGAGAAAAAGAACTTTAGATTTAGCACATTTCACTAGCTCGTGCCTGATAGAAGGCAGGAACTCAGCAAATATTGATTTTCTTGAATGGAATGTGCTGGAGGGCACTTAATTGTGACTTGCAGATGCATTCAGCCATCTTTCTCTCTAGCAGGAGACACTGAATTGCAAATTGTGCAATGAATTCTGTGAGCGCTGAGATGGAGGAAGGAGACAGGGTAAGATGAACTCCCTTCTAGTTATATGTGGTTTTGAACTTACAAAGCATAGTGTATGTAAAACAGAGAAGTTTGGTCTCAGAATGGGCCTTCACTGAGTCTGTGTCCAAGAAGCCTCCCTGAGAGATTTCACGGTACCAAGACCTGGGATTAGACCACGTCACAAGTCAAATAATAGAGCAAAGATAATTGCTATGATACTCTTGCTGGTCTCTGCAGCACAACATCGAGCAAGCAGACAGGCTGCCCAAGTTCCAGTTGCAGTTCTTTTTTTAGAATTTGGAGCTTGAATGTCTTGATGAAAACTACTGCTTACTAGCACTGTGGCCCAAAGCTTAAGTCAAGAGGTTTTGCTTGTTTGTGATGGTGGAAGTGGTGGAAATTATTAAACTGATTTCTTTGTTCCTTAACACTTTAAAGAGGTCCTTGGCAGAAGGTATGCAAATGTAATGTCTTTAGATTTCTTGACTAGTGTTACCATTGCTGTTGATTGTGGATCCAAACACACTGAAGTTACCCTCAATGTCAATCTTTTCTCCTTTTGTCATAATGTTGTCTGGTAGAACAGTTGTGAGGATTTTCATTTTCTTGGTATTGGAATATATAATCCTTATTGAAGACTGTACTCTTTGATGCTCATCAGTACATACTTCTCCTGTCCACTTTCAATAAGCAGCTTTGTGGCATCAGCATAAGACAGATTGTTGACAAGTCTTCCTCATCTGAAATCCTGAAGCCACATTCTTCTTCATATAGTCCAGATTCTGAGATGATTTGTTTATATACAGGTTGAATGTTACTATTGTTAGGTGATGTCAAGTTGGCTAAGATTCATTTCAACCCTATGAACAATGGATCTGAATTTTGCACTACTCTGTGCCATCCCCATCATCTCTCTAGTATAGGAAAGCCACTGTACAGTCACTGTGTCTTTCCATCTTGTTGAGGATCTTCCTCTCTTTCAGTGGCCCTTCACCTTTCCAAGCACAATGCCTTTTTCCAAGGACTGGCCCCTCCTAATGAAAGGAACAGGTAAGTTATGGAGGAAGCTGAGGAAAGGGTCAATAGAGAGAAGAAAGGGAGTTGCAGGTCCCAGAGCCAGGAGGAACCTTCCACTCATTATCTATCCACAAGGAGATAGCCCATGCAAGAAGTTGGCCATCACTGTCACTGGAGAAAGAACACAGGAAGTTTATGTGCTAACTTCTGTGATTGGAAGCAGCAAAGACAGTCTATATGCTGACTTCAGTGATTGGAAATGACAGAGAAAGTCTAGTGCCATCTCTGGTGATTAGCCAAAGGTCAATGGCAAAATACAAAGGGACTAACCTTATAGACATAGAGCTAAATTTATCTAATCCAAAAAACCACTAAACAATAGCAACCAAGCGCCTTCCTTCTTCAGGAGCCCCTCTTGAACACATGGGAGTTCATTCTAAACAGTCTTCAATAAACTTTACTAGAGCACATTCTTAGCCCAGCATGTGTGGTTCGTAAAATCATTCTTTGATCTCCCAACCATAACCTGGAGAAAATGGTAAAACTAAAAACATGCCCAAAGTATGCTAAATGAAGTCTCACCATCCTTGCCTCTAAAGATCATTCTGGTTACAATTTCTCCAAGACGTATCTGTTCTTTCGGCAGTTTATGGAATATTCAGTATTCTCCAACACCACTATTCAAAGGCCTTGATTTGTCTCCTGTTGTTCTCATTCATTGTCTAGCTTTCACATACATAAGAAGTAACTGAAAGGAGCAAATCTTGGATTGGGTGCATATCACCTTAGTCTTTAAACTGGCATTGTTGATCTATAGCACTTCAGAAGTGATATTGGAAGTTGAGTGATTGAATTTTATAAAATCAATTTTTTATTCATTGCAAATTATTGTTGTTAAGTGTCATTGAGTCACTTACAACTCATAGAAATCCTATGTATAAGAGCCCCAAACCCTGCTCTATCCAGTGACAATCTTATTGTCTCTTACACACCTACCACTATTACCCCAGTCACTGAATCAATCGATTTTATCAAGGGTCTTTCTCTTGTGCTGGTCCCTCCCAAGCATGATGTTTCTCTACAAGGACTGGCCCTTCTTTGTAACATGTCCAAAGTATGTCAGATGAAGCTTCAGAACCCTTGCCTCCAAGAAGCAGTCTGGTCGTACCCTCTCTAAGATGAACCTGTTTGTTCTCCTAGCAGTTCATGGTATATTCAATACTCTTCTAAAACACCACAGATCAAAGGAATAAATTCTCCTTCTATCATCCCTAGTCATTGCACAGCTTTCTGACACATAGCAAGTAATTGCAGAGACTATGGCCTGGATCAGGTGCACCTTAGTCTCCAGAATGACATTATTGTTCTTCTATACTTTAGAGAGGTCTCTGACAGAAGACTTTAAAAATGCAATTCATCTTTTAGTTTCGTGGCTGTTGGTACCAAGAGTGCAGATTGTGGAGCTAAGCAAACTGAAGCTGTTAACAATCTCAATCTCTTCACCATCTATCATGATATTGCCAATCTGCCCAGTGGTGAGAATCTTTGTTTTCTTGATGTTGAGCTTCAATCCATATTGAAGGCTATAGTCCTTGACCCTCTGCAGAAAGTGCTTCAGGTCCTCCTCAATTTCAGCTAGCAGGGTTGTGTCATTTGCATAACACAGATTGTTGATGAGTCTTCCTCTAATCCTGATGCCACATTTCTCCTCATAGAGCCCAGCCTCCTGGATAATCTCTTCTGCATATAGATTGAAAAGGTACATACAGTGTTTCCTTGCTCTCTCTGACAACTTCTTCCTGGTCCAAATATAGGTTTCACATAAGCACAACCGAGTGTTCTAGGATTCCCATTTTTCTCAGAGTCAGCCACACTTTGTTGAGATCCACACAGTCAAATGCCTTTGCATAGTCAATGAAACACAGATAGACATTACTCTGGTACTCTCTGCTTTCAGCAAATAATCCATCTAACGTTAGCTATAATATTCCTAGTACCACAGCCTCTTTTCTTATTATTAATTTTAATGAAAGTTTACAGAGACTTTGGATTTCCATTAATTCATTGTTGCACTTTTCTCCCTGCCCATCCCTCCCCCTCAGTTCACTCTTCTCTTTGAAAAGTAAAAGAAAAATTCTTTCATTGTTATACAATCCCTCGCCCCATGTCCCCTCCATTATTCAGTCTTTGTTCTGGACTCCTGTTGTGATAATAATACCTGATCATCTATCCTTTTTAAACAGTTCGCTCCCTCATCTGTTTCAATGCAGTATACATAATTTATCCCATTTTTATCAGTCTCCCCACCACATCTGATGTCAGTCCCATTTTACAACAGTGGCACTAAGCAATATTTGTCCTTTTGTGACAGATATTTCACTCAGCATAATGTCCTCCAGGGTCACCCATTTCGAATAATATTGCATGAATGCCTAGTTTTTCAACGCAGCATAGTATTCCATCATGTGAATATACCACAGCTTCTCTATCCATTCATTTGTTGATAAGCACTTGGGTTCTTTCCAACTCTTCTCTATTGTGAACAAAGCTGCGATAAACATGGGTGTGCATACCACAGCCTCTTTGAAATCTAGCCTCCACTTTTGGCAGTTCTCTGTTGATGTGCTATTCCAGTTGTTTTTGGGTAATTTTAATCAGAATCTTGCTTGCATGTGATATTAATGATATTGTTCGATAATTTCCACACTCTGTAGGGTCACCTCTCTTTGGAATGGGAACAAATATCAATCTCTTTCAGTCAGCTGGCCAGGTGGCTGTTCTCCAGATTTCTTGGTACAACTTGATGAGCAACCAGGGCAGCATCTGTTTGTTGAATCAATCGGTATGCCATCAATTCCTGGAGCCTTCATCACAACAGTCTCTTGCTCATACGTTGTTTCATGAAATTTTGCTGTGTCCACCAATTCCTTTTGGTGTAATGACAGTATGCTCTTTCCATAATCTTTTAATGATTTCTAGATTATTTAATATTCTGCCCATAGATAGCATCCTTAAGTATTGCAACTCAAAGCTTGAATTTGTTCTTCAGTTCCTTCAGCTTAAAGATGCTGAGAGAGTTCAGCCCCCTGGATTTTCTGACTCCAGCTCTTTGCACATTTCACCATAATACTTTGTCATTTCTCACTGCCCTTTGAAATCTTCTGTTCAGCTCCTTAATATCTTGATTTCTCCCCTTTGTTTTGTCTTCTTGGAACTCTAGTGCAATATTTAGAGTCCCTTCTGGCATTCATCTTCATCTTTTCTTCCTTCTCTGTCTTTGTAATGACTCCCTGCCTTCTTCCTGGAAGATACTATTATCTGGTCTTCACTCATTAGTGTTCAAGACCTCAAATCCGTCCCTGAGATGGTTTTGAAATTCAAGTAGGATGGACAAGGTCAAATTTTGGTTCCCGTGGATTTAATTTCATTTTCTCTAGTTTCAGCTTGAACTTGCATATGAGTAGTTGGTGGTCTGTTCCACAATCAGCACCTGGCCTAGTTTTCACAGTTGATATTGATCTTCTCCAGTGATTCTTTCTACAAATGTAATTGATCTGATGCCTATGCATACCATCAGGTGAAATCCATGTGTATAGCCTGTGTTTATGTTTCTTATAAAATGTATTTGCCATGAATTAATTGTTGATTGTACAAAATTCTATCATTCTATCTCCAGCTCCATTTCTTTCACCAAGTCCTTTTTTTCCAACTACAGATCCTTCTTCTCTGTTGCCAACTTTTGTATTCCCACCTATTATTATTAATGCACCTTGATTGGAGGTTCAATCGATCTCTGACTGCAAAAGTTGGTAGAAGTCTTCTATTTCCTCCTCTTTGGCTCTGGCTGTTGGTGCATATATTTGAATGATAGTGGTATTCACTGGACTTCCTTGTATGCATATGGATATTATCCTGTCACTCACAACACTGTATTTCAAGATAGATCTAGAAATGACTGTTTTAACTATGAAAGTAACCCCATTTTTCCTCACCTTTTCACCTCCTGCATAGCAGTAGATTATAGGATCATCTGATTCAAAATGTCCCGTGCCGGTCTATCTCATTTTGCCAATACCTAAAATATCAATATTTATGTGTTCCATTTCTTTCTTAACAATATCCAGTTTTCCTACATTCATGTTTCCCACATTTCATGTTCCAGTCACTAGTGTCTGATTACAAATGTTCCTCCTCCTTTGTGTTTCCATGCTTGAGAGCTTAGCCTCAATTGTCATATCGGCTTGCCTAGGTCTGCCCTATCATACATAGGGTTTACAAAGGCCTGCTATTTCGGAAGTGGATGGCAAATCCTTCTTCCACGTCTGTCTTAATTTGAATTCTCAGATTTAGAACAGTATCTAACAGACAAGTGTTTTACAGAAGAGAGCAGATGAAAGATGTTCCTCAATTACACAAATAACAAATAAATTCAGTGTTGTCCCCACCCTTGGCACATGTGCCTTGACCCACCCCTTTTCTTGCTCCACCAGCATTTCCTTCTATTCCCACCTACTCCATTCAACACCTATCTTCCCCTTTCTAGCCTTTGATAGATCTCAAGCTTTCTGGGTGTTTGTGATTCAGAATACCACAAGCTGCTGCCATTTTCTTATGCTGCAGCCAGTATCTCTTAAATTTGGGGGTCTCTAAGTTCAAATACCAGATACTAGTATTAAGAAAGTCAGTCTATCTCAGGCAGTTCTGAGAAGTCTTTTTCCCTGAACTTTGTACATCACCCCCTCCTGGGAAACTATCCCATTGTGACTACAGTGTGCTGCAAATGGAAAAGAAGAGTCAGCTAAAGAAATCAATCCTGGAGGAGAAATTTAAGTTCATTGCAAATACCTTTTAGAAAACATAAATGGTTTAGTGACATGTCAGAACGTACTCAAAGCTGATCATGTATTGGGTTTGTTAGGCTGTAAATCACATGGGGCATGGTCTTGAAATTACCTGCTTTGCATCAGAAAGCTGGACAATGAATAAGTATGACAAAAGAAGAATTGCTGCCGTTGAGCTCTGATGCTGGAAAAGAGTCTTGAACATACCATAAACTGCCAGAAGAATAAATAGGTCTGTCCTGGAGAGGGTGAAGCCAAGCTGCTTCTTGGAGGCAAGGATTTTGAAGCTGTGTCTCATATACTTTGGACATGTAGTCAGGAGGAATCAGTCCCAGGAGAAGGACTTCACACTTGGAAGAAAACAGGAACACCACCAGAGAGTGAGACCCAGGATGAGATGAATTGACTTAGTAACTGAGATAATGGGGGCAGGTATGTTGAAGACAGTGAGACCAACTTGGGATAGGGCAGAGTTCTGAGTAATTGTACATAGATGGGTTTGCTATGAATCTCAGGTGACTCGATGGCACCTAACAACAAATCATATGGGAGCAAATTGTCTACTTTTTTCTCAGAAAAACTTGTGGATTACTAGGACTACTAGAGAGAGGCATAGCCTTTGGGGAAGGATAATAACAACTTCACATGAACTTTGCTAACAGAGTCCCTAAGGTTGAATTGTTACACTATTGTTAGGTGCCATCAAGTTGAATACAACTCAAAGCGACCCCGTGAACACCAGATCTGAACCTTTTCCTATCCTGTGCCATCCGCACAATCTCTGACACATTTCAACCCATTGCCACAGTTACTGTGTCATTCATTTTGCTGAGGGTCTTCCTTCTTTTGCCATCTACCCACCTTCCCAAGAATGACGTCCCTCACCAAGTAATAACCTCTTATGAGACAAAGTTTTATCATCTTTGCCTCCACGAAGCACTCTTTCTGCACCTTCTCGAAGACCTATCTTTTTGTTATTTTGGCAGTCTGTGAAATATTCAGTACTCTTCTCCAGCAGTTTAAAGGCATCAATTCTTCTGTCATCCTCTTCTCACATCCTTATTTATTGTCCATTTCTCAGCAGCTTAGCATAGTAATATTGAATAGGTATGGTGAAATAATGCAAACTTGATACACCACTTCCCTGATTTTAAACCTTGCAATATAACCTTGTTTAGTTCGAATGACTATTTCTTGTTCATAAACAGGTTCCACATAAACACAATTGATACTTTTTTTCTAGGGAAATAAAAGGAGCACTGGTAGCCTAGTGGCAAGAAGCTGAGCTGCAATACCAATGGCACATGGTTTCGATCCACTAGCTCTGATGGACAATCTCCTCTCATGTAATTACCTACTTCTGAAAACCTACCAGAGGTCAGCTGGGGTTAATTTAGACTTGATAGTATACAACAAAAACAACAGGGAAATAAAGAGATATTATTGATTCAAACACATTCTATAGCAACACTTTTATTAAGACACAAACAAAGTAAAGACATACAAATCATTGTGCAATGAGGAAAACCATCATTATGGTGCCAAAAGATGTTCTATTGAATTGTTATTTCACTTACGAGATTAGGAGCATTGACACAGACAGGACCATTGAAGTAGGCAAAAGACCATGACTATAATACATACATAGAAAGGAGTATGGCAGGAATTCATCCTTTCTCCATACCTTCTCCATCTATATGCAGAACAGATTATTCCAGAGACTTAGCTTTATAAGGAGGAATGTGGCTTCAAGACTAGAGACAGACTCATCAACAACCTATGTTATGCAGATGACACAACCTTGCTTGCTGAAAATGAGGAGAACCTGAAGCACTTGCTCTAGAAGGTCAAGGACTTTATTCTTCAATATGGATTGAAGCTCAACATCAAGAAAACCACTGGGCCTATTGGCAGCATCATGATAGATAGTGAAAAGATTGAGATAATTAACAGTTTTAGTTTGCTTGGCTCCACAATCAATACTCGTGGTACCAGCAGCCAAGAAATCAAGAGACAAATTGCATTGGGAAAGTCAGCTGTCAGAGACCTCTTCAGAGTACTGAAGAGCAACGATGTCAGACTGGAGACTAAGGTGTGCCTGATCCTGGCCATAGTCTTTACAATTGCATGCTATGTGTCAGAGAGCTGGACAATGACTAGGGTTTGATAGGAGAATTGATGCCTTTGAGCTGTGGTGCTGGAGAAGAGTATTGAATATACCATGAACTGCTAAGAGAACAAACAAGTTTATCCTAGAGAGGGTGAGATCAGGCTGCTCCTTGGAGATGAGGATTCTGAAGCTTCATCTGACATACTCTGGACACATTGCAAGATGGGATCAATCCGTGGAGAGGGATGTCATGCATGGGAGGGTAGAGGGACAGTGCAAGAAAGGAAGACCTTCAATGAGATGGATTGATTCAGTGACTGATTGGGTCAGAGACAATAAGATTAGCACAGGACAGAGCAGGGTTTAAGATAGGGTTGCTAACAGATGCTGCCCTGGATGTGCTCACCAAGTTGTGCCAAGAAATCTAGAGAACAACCACTTGGCCAACTGACTTGGAAGAGATCTATATTTGTTCCCATTCCAAAGAAGGGTGACACAACAGAGTGTGGAAACTACAGAACAATATCATTGATTTCACATACAAGCAAGATTCTACTGAAGATTATCCAAAAACGACTGGAACAGCACATCAGCAGAGAACTGCCAGAAGTCCAGGCTGGGTTTAGAAGGGGTCGTGGTAC
>NW_006399771.1:19397522-19399085 GCF_000299155.1 Elephantulus edwardii | reverse complement strand
TGAGATGGATTGATTCAGTGACTGGGGTAATCGGGATGGGTGTGTCAGAGGCAGTGTGATTGGCACAGGACAGAGCAGGGTTTAGGGCTGTTGTACATAGGGTCTCTATGAGTCGCAAACGACTTGACGGCACATAAAAACAACAACAACAACATGAGTCGCGGGCAACTTGATGGCACATAACAACAACCTATTTATCGACAGTTTCAATTTTTTCTTCAATCTCTTTAATTTTATTCTATAGCTGTACAAGTTCCTCCTCATAAACATATTTCTTCTGGCTTCATGTCCCAGCAGTGATTGCTTTCCTAGTAATTTTCATTGTTTCTTCTATTATTTGCACCTTCTTCTGTAGCTGTTTCAGTAATTCATCAATATATTTCTTCAGGTTCTCTACCTCTAGAATATTTCCTTTATTTGTGGCTTCCATTGTTTCTTCCAACATTTGTACTTTCTTTAATAGCTTTTCTAATGTCTCCATATCAACGTATGTCATCTGTCTTCTTGACTCTGGGGTATTTATTTGGTCTGAAATAGTCTCTGCTTTTTTTTTTTTTTAGAAGACTTAATTTGTTTTCCCACAATGTTTGAAGCTACCTGCTGGTTTCTCAACATTATGGGACGTTTTTCTTGATAAGTGTTGGGCCATTTCTATTGTGTCTGCATAAGTTGGCCTTAATTCTTATTTTTATGATATTATTGATTAGTTGCCAAGTTAAAATATTCAGTCTATTGGGTGAGCCACTCACTCTAGTGAAATTCCTTTCTGGGAAAATTTGTCTTTCCTAAGGTGCTTTAGGTTCTCTTTGTTTTGTGGTATAAGACCAGGTGTTCCACTTGAGCAGTTTGTGTCTAGGGGAGTTTAAAGTCAGCTCTCTTTTTTGTAGCTCAAGGTCCCATTTGAATAAGCTGAGAATACCTTTCCCTTGCTTGTGGCTCTGTGTTCCAATGGGAAAAGTTTTTATGTACACAGAGGCTTAATCTTTAGACGGTCCCATTCCTAGTTGTGTATTGAGAATCTTTGCTTTCTTGATGCTGAGCTTCAATCCATATCGAAGGCTGCAGTCCTTGACCCTCTGCATATACATACACAAAGAAGAAAGTAAGCAGCATTATGCAGGTCCTTCCTTCTACTCTTCTACCTTCCTTCTCAACCAATATAGCAAACTGATCAATAAATGATGTACCTCTAATATCAGTAGACCTGGACTGAGCCTACTTTATCCTGATGAAGATGACTAAGGCTCCAGTCATGATTCACCTTTGTCTGGGTGCTACCAGGTGAAGATCCTCTTCAGCCCTTCCAGACCATGCATCTAGGTTCTCTCCAAAGTCCTAAAGAGTATTATATCAGTTCAGGGATTAAGGTGCACCTACTGCTGTGATTCCGTCCTGCGTAGCTGTTCTGTGCAACAGTGCTGATTTATTGCCGTCCTCTCTCACTTAAACGTGAGCCACCAACCAATGGAAGATTCGATGGATATGGACATGAGCCCCCTGCGACCTCAAAACTACCTTTTCGGTTGTGAACTGAAAGCTGACAAAGATTATCACTTTAAGGTG
>NW_006399771.1:19375289-19385376 GCF_000299155.1 Elephantulus edwardii | reverse complement strand
ATTTTAAAAAAACAAGCAAAAAAACCCCAAAACACTGTGACTCGTGTTATGTGCTGTATTTTTTTTAATAAAATCTGGTAATTAGATGATAATATTTTATCCATATTGTTATGAATATATCTTAGTTGTCATTTTACGCATCTCAAATTTTCTCCTGAGATATTGTTTTTCTCTTTCTAAAGAACATTTCTTATAAATTCCTATGGTGTATGTTTATTGGAAAGAAGTGCATCTTTAGATCTTATTCATCCTTGAAATACAATTATTTCTTGCTGCAAATTTCCAACTTAGTAATTTTTTTCAATATTTTTAAAATATTGCTTTCAGTTTCCAGGCTTTCATTTTGTTGTTTTGATATTTGCTGTCACTTAGTCATTCCTCTATAGTATATCATTTATGTCTGCTTTATTATTTTTTCTTTTATGTTCTGCAGTTTCATTATAATGGTGCATTTTCATTTATCCTGATTTATTTTCAATGTGTTTTCTGTGTCTATGCAATTATATCTTACATTGTTATAAAAATTATCATATAGTGTATCTTCAAATATTACTTTCCGTTGTTCCTCATGTTCTGGAGTTTCAATTAGACTTTCTCATTCTGTGTCACCTATCTTTTACCCTTGCTTGTATTTCCCTCCATATTTTGGCCTAAATTTCTCAAATCTATATTTTAGACTATTAATTTTCTTTTCTGTTATGTGCATTCTGCTACTTAATCTATTCATTGAGTGGTTTATTACACAATTATATATTTTAGTTTTATTTTCTTTTCTCCTTAATATATAATTTTTATTGTGATTTGAGGGAAAGTTTATGAACCAAATTGGTTTTCCAGTCAATGATTCACACCATTCTATAACATCAGTTACCATACCTACAGCGTGCTTACCCTCTGCCATTTCTTCCCAGTTATTCTCATTTCCATTAATCCTTCTTTTCTACCCCTTCCTGCCTTTGGGTTTTATCTTCTGGTAAATGTTGCTCTTTTGACCTTATGTGGTTGGCTGTTCTCAAGAGTGAGTGCCTCCTTGGTATTACTGGTCACCTTATAGGCTGTTCTATTGTTTGGCTGAAAGTTGAGCCATGAGGTTAAATTTTGTTGCAGATTTGAAGGATGACTAGCGCCATAGTCTTGGGAGTCTCTTCAGTCTCTATGGGATCATTAAGCCTGGAAATTTTTGTTTTCTTGTTTTGTTCTACATTTTCTCCCTGCTTTATCCATGATCTTCTACTGCGATTCCTGTTAGAGTGGTTAGTAGTGGTAGCAGGACACATCTAGTTCTTCTGGTCTCAGGGTTGTGAAAGTTAAGGTTCTAGTGATCCATTAGACATTTAGACTGGTTTTATACGTCTTTGTTGTACACAAGAGTGACATCCACTTCCTAAACAACATGTCTCTGGAAACTATAAACTTAGAGAAAAGAGATAGTTATAGAACAAGGTTCAGGTTTTATATTCATAGGGTTGCTATGAGACACACTCAACTTGACAGCAATCAAAAACACAACAACATACCTTTGCTTTTCTTTGCTCTTTTTTGTTCCAAGCAAGGAGAGACCTGCGATGGCTGCTGACAAGCTTTTAAGTCCCCAGTTGCTAATCACCAAAGTTGCTGTTGTACACAGTCAAATCAGAACTGATTTATAGCTGACTTTATGGTGGGTTTTCAGAGGCAGTTAATCACTTAGGAGGAGACCGTGGATCTTTCTTCCACGGAGCAGCTGGATTAGAACCATGTGCCTTCGGGATTGCAGTGCAGCTTCTTATCATTGTTGTTGTTGCTTGCCTTTGAATCGAACAGGACTCATAGCAACCCTATGAACAAAAGGCCTGAAGCCCTTCTGTAATGGTTGACACTTATCAAAGTTCGTAGAGTTTCTAGAAGCATGTTGTTTAGGAAGTGGATGCCACTCCTGCTTACAAATCTGTCTTAAACTGGCAGCTCCACCAAACACTGTCCACCATGTATAACTGTTATGGCATTTGACACCCCAGTGGCATGAGATTCAACATCACAGCAACCCCAGGTTACTTCAGTACAGCATATTGACAGAAGAGTGCTGTACCACTTAGAAGAATGTTCCTCCAAAATATAATAATAACATTAGGCCACCAAAATAGGATATAGAGTTTTTTTCTTTCTATATTATATCAGTTGACCTTGTTGTGCTCTGGAACTATGGTGCCACAGCCCTGAACTAGAAATTTATTTTATCAGGCATAATTGTTATGGTTAAGGAGTTTGCATAGCTTTGCCTCCTCTTAGTTCTGCTACATACATGGATAGATTTACAGCATACATATTTGAATCATCTTAAAAATCATTTTTGTAATATTATTTCTTACTTACATTTATGGTTTATTATTTATTTAAATAGTTTAAATGGCTTTTAATTCTTTGCCTGATATTTGATATGTACAAATAATGACTGTGTTAAACATTTTTTCAAACTTTGCAACTTGCTCAGCCATTAGTTTTTTTATGAATGCTATATACATGTGCATTATATTTTATATGGATGTATTACATAAAAAAAATACAACAGTCCTCAGATTCTGTCCTTAGAGTGTTTTTAAGTTTGGAATGTCTTAAAATAAGTTGATGTTGGAGGACATACATTGATGATGATTTGCTTCCGAGAAGATTTGTGATGTTTTGTTAGAGTCTAGGTGAATCACAGTAGGGACTATTTAATTTCTCTTTCAGGGACTCAGTATAGTCTATGTCTCCCCTACCTTGCTTCTAGTCCAAAATTACCCTCAATGTAGTGGTGGTATTAGCATTTCCTTTCAAGACATTAATTTATTTATCCTGTACTTCGGCTTATCAGTCTTAGTTTAGCTCATGGTCTTTCTCTTTTTATTCCATATAAATACAGCTAGATCTGTTATTTTTTTTTAATGCAGGTTTAGTATTTTTTTAAAAAAAAATACATGAAAGATGTCTCAGAAAACGGTTTCTTTTTTTTTTTATTCAAAACATTTATCACTGCCCAGCATAGTATTACATAATTACTTCTTCTCTCATGGTTTATCTTTTCCTCCAGAATATAAAATTCCCAAGAACAGAGACTTTGGCTCATTGCTATGTCTCAATGACTAGAATGCATGGATCAAGTCCATCAGTATACTCACTAGTATTAGGTAGTACACTAGATTCCCCAGATACAAAGATGAATATTACGGCTGAGTCAAGCAAGCAAGATTAAAGGCAAAGAATGAAAACAGATCAGTGGAGAGAATTCTTTATGTATTTTTAAAAAAGTAATGCATACTATAATTTTAATAGCCTACTATGAAATGTTTTGAGTTTGGTAGAGCTCCCAGATTAGCAGGACTGGCATTCATTTCTTAAACAACAGACCTTTGGAAATTCTATGAACATTAGAGAAACTACAATAGTTATAGAACAGGGTTCAGGTCTTTTGTTCTTTGGATCACTAAAAGTCATACTTGACGGCACTTAAGAACAAGTTGCCACTGCAGGAATGAGGAGATAATCTGTAAATGGTATGACTGAGCTGTCTTGACATCGTATAGCTTATATTTTATTTAGTTATAGCTTATATTTTATTTAGTTATTCAAAATAAAATAAGCAAGTAAACAAATCGATACAAAAGACAAATTCAGCTAAGTAGGTGCTGTAAATAGAACAGAGGATTGGAAAGAATATTGCTCATTTGTGTGTGATGCTGATACCCAGGGAAGATTGCTTTAAAGTGGTAATATTTGAGCAAAAACCTAAATGGCAAGAAGAAAGGATCCATGATCGAGTGAAAAGAAGAGAACATTTCAGTTAGAGAGCATAGCAAGTGTAACTGCACGTTTCATCCTTTCTAGAGTCACAAATCAGCCCATTGGGCCTTGTGCAGGAAAGTGAGGGGGATTTTCAATAACTTTACAAAAGCAGGCAGAGGTCCAACCACCTAGGTCCTTCATGGTTGTAGTACGAAGTCTGGATGTTGTTCAAATAAAATTGGTCCCTACTGATGGGTTCTAAGGAGGAGAGAAACATAAAAGAGTTTAAGTTTCTAAATGCTCCTTCATGTCACTGCTCCAAAAACAACTGCAGTCATCAAAAAAGGAGGCTTTATAGCCCAGTGCTGAGTTGCCCAGCATAAAATTGGTGATTTGAACTCATCCGTCACGCCACAGGAGAAAAACCTGGCAATTTGCTCCTGCAAAGATTGTTATTGTTACTGCTGTTAGATGCGACCAAGGAAATGGTGAGGAAGTCATACTTTGCCATGTAGGATGGCTGTGAGTCAGGATTGAAGAGAACTCATCAACAACCTTCATTGTACAGATGACACAAACTAGCTTACAGAAGATGAAGATTTGAAGCACTTCCTGAAGAACAACGACTACAGCATTCAGTAAGGATTTTACCTCGAAATAAAGAAAACAAAAATCCTCACCACTGAACCCAGAAGAAAACATCATGATAGGTGAAGAAAAGACCGATACTTTTAGTGGATCTACAATCTACATCCGTGGCAGGAACATTCAAGAAATCAAAAGATATAAAACATTGGGCAAATCTGCTGTTTAAGGATCTCTTTAAAGTGCTAAAGAACAAGGTGTACTTGGCCCCAACCCAAATGGTATTGCCAACTGCTTTGTAAGCATGTGAAAGTGAGGTAGTGAATAAGGAAAAGTAAAGAATAATGCCTCAGATTGGTGGTGCGGACAAAGTGTAAACCATGATCTGCCCACAGAACAAACAAATCTATCTTGGAGGAATTACAACTAAGGTACTCTATAAAGGCAAGTATGATGAGACTTCATCTGATGTACTTTGGGTATGTTGACAGAAGAGCTAGTCCTTAGGAAAAAAAAAAAAGACATCATGCTTAGAAAAACAGATAGTGAGGAAAGGTGTGGGAAGACCTTTAACAAGAGGAATTGACACAGTGTAGTGATAGATCTGAGCACGACACAGATTGTAAACATGGAGCAGTAACAGGCAAGATTACAAACTGTTGTTCATTGAGTTGCTATGAGTTAGAATTGACATTATGGCCCTTAACATGAGTTGGAAGTGACTCAACAGCACACAGCAACTACAGTAGCCCTGAAAACGGGAGATATAAATTACTGGATTATTGAATCAGGAATGACATGTAAAGAGCTTGAGCTCAGATCTCTAGCCATGTGTCTTGGTTTCCTTGTGTTGCTGTAACAAAAATATTACAAATGGGTGGCTTTTAAAAAAGAAAATGAACTTATTTGCTCACAGTTCAGAACATCAGAGCACTGGCTCTAAAGTAAAGGAGTTTTTTCTGTTGGATTTTAGAGAACAGCCTTGTTTCTTCGAGCATTTCTTGAGATTTTTTTACAATCTTCATATGGCATCTATCTTCTCTCATCAATGTTTGCTTATCTGCATCTTATATGTATGTGAAAACTGGGCAATTAACTAACTAAGACTGAAGACAATTGATGCTACTGAACTAAGCTGTTATCAAAGAGTACTAAACATAACATAGACTGCCAGAAGAATAAGCGAATCTGTACGGAAAGAAGTCAATCCAGAATATTCCCTAGAAGTGAGGATGACAAGACTTATTCAGATAGTGTGGATGTTTTCCCAGGAGGCACTAGACTCAGAAGGAAGATGTCACCTTAGGTAAAATAATGTTATCATGTGCACCTGCAACTCATAGCGACACTATGTATAACAGCTCTGAACTCTGCAATCTCCTGAGCCAGTATCACTGACTCCAGTGCACCTTTCCCTTTGCCCCAGTTAACGTGTCACTCCATCTCATCTGGGGTTTTCCTCTCCTGCACTGTACCTCCAGCCTCCCAAGTATAATGTTCTTCTCTAAGGACCGGGTCACTCCTCGCCGTGTGCCCAAAGTAGGTGAGACAGAGCTTCAAAACCCTTGCCTCCAAGAAGAAACTTGGTTTCACCCTCTCCAAGACAGGCATGTTTATTTTCTTGGAGGTCCATGATATATGTTCAATACTCTTCTCCAGCTCCACAACTCAAAGGCATCAATTCTTCTTCTGCAATCCTTATTCATTATCCATCTCTCAGTAGCATAGCCAAGTGACTGACAAGACTGTTGCCTGAATTGCCAGAGAGGATGCGAAGAGATAGGAACTCTCATATACTGGTGGTGGGATTTCATAGCAACACTATTAACAATCAACTTGAACCTTGCCGTATTCTGCACTATTCTCATTATCTCTCATGTTTCTTTAACCCACTGTTAGAATGAAATGTCAGTCCATCTTGCACAGGTTCTCCCTTTCTTTCTTTCCACCTTTCCCAGCATGATGTCTTTTCCCAAGGCCTGGCCCCTCCTGGCAACATGCCCAAAGTCTGTGAGCTGAAGTTTCACCATCTTTGCTTCTAAGACACGATTTAGATTCATTTCCTCCAAGACAGATTTGTTTATTCTTTTGAGAGCCCATGGAATATTCAGTACTCTCTTCCAACAATTCAAAGGCATTGACTCTTTTTACATTATCCTTACTCAATTGCCCAATTTTCAGATGTGTGAAAAATACCATAGCTGGGATCAGGCACTCGTTAGTCTTTAAATTGATATCCGTACTCTTTAACATATTGGAGAGGTCCTCAGTAGCCAGTAAAACTGAAAACAGGGAGCAAGGCAGATGTGGTAGGTGATGGGCTCAAGTAGTCAGAACCTGGAGTATGGAGGACCTTACCAAATCTAAGGTAAGGATTTGGCATTGTATTACTTTAGAGGAATTGGAAGAGGAAAATGTTACCAACCATCATTTAGACCAGTGGTTCATCTTGTCTATGTTAAAATGTCCCAGGAGCTTTATAAAAATAACACCTCAACCTTCAGAGATTCTTACTCAATTAGTCCCATGAGAAATTCCAGTAAAGCTATTTTTCAAAAACTCCTCAGATAATTTTGATGGAAGGTCTGGGCTGAGAACCAGATACCCTTTAAGGTAGCAAAATTGTGTGGGAAGCCAGAAAGAATTGCTTACTGAGAATCAGAAAATCAAAATGCATTTGAGTTGCTTAATTAATTAATTCATAATTAAGCAGGTAGATTTGCCTAATATGAAGCTTTGATGGAACAGAGTTTAATAACTAAGTTGCTAACTAATGGTCAATGATTCTAAAATACCAACCACTCCATGAGAAAACGATTTGGCAGTCTGCTTCTTTAAAGATTAAAGATTTAGGATCCCTACAGGGCAAAATCTTGACTAATCCAGGAAGCATCAAAAGAAAATGGATGGAATACACAGAATCACTGTACCAAAAAGAGCTAGATGGCACTGATATATTTCATGAAGTACCATATGATCATGTGCCAAAAGGAAGAAATTTAAGCTTCACTGAAGGCACTGGCCAAAAAAATAAGGCTCAGGAATAGATGGGATACCAATTGACATGTTGCAAATGACAGATGCAGCCCTGGATGTGCTCACCAGCTTATGCCAGGAAATTGGAGGACAGCTTCTTGACTAACAGAAAAGATTTAGATTTAGATTTACTTTTCATTCTCAAGAAAGGTGATCCAACAGATTATGGAAATTACCAAACAATAACACTGACATCATATGCAAACAAAACACTTCTGAAGATCATTTTTTAAAATGGCTCGAACAGTGCATAGAGAACAGTCGGAAGTCCAAGCTGTATTTAGAGGAGGCTGTGACAACAGGGATATCACTGCTGATGTCAGATGGATTCTGGCTGAAAGAAACGAATACCAGAAGAATGTCTATTTGTGTTTTGTTAACTGTGCATAGGCATTTACTATGTAGATCATAACAAATTACGGCTAACGTTGAAAAGAATGAAAACCCCATAACACTTAATTGTGCTCATGTGATACCTATACCTAGGCCAGGAGGCTGTTGTGTGAACAGCAAGGGAACACTCAATGTTTTAAAATTAAAGAAGGTGTAAATCAGGATTACATTCTTTCTCCATACCTATTCGATCTGTATGCTGAGTAAATTATTTGAGAAGCTTGATTTTATGAAGAAGAATGTAGCCTAAGAATTGGAAAAGGATTCATAAATAACCTTCACTATGCAGAAGACACAATCTTCCTTGCTGAAAATGAAGAGGACTTAAAGTATTTAGGGCAGAAGATCCATGACTCCAATAAGGATTGTGTCTGAACATTAAGAAAAGTAAAATTGTCACCACTAGACCAATAGGTTTTCAGCCTCCTATTGAAAAAGAAATTTGAGCTCAAGGGCCACAGGCCCTCAGGCCTGGTTTTAACTGTGTTTGGTCAAGCATTTTTCTAAGTAATATAGTGCTATGCTGTCCATTTGCTGTACAAAGGTAACTCATGTTTGCTGTGATACTGAACTCTGTGACACTGATGTGTCAAATGTGATAATGGTTACCCATGGTTGACAGGGTTTGGTGGAGCTCCCTGATTAAAATAAGCTTGGAAGCAGGAGTAGCATCCACTTTCAAAATAGCTTGCCTCCAGAAACCCTATGAACTTGGAGAAACTGAAAATTATACAAGTGTTCAGGTCTTTCATTCATAGGGTCGCTATGTGTCGCCTACAATTCGATGGCAATTAACAACAAGAACAGACCAATAGGTAGCATCATGACAGGGAAAAGATTGAAATTTTCAATGACTTCATCTTACTTGGCCCACATCAATAAACTTGATACCGGCAGTCAAGAGATCAGGAGAAATATTGCACAGGGAAAAGTCTGTAGTCAGGGACCGCTACAAATTATTGAGGAGCAATGATGTCACTTTGAAGACTAAGTTCCACCTGATTTAGACCATGGTCTTTTCAATCACTTGCTGTACTGGTCAGAGCTGGAAAATGAATAAGGACAACAGGAGAACTGATGTCTCTGAACTGTGGTATAGGAAAAGAGTACTGACTATCCAAGGACTGCCCAAAGAACAAACAGGTGTCTTAGAGAAGGTACAGCCAGAGTGCTCCTTGGAAGTAAAGATGATAAAGCTTCACCTCACATACTCTGGACATGTTGTATGGACAGTCTGTTCCTCAGAGAGGGACTTCATGCTTGGAAAGGTGGAGGGATGGCAAAAAAAAAGATAAAGACCCTCAACCAAGTGGATTGACACAGTGACTGCAGTAATGGGCTCAGTGTGCCAGAGATTGTGAGAATGGCACAGCATAGGGCAAGGTTCAAATCTGTTGTTCATACGTTTGTTATGAGTCATACTTGATTCAATGGTACCTAGTAACAAAAACAAGAGCATGTTGAACTCCCTTCTGATCAATACCAGAAAAGCAGTAACAAATTCTTCACCTTTGAATTTCTCTTTTCCATGATAGTTGTTATTCATCTGTTCTGTTCACATTACGTACAATACTATAGATTGTTGTTGTTATGTGCCATCAAGTTGCTTGTGACTCATAATGACCCAATGTACAACAGCTCTGAACCCTAATCTGTCTTGAGCCAATCTTACTGTCTTTTACACACCTAAACCCATGACCCCAGTCACTGAATCAATCCATCTTAGTCAGGGCTTTCCTCTCTTGCATTGTCCCTCCACCCTTCCAAGCATGACTTCCTTCTCCAAAAATATGTTCCACTTTACAACATGCCCAAAGTATGTCAGATGGAGCTTCAAACCCTTGCCTCCAAGGAGCAGCCTGATTTTACCCTCTCCAGGACGGACCTGTTTGTTCTTCTAGAAGTCCATGGTATAATTCGATGCTCTTCTCTAGCAACACACCTCAAAGGCATCAATTCTCCTTCTATAATCCTTAGTCATTGTCCAGCTTTCTAAATAGTCTTTAATTTTAAAGATGTTAATTGAGTTATTGCAACAACAATAACAGAATCATAGCAAATAAAAACCTTTGGCCTTAAAACTATTTTAATAAATACCTACTAATGGTAGGAAAGGAAAAAAGTTAACTCTGCCCTTATGTACTAAGAATTTAAGATCCTTCTTGAAATTTTTAAGATATAAAAATCAATATTATATGGATATATAATTAATCAATATATACATTCAAGAAGACAAAGATTCTTACCACTGGACCAATTGGTAGCATCAGGATGGATGGCGAAGAGATTGAGATTGTTCACAGCTTCAGTTTGCTCGGCTCCACAGTCAACA
>NW_006399771.1:19365525-19373174 GCF_000299155.1 Elephantulus edwardii | reverse complement strand
GGAAACGACTCGACGGCACATAACAACAACAGCCCTTCCTAACAACATGCCGAAAGTATGTGAGACAAAGTTTCACCAGCCTCCCCTCTAAGGAGCATCCTGGCTGCACTTCCTCTAAGGCAGAATTTCTTTTGTTCTTTTGGTGGGTTTTTTACTATCCAGGGCTCTTCTCCAATACCACAATTCAAAGGTTTCAATTATTCTGTAATCTTTATTCATTGTGCAACTTTCACATGCCAGGAAATAATCGAAAAGATCATGATTTGGTTTAGGTGCAAGTTCTTATTTTTAAACTGAAATTTGTTTAAAAAGTTACTCACTTGCAGTACTTCTGTTATAGCACCACCAGATAACCAGGAGAGATGGTAGGATCAAAGTATTAAATTCCACATACCAACCTTTTATTAATTTAACAAACAAAGTACATTCTGTTCTCTGTGCTAGGGATATATTGGTGAACAATTTAGTCCTTTGTTACTGTTTTATTTTGGAACCAACTCATAGCTGATCCTTCAGCAGGTTTTCAGAAGCAGTTAATTTAATGGGAGAAGATTGCCCGTCTTTCCTCAGCAAAGCAACTGGTGGGTTCAAAACGGGTTCCTTTCGGTTGGCAGTGCAGCTCCTTACCACTAAGCCACCAGGGCTCCCTAGTCCCTACTTATGTGACTTATCCTCTTGTAAATAAAACACAATATTAAAGAAATAAGTTTCCGGTAGCAATAAATGTTTTAGTTCTATAGAAATAAGATTATATGATTGGAAATTAGGGAAAAGGAAGGATGATGGCCAGGTTTGGTTGACAGAAATTTTACTCCAGAAGAAATTGTTAACCTGATAATATTTTAATTTAGTTGCTAACTAAAGCTCACAAAAATATCTATATTTCTGATTTTTCTAGAAAAATCTGAAGACATGGCAAAGCTGAGTCAGTATTTCCTCATGGGAATTGTTGTTGTTGTTGTTATGTGCCATCGAGTCGCCTGCGACTCATAGCGACCCTATGTACAACAGCCCTAAACGCTGCTCTGTCCTGTGCCAATCGCACTGTCTCCAATACCCCCATCCCAATTACCCCAGTCACTGAATCAATCCATCTCATAAAGGGTCTTTCCCTCCTGCATTGTCCCTCCACCCTCCCAAGCATGATGTCCCTTTCCAAGCACCGGTCCCTCCTTACAACATATCCAAAGTATGTCAGCCACCCGGTTTCACCCTCTCCTGGATGAACCTGTTTGTTTTCTTAGCAGTCCGTGGTACATTCAATACTCTTCTCCAGCGCCACAGCTCAAAGGCATCAATTCTCCTTCTATCCACCCTAGTCATTGTCCAGCTTTCTGATGCATAACAAATGATTGCAAAGACCATGGCCTGTATCAGATGCACCTTAGTCTCCAGAGAGACACCATTACTCATCGGAATACCAGTCTGAAAAGTATTCTTTCACAAGAGGGCCATGTCTTCTCCATTGCCTCATAATCCCTAGTGCTATGGTTCAAACTGTGTTAATAGAAAGATAACTTAAAGTTCCAATCCCTACCATTTTCTTGTTGCTCCAATATCCTACTCAAAGTAAAAACAAAAGTGAGAGTCATGGAGTTGGAAACAACTCATAACTATCTCAAGGAGATTTTCAGAAGTTATAAATTGCATAAGAGGACAATGTCCATCTCTCTCCTAGGGGGCAGCCTGTGGATTTGAATCATTTGCCTTTGGGATGGTAATGCAACTTTTTACCCAGTAGACTACCAGAGCTCTCCAATATCCTATTAGGATTAATAATTACTTTTATTCAATTTCTTCTAGAAATTACTGTCTGGTTCCCTAACCTGATTAGACAGAGATAAGTCCAATGTGAAATGATGGTCTATAGAAAGAATGGACTCTGGTGGCTTACTGGCAAGAAGCTGGCTGTAACCCTGAAGACACGCAGTTTGAGGTCACTACCTGCTCTGTGAGAGAAGGATGGGCAACCTCCTCTCGTGCGATTAACTACCTCTGGAAACCTGCTGGAGGGATAGCTGTGGGTTGGTTCCAACTCTACTGTGTACAACAACAACATAAAAAGAATATAAAATTTATTATACACAGCTACAATGATATTATTAATGATGAATTCATTGAAGAACATTGAAGATTATTCATTGTTGAAGAAAATGTAAATACCCTGAAAATATATAGCTCATTCATGAGAAACATTCTTTTCCTAAATTTGAGAATTATCTTTAAAAGGTCCATGACCAAAAAAAATTTAAAAAAAAAAATGTCCATGACCATACCAATAAGTGTTAGAAAAATGGGAAGACGCTTTTATGAACTATAAAGAGAAACAAACAAACTTAAAAAATCCCCTGGCCAACTATAATGGGGGGGAAAAAATGGAATTATCTTTCAATATTCTCCAGTAAAGGAGCTCTGGTGGCCTAGTGGCGGGAAGCTGTGCTGCGATACCAAAAGCATGCAGTTTGTGGCCACCAGCTGCTCTGTGAAAAAGGATGGGCAGTCTCCTCCCATGTGATTAACTTTCTCTGAAAACCTTCAGGAGGGTCGGCTATGGGTTGGTTCTGACTCTACAGTACACACAACAACAACAACAATAACAACAACAACAACAACTCTCTAATATGAAAATGTTTTTAAAGTATATGCATGGACTGCCAAGAAAACAAACAGATTCAGCCTAGAGAGAGTTAAACCAGGCTGCTCCTTGGAGGCAAGGATTCTGAGGCTTCGTCTGACGTACTTTGGATATATTGTAAGGAGGGACTGGTCCTTGATATCATGTTTGGGAGGGTGGAGGGACAGCGCAGGAGGGGAAGACCCTCTATGAGATGGATTGATTCAGTGACTGGGGTAATCGGGATGGGTGTGTCAGAGGCAATGCAATTGGCACAGGATAGAGCAGGGTTTAGGGCTGTTGTACATAGGGTCGCTATGAGTCGCAAATGACTCGACGACACATAACAACAACAACATATGAAGAGGTTGTCAAAGAGTGTGTAGCCAAAAGATGAAAAAGAATAAGAGAAGTAAGCCAAATAGTTGGTTAATTTAAAAAAAATCCTGAATTTTGTAACATCTGCGTATGATGTGTTGAGTTGCTAACTAAAAAAAGTTTGCTACAAGGTTGACAGGTCTAATCCACCAGCTGCTGTGAGGGAGAAAGATGTGAATGTGTCCTTCCATGAGGGTTTACAGCCTTGGAGACCAAGTGAAAGGTTACCAGGAGTTGGAAATGAAAAGGGCAGTAGTGGGTGTGGTGGTATTTGTCCAATTTGTAAGACTTTCTAATGTTTGTGATTTCTCAGTAAACACAGTTTTTATTTCATACCAAATATTTAATTCATAATAATGTATTGCTTTTCTTAAAGTAATTCCTCCTTCATGGTATAATTTTCAAGTTTGCAAACCTGGATCTGGTGCAGGTGGTCCTATTCCCCATCTGTTTATTGAGGAAGTTTATTTAGATCAGAGCATGTGTATCAGGTGACAGAGACCTTCACTCTTTTGAGAAACCCATGCTAGAGCATCTTTTTTGCATTTGAATAGCATAGAACAGAAGAAAAATTGTGGACAAGAGACCTGATAAATTAAGACCCTGATCATTAGTTCACTGTAAAAATGTCCTCATCAAATATGCAGGAGGAAACAGAAATCAATTATATCCAAATATTGGTGTGATTCAGGTTTTGCTCTCAATGTTATGCATGAGGGAACTTGAGCTCTTGTTGGCTCTAAGTGCAATATGGCCACATGCTGCAGCTTGCCTCTCCCTCCCCTCAGCCCCACCACCTATACCAGCAAAGGTCAGAATGCAATTTTAAGTCTCACCATATAGATTTTTCTGATAGTGGAAAATACTTGATTAAAGGTGGGGGGAAGGGTAAGTCATTAGTGTCACAATGAACAAAAAAGTGTAAACTTTACAAATACTCTCAGCAAATGTGGTCTATTAAATTTACACCAAGGTGGTGGTGGTGTTAAATGCAGTAAAATTGACCACAACTCATAGCAACCAATAGGATCTGAACTTTGCTCTATCAATGCTGTCCTCACCAGAGTCTAGATGACTAAAATTTTGTTTTCCCTACATAGTTTGATTGATGAATGATAAAAAAGGAAAAGACTGAAGTGGATTCCAGAAAGAGTGTCTTCTTTTTCAACAACAACAAAATATTTGGAGGAGGAGGTACAATAAAGAGACATTGGTAGTCTCTACTGCTATAAACACCCAACATGGTCAAACATGTTGGAAATGTTGGCGAGTTCATCTAGAGGCTTTGCTAAAGAGATACCTGGGGATTTACTTCTGAGTATTGAGTCACTGAAAATCCAGTGGAGCACAGTTCTCAGATGCACACGAGGCCACCGTGAGCTGTCATTAGTGTGACAGAGCTGGGGTGAGGGCTGCGGGGAGGAAAAAAGAAGATTTGGATTGGAACCATTTCCACTTCCAAGTTCTGCCTGAATCCTGGTTAGAGAAGTTGGCTAAAGGATTAGGGAACATTTTTAATAAGAAAAGTATGTGCCAATGTATTCACAGTGGATAGAAATAGCCATAAATATGCAAAGGAAGAAGCCAGCCCATCAGGAAACACTTATTGCCAGCCCTCTAAGAAATATGAGATGGAAAAATTATAATGAACTTACCATAAGTTTCTACGACTTAGAAATGTGGTGTTTTTTTCCGACTTCTTTCATATTTAATAGTATTGTTCATAATTTTTAAGGGGATTTAGTTATTCTTTATTCCTTATTTCTACTCCTAGAGAGATAAATTTGCCTACAATTTATTTTTGGAGAATCTAATGTTTTAATTTTGTAGTATGACAAAGGATAGAGGAAGGTTTTGATCTGTTGTGCACAGGACAGCTGTAAATCATAGTCAACTGTATGGTACCTAACAACAACATGGTAAATAATTTTTAGAATAGGGGGAAATTTTTATTTCTTTGTTGGTATTACACTGACTTTTGGAATATTCACTCAGATCCATTTTCCAAGGCCTTCTTTCATGCAATCAGTTAACTCTCAAAGGGTTAGCAGTTGTTAACTCTTCACTGTTGGGTGTGAAGTTTTCTCTTAATATGTGATTTCCTGAAAGCTCACTAGTAACCTCCTTTTTTGTTTGCTTGGCTCCATAATCAATACTCTTTGTACTAGCAGTCAGAAAATAAAAAGATAAATGGCATTGGGAAAATCTGCTGTCAGGGACCTTTCCAGAGTACCAACTGAAGAGCAAAATGTCAGTCTAGAGACTGAGGTGAACTTGATCCAGGCCATGGTCTTCACAATTACTTGCTAAGCGTCAGAGAGCTGGACAATGACTTAAGGATGATAGAAGAAGAATAGATGACTTTGAATTGCGGTGCTGGAGAAGAGTCTTGAAAATACTTTCGACTGCTAAGAAAACAAATAGGTCTGTCTTGAAGAGAGTGAAACCAAGTTTCTCCTTGGAGGCTAGGATTTGTCTCACATACTTTGGGCATTTGGCCAGGAGGGACAGGTCCTTTGAGAGGAATATAATGCACAAGTGAGGAAGACCATAGATAAGATGGTTGACTCAATGACTGGGTAATGGGGATAAGTGTCAGAGACGATCAAATTGGGTCAGGATAGAGCAGAGTTCAGAGTTGCTGTACATAGGGTACCATGAGTTAGAATCAACTCCATAGCACATAACAATGATTTTTAAATGGCTCTTCTTTTTAGTTTTTCTGTAGCACTTGACATTCCACCACCTCCTACTTTCTTAAAACTCATCTCTCAGAGTCACAAAATTCATTGCAACTTTCTCTCTGGCCATTTCACTCTCATTGTGTTGACGTCATTCTCTTCTGTTTTACAGGCTATCACGTAGCTTAGACTTGTCCAAATCTAAAATTTCCTTTCCAAGTTCAAGATTAATAGATTTCTGAATCTTTGGCCCTCCCATTGGCAGTTACGGAGATAGCAATGTTAGAGAAGAGCACTGAATAGCCCATGGACAGTCAAAAGAACAAACAGATTTGTCTTAGGGAAGGCGCAGCCAGAGTGTTTATTGGAGGGAAAGATGACGCTTTATCTCACATACTTTGGGCGTGTTGCTAGAAGAGGCTGTTCTCTGGAGAGGGATCTCATGCTCTGGAGAGACACATCATGCTTGGGCAGGTGGAGAGATGGCAAAGGAGAGGAAGACCCTCAATCAGGGGGAATTGATACAGTGACCTCAGCAATGGGCTTGAGGATGTTAGAGACAGTGGGGATGGCACAAGATAGGACAGGGTTCAGATCTGTTGTACATAGGGTCTGTATGAGTTGTTCTCAATGGCACCAAACAACAACAGCAGTCAGTAGAAGTTAACACCTTCAACTGCTAACTGCAAAGTTTGAGGTTCAAGACCAGGTGATCAGTTTACAAAAGAATCAACCATTGACAATCCTTTAGAGCACAATTCTACTCTGATACACATGAAGGCTTTATGAGTAGGTGCATTCTAACAGCTGTTTGGGATACTATGACTGACTGCTAGAATGATAGGAACACTTCTGAAGCCTGGTCATAGGATTTAGCACTAGAAAAATGGAAGCAACATGTTGTGAGAGGAAATAGAAAACCAGGGAGACCTATCAATTTCTTTCTACTACAATAACTGAAATAACAGAAGCACATCTTCTAGATTAATATTATAATTTCCCCCTATAGAACTTTAAAAGGAATGGGCTAGGAAGAAGCATTTGGCCTCTCTCCACTAACGTCAGGAGAAGGAATTGCCATCAATGGCAGCCGAAATAGATTTCTATGTGATCAGATATTCTACTCTATGTTTCAAACCCCTTCTGCTGATTCTAACACCAACTGTCCCTCCCACTGCATTCACAGCCTTTCCACTGGGTTTTATAACTCATTGCAGTAACCACAGAGAATTCACAGACAATGCTTATACTCTTGGCATTTATAAGGTGGTGGTTGTTAAGTGCCATAGAGTCATAGATGACCTATAGCGACCCTATGAACTAATGTCTTGAATACAAAACTTTCATCTTTTCTCCAACTTCATAGATTTTCTGGAGGCAAGGGTTTTTTGGGTTGTTTTGTTTTTGGAAGTGAATGACACTCCTGCTTCCAAGCCTGTTTTATTCCAGAGATCCACAAAAAGCATGCCCCAGGGCCTATTTAAATAAGAGGCCAAATCCAATCAGCTCACACCCTATTGTGAACAACAGCCACACCCTAGACTCAACCCCAGAACAGAAAACACCTTAACAGAAGCTGGCTGTTCTGCTCGTCTTCCCAACCTGGAAATAGTCCTGGACTGATGGCCAAAAAAAATTCAAACTCGTTGCCATCAAGTGGTAACTGACTTATACTGACCCTCCAATAGGTTTTTGGAGGGTACAAATTGCCCAGCAAAGATTGACTATATTTCTCTTTAGGGGCTACTGGTGGATTCAAACCACCAAAGAGGACATGCCTTTGGTTTAGCAGCATAAATTTCTATGCCATCAGGGTTCCTCATAAGGTAAAGAACAGATTACAATTCAGAATCGGAGGTGAGTCAGGTATAGTTCTTCAATTAGGACAGCCTTTTCTCAGCTTTGGCAGAGTTGGGTTTTAAGTTGTTTCTCTCTCTTCTCTCTTCTCTCTTCTCTCTTCTCTCTTCTCTCTTCTC
>NW_006399771.1:19348170-19365425 GCF_000299155.1 Elephantulus edwardii | reverse complement strand
TCTCTCTCTCTCTCTCTCTCTCTCTCTCTCTCTCTCTCTCTCTCTCTCTCCCTCGCCCTCTGCCGCCTCTCTCTCTCCTCTCTGTCTCTGTCCCTCTGTCTCTGTCTGTCTATCTCTCTTTGTTTCTGTCTCTGTATCTCTTTCTTCATATTCTGTCTTTGTAATGACTCAGGTAGGGTCTGATGGAATGGTAAAAGTGGCCATTCAGCATATTAGCATTCTAGTTGTCTAATATATGTAATATATTAAGCAATCCCAGTTAGGAGGGTGAGATTTTGGCCTCATATACTTTCGGCATGTTATCAGGATAGAACAGTCCCTAGAGAAAGACACCATGCTTGGAAAAGTAGAGCATCAATTTGAAAGAAGAAAGGCCTCTATGATATGGATTGATACCGTGGTTGCAACAGTGGGCTCAAGCACATCCACAGTTGTGAAGATGGTACAGAGTTGAGCAAGATTTTATTCTCTTGTACATTGGGTAGCTATGACTCAGAGCTGATTTGACAGAATCTACCAACAATAACAACCCAGAAGGTGATATTTATTCACCTTATTTACATTATTTGCAAATGATGTGATCACTATGGTGGGTCACAAACACCTCATATTAGCATTGTCCTACCTAGTTATGAGTTGGTTTTTAGAGACAGTAAGTTACCCGGAAGGAGATTGTCCTTCTACTCCCATGGAGTACGTGATGGATTTGAACTGTGTGTCTTTGGGATTGCAGTACAATTTCTTACCACTAGGTCACCAGAGCTCCACCAGAGTCAATTGGTATGCCAATTGACATATTTCAGCAAACAGATACTGTTTTGACATGCTGCTCTCCTGGTTGTGCCAAGAAATCTGGAGAACAACTACCTGGAAGAAATCTATATTTGTTGTTGTTGTTGTTGTTATGTGCCGTCGAGTCGCCTGCGACTCATAGCAACCCTATGACTCATAGTGACCCTATGACTCATAGCGACCCTAGCGACCTATATTTATTCCTCTTAAAAAAAAGTGATACCAAAGAGTGTGGAAATTATAGAACAATATCCTGTTAAAAATTATCAGAAAACTACTTGAACAATACATCAGCCAAGGACTACCAGATGTAGGTTTAGAAGAGGCTGTAGTACTAGAGACATTATATCTAACGTTGAATGGATCGTAGCCAAAAGCAGAGAGTCCTAGAGGAATGTCTTATCTGTGTGGACCACAACAAATTGTTGATAACCTTCAGAAGAGGGGAATTCCCGAACACTTAATTGGACTCATGTAAAACCTGTACTTGGAGCAGGAAGCAGTAGTCAGAACAGAGCAGGGAAACACTACATGGTTCAGGATCAGGAAAAGTGTGCATCAGGGATGCACCCTATGTCCATAACTTCTCACTCTATATGCAAAACAAATTATTCAGGAGGTTGGACTTTATGAGGAAAAATGTGGCATCATAATTGGAGGAAGAATTATCAACACTCTGCATTATGTAGAAGAGTTGACCTTGCTTGCTGAAACTGAGAAGGACATGAGATGTTTGCTGCAGAATGTCAAGGACTGTAGTCTTTAATATAGATTTAGCCTCAACATCAAGAAAACAAAGGTTCTCACAACTGGGCCAACTGGCAACATCATAGTAGACAGCAAAGTGATTGATATTGTCAACAGCTTTAGTTTGCTTGGCTCCCCAATCAACACTTTTGGTACTAGCAGTCAGGAAATCAAAAGACAAATTGCATTGGAAAAGTATGTTGTCAAGGACTTCTCTAGAGTACTAAAGAGCATGATGTCAGTTTGGAGGCTAAGGTGCACCTGATCCAGGCTATAGTTTCCACAATTCCTTGCTATGCATCAGAGTTGATCAATGACTAAGGATGATAGACAAAGTATCTGTGCCTTTGATTGTGGTGCTGGAGAAGAGTGTTGACCATACTATGGACTTCCAGGGGAATAAACAGGTCTGTATTGGAGAGGGTGAAATGAAGCTGCTCTTTGGAGGAATGGATTTTGTAGCTCTGTCTCACATATTTTGGGCACATGGCAAGGAGGGACCAGTCCTTGGAGAAGGACATCATACTTGGAAAGATGTAGGGATTGCACAAGAGAAGAAGGCCCAGGATGAGATGGACTGACTCAGTGACTGAAGTAATGGGATTAGGTCTGTCAGAGATTATGAGATTGGTTTAGGAAAGGGTAGGGTTCAGAGCTGTTGTACATAGGGTCACTGTGAGTCGCAGGCAATTTGATGGCACATAACAACCACCACCACCACCTAGTTATGTAGTATAAGTTACAAGCTCCGTGGCTAGAATAGTCATATTAACTAGTTTACTTCACCACAGGTAGAGTGGTTAATCATGTATGTTCTGGAATTAAAGCTCAACTTAAATATCAGGATTCCCACTTACTTGCAGCATCATGGTAGACAGCAAAGAGATTGAGATTCTTAACAGCTTTAGTTTGCTTGGCTCCACAAGTCACTTAATCTTTTTATTAGTTTCTTCTATTTTAATAAGAGAATTGCTATTGTTATTTGCCATCAGATCAGTACTGGCTTGTAGCTCACGTTCCAGTGGGTTTTCAGAGGCTGTAGATTGCATGGGAAATTGCCCATTTTCCACACATGCAGCAGCTGGTAAACTTGATCACCCTGCCTTTCACTTGACAGTGCAACACCTCACCGTTTGGCCTACAGAGCTCCCTATTAGAAGAGTAAGAATCATAGCTTCTTTTGTGGTTGTTTTGATATTTAAAAGAGAACAAACTTGGGAGGGACTGGGAAGCATTATGCTGAGTGAACTAACTCAGTCCCACAAGGACAACTATTACATACAACCATTATTGTAGAATGAGTATAAGGAGCCAAAGGGGAGGGGGAGGGGGAAGCAGAGTGATGAAGATGTGCGAGGGAGGGAGGTTAATCATGGGATTGTACAATTTGATGGGTGGGGAGTGAGGGAAATTGGAAGAATCTGTTCTGGAAAACAATGTATTAAAATTTTATAAATAAACTAGCATAATAATTAAAAAAATTTAAAAGTGAACAAGCCAGGTTCTTAGAAAATATCTAACCTATATTGTTGTTAGGTGCCATGGAATTGAAGATAACTCATAGCAACTCTATGAACCATGTATCTGAACTCTGCCCTATCCTGGGCCATCATCATCATCTCTGACATACTGGAGTGCATCACTGTGTCATTCCATCTTGTTGAAGATCTTCCTCTCTTTTGCTGACTTTTCCAAGCACAACGTCCCTTTCCAAGGAATAGCCTCTCCTAAAAACATGTCCAAAGTATGAGAGACAAACCTTCGCCATACTTGCCTCTAAGGAGCACACTGACTGCACCTTCACCAAGGCACACCTATTGATCTCCTGGCAGTCCCTGAGATATTCAGTACTCTTTTCGAACACCATGGTTCAACAATATCAATTCTTCTTCTTTCATCCTCATTCATTGTCTAGACACCAGATGCATAATAAATAATTTGTTGAAAAGACCCTGGCTTCTATACCACACAGGCTTTGGTGTCTTGCAGCAGAACAAATAAAATAGACTTCAGAAAAAAGCTACTATAAAAGATAAGGAAGGGCATTACATACTAAAGGCACAGTAGAACAAAAAGACATAACCTTGATCAACATTACACACCAAATGATAGACCTGCAAAATACATAAAACAATGGTTAGCATAATTGAAAAAAAGAGACAGCACCTCAATAGCAGTAAGAGACTTCAGCACACCACTATCATCAAAGAATAGATCAACTCAAAAGAAACTTAACAAAGATGCAGAAGAGGTAAACTATACAATTAGCCAGTTACTGGTACTGCATCCAACTAAAACTCAATTTACTTTCTTCTCAATTGTACATGGTACATTCTCCAGAATCCATCACATATTAGGACACATAACAAGCCTCAACAAATGCACAAACATTGAAACAATAAAAAGTATCTTCTCAGATCACAATGCCATAAAACTAGAAATTAAGCACAGAAGAGTAAAGCTGATAAAACCACCATGTGGAAATGGAATAGCTCTCTACATAATCGGGTTATAAAAGTTTTCAGAATCCTACAGGACCTCCACAAGAAAAATACTGATAATACAATTACAAAAAAGGCAAAAGATATGGAAAGAATTTTCACAGAGGAAGATATCCAAATGTCCACAGACACATAAAAAAATGCTCCAAATCACTGGCAATAAGAGATTCAAATCAAAACCACAATGAGACATCATCTTACTACAGTAGCAGTGGCAAAGTTTAGCAGAACAGCAAATAATAAATGTTGGAGATGATGTGGCAAGATAGGAACTCTATACACTATTGGTGGGATTGTAAAATGGAACAACCACTCTGGAAGGCAGTATGGCAATTTCTCAGAAAGCTGAACATAGAAATTCCATCTGACACAGCTATTCCACTGCTTGGAACATACCCTGAGAAAAGGAGAACTGACGCACAAACAAAAATTTGTACACCAAGATTTAATAGTAGTGCTATTCATCATTGCAAGAACACAGAAACAGCCCAAATGTCCAACCACAATGGAATAGATTGAGAAAGTATGGTGTATTCACATGATGGAATACTATGCAGCACCCAAGAGCAAAGATTTTATAAATCACTACCTAACTCGGGAGAGACTGGAGAGAATTGTGTTAAGTAAAGTAACTCAGTCCCATAAGGACAAATACTGTATAAGACTGTTGTAGAATGTGTATGAGGATTCGAGGGGAGCAGAGTGGGAGTAAAGTGGTGAGAAGCATAAGTAGGGGTGGGTTGGGATGGTTAAACATAGGGTCATACAATTTGATGGATGGAGAGAGAAGTTGGTAAAGAAAATGAGAAAGATCTGGTATGAAAAACAATATATACGAACTTTGAAAGTAAACTAGTACAAAATAAAAATTTTATTAAAAAATAGAACATAAATATTGAAAAAAAGACCATGGCCTCAATCAGATGTACTTTAGTCTTCAAACTGACATCACTGTTCCTCAGTACTTTGGAGTTTCTTTACAGCATACTTTTTTCCCCAGTGCAATACATCTAGCTTATCTCGTTGTTATTGTTAGGTGTTACTGAACTGAGTATGACCCACAACAACCCTATGAACAACAGATCTGAAACCTGTTCTATCATTAGTCATTTTCACAATATCTGACACACTTGAGCTCATGGTTGCAGTCAGTGTGTCAAGCTACCTGGTTGAGGGGTCTTCCTCTTTTTTGCCAACACTCCCCACCTTTGCAAGTATCATGGTCATGGTGGCTTTTTCCAGGACAGAGGTCATAGTAAATTATTCATGAATATTGATTGTTATTTCTTCATATAATTATCCTTTATGGATTAGCTACATGTATTTCTTGACAGATTTCTTTACTAGAAAATTCCTTCACTCTGAATTTTATCTCTATAATAAGCAGATATCTCACTCAGTTATTTATGTGATTTGATAAGCCTGAGGCTTTAGGTCAGGTAGCTTTTCTGAAACAAAAATTCATTCTGGAAATGTTGCCCTATAATCAGAGATATGACAAGAGCATCAGCTTCACATATCATTGTTTCTAGTGTGCACAAAAATACTAGCTATCAAAAGTGAGACATAGAACTTTAGCATTGTCTGCAGGGTAAATATCAGAAGTCAGAGAGTTTACTATTCATTGTTACCTCTGATGTAGACCTCCAAGTTCCTTCATGCTGGAGAGTCTTATATCATGAATACTATAGCAGTAGGTGCCCTTATAAGTGAAGTAGTTCATAGATGTGGGCTATTGTAAGCTGACAATCAAGTGAATCAGTGCAACATAGTCCAAGATTATATTCACTATCTATTGTTTCATTGTGTTCTTTTACTCAATCCCTTAATATGCCAAAATTATTTTTGAAGTCTTTGTTATATTTAGTCGACTCTTAGAAACCAGAACTATGGTGGCCAAATAGGTAAGAAACTGTGCTGCCAACCCAAATGCAGGTGGTTTAAATCCACAGCTGCTATGAAAGAAAGATGGACAGTCTCCTGTGCAATTTACTGCCTCTTAAAACCTTCTGGAGGTCAGCAGCACTCCTACACAAGGGCACAAAACAGAGGTTATTTTTTTTAAAAGTTCTGCATCCCAGAATCTACAAAGCAAGATTAACATTGTTGTTGTTGTTGTTAAGTGCTATTGAGTCATAGACAACTCATAGCTACCCTATGAAGAAAAGATCTAAACACTTGCATAACTTTCATTGTTTCTCCAGGTTCACAGGGATTCCGGAGGCAAGCTATTTCAGAGGGGGATGCCACTCCTGCTTCCAAGCTTGTTTTAGTCAGGGAGCTCCACCAAACACTGTCCACCCTGGGTAATCATGATCACATTTGACACATTGGTATCACAGTGTCAACATCCCAGTAACCACGAATTACCTCTGTGCAGCAAATGGACCTACCAGGGCTATAACACTTTGAAGAATGCTTGACAAAAAACCAATTAAAACCAGTCTGAGGGCCACAGATTAGAAGCACTTTCTGTCCACCAGGCCAACTGGGCTTTCTCTATGGATATCACAATATCAAAGAAGGAGTAAGAATTACAGACTCAGAGCACTTAGTCTCTGGATGATCATTTCTGCTAGTGTGGGCTTCAGAAATGTGTATGGTTAGAGGAAACGTTGAACTTTGCAGGAACCCTCATGAACATGAATTAAGTGATTTCACAGCCTATAGGTAGGTGCTAATGACATTCAAAGGACTTTTGCCATATTTGTTTGAAAAGTTCTGGTGGTGTAAGCGAGCTCCCTCAAAGCAGAGTGATGTGGAGCTCACATTGAGCACATACTCTGCTCATCAATCTCTCGACCCTGAAAGGAGCCATAATGGGTAAGAGGAAGGATGCAAAAGCATCTCCGTAGCCCCGTATTAAACTTCAATTTAGTAACAGCAGAATTCTTGTAGCTATGAATGGCTTGTTCAAGGATCAAACCACTAAAATGGAAAAAAAACCCCACCAGAAACCAAAGACATCAAAGAAACACACTGAATTAACATATTCATCCTTTGGCAAACATAACCAAAAAATGTCTTTTTTAAATCTCCATTCTTTATTGATTAGACATCAAAGAGTTCCTACTGTGCAGAAATCATATTCACGTAATGAAGTTAGAGGGGAAAAAATCTTTTGGTCAAAACATAGGTTTTAATATGTATTATAAAAATCATACAGAAGGAAAAAATATTTTAAATACATTAAGTACAGGAAGCCTTCAATTCTAGCTCATATTTTATATGACATAAAAGAATTCATGTTGGAAAGAAGATGGAAGAAATATTCTCGGTGTGATAAGTATTTTAACTGCTGTTCAAATATTTTCATCACCAGAGAACATAGACCCAATGAAATGTAAAAACTGCTTAGTGTAGAATCTCAAGAATATAGTGGAATGTAGGATTCCCATTTGGAAACTGGATTTTTTAATAGATAACTTCTCAACAAGAAGACTCATCTTATTACATTGTTATTTTTCCCAGGAAAATTCCACTCAGAAATGGTTATTGGTTGCACTACTGAAGATGTTCGAGACACTTCTTGTCACTCTGACATTTTCTTTTCTCCAATGGATATTGTCCAAGGCACAATCCCACACTTATATTTCTATGCTTGGAAATGCCCTGTTTTCTTAACTTAGAATCATAACTGTCTTTTCTTTTGTCCAACTAACTTGGACTTTGCCAAGAAGAGTTCATAATTCTTTCTGAAGACCCCAGATGAGATGGATTGATACAGTAACTGAAGCAATAGGGTTAGGTATGTCAGACTCAGTGAGACTGGGTGAGGATAGGGCAGGCTTCAGAGCTGTTGTACATAGGGTTGTTATGAGCTGTGTGGGTGACTCAATTACACATAACAAAAACAACAATACTTCATTGCCTAGCATTTTAATTGTAACTCTGTCATGAATTTTAATTATTATTCAGTTGTTCTTGGATGAGTAGATATTTTTGCAGGGCAAAGATAAAATGTTTTATGTAGTTTAATATTTTCAGAAACATTTGTTGTTGTTGTTATGTGCCGTCGAGTCGTTTGCGACTCATAGCGACTCTATGTACAATAGCCTTAAACCCTGCTCTATCCTGTGCCAATTGCACTGCCTCTAACACACCAATCCCGATTACTCCAGTCACTCAATCAATCCACCTCATAGAGGGTGTTCCCCTCTTGCACCGTCCTTCCACCCTCCCAAGTATGATGTCCCTCTCCAAGGACCTGTTCCTCCTTGCAACATGCCCAAAGTATGTCAGACGAAGCCCCAGAATCCTTGCCTCCAAGGAGCAGCTTGGTTTAACCCTCTCCAGGATGAATCTGTTTGTTTTCTTGGCAGTCCATGGTACCCTCAATACTCTTCTCCAGCACCAAAGCTCAAAGGCATCAATTCTCCTTCTGTCCTCCCTAGTCATTGTCCAACTTTTTGATGCATAACAAGTGATTGCAAAGACCATGGCCTTTATCAGGCGCACCTTAGTCTCCAGAGAGACACCGTTGCTCTTGAATACTTTAGAGAGGTCCCTAACAGCAGACTTTCCCATCGCAATACATTTTTTGATTTCCTGGCTGCTGATGCCAAGAGTGTTGACCGTGGAGCCGAGCAAACTGAAACATTTGTAGCAAAAAAAAAAAGAAAGAAAGAAAAGGAAGAGTACAAATAAATAATTTTCTTATACTCCTATAATACAAGAAGTAAGTACTACAGAGAATTAATGAAAGACAGTCATTTTTCCCTAAAAGAAGAAGCAACAGTATGATAAAATAAAAGCCAGTGATGTGAACACTTCACAATGACCTGATGTGACGTCTCTGTGTCAGAGAAACAATGTGCCCCATAGGGTTTCAGTAGCTGTTTTTCCAGAAGCAAATCACCAAGCTTTCCTTGGAGGGCATCTATAAGCTGACTCAGAATACCATTAACGGTTTGAACCCCAAGGTTCTACCAAAAGAACAAAAGCTAGTTATAGACTCAGTGCAGCCAGAATCCTATGAGGAAGCAGGGGCTGTGAGACTTTTCTCACATATTTTGGACATGTTATCAGGAGGTGCTACTCCTTGGAAAGTGGGGAGTTCAGTGAAAGAGAAGAGATCTCTCAACAAGATGAATTGACACAGTGACTGGAGCAGGAGGCTTGAACTCAGACGAGATTGTATGATGCAAGATTGGGCAGAATTTTGATCCATTGTATGTAGAGTTTCTTTGAGTTGGAGTCACCTCAACATCAGCTAACAGCAACAGGGGCTCTGGGGAAAGAAATCTTGCAGTCAATGAGATCAATTATGGCAAATACAAATAAGCTGTTTTACCAACCAATTTCATTTTTCTTCCTGGGCCTTTACTAAGTACAATCAAGGTGGACCCAAATCATAACAACCCTAGGTACAACAGAGGAAAACACTGCATCATCCTGTGCTATCTTCAGAAACACCGCCACATTGAAACTCATTCTTGTAGTCACTGGGTCAATTCATCTTATTGGGGGTTTTCCTCTTTTTCAATGACCTTCTACCTTAACAAGCATGATGTCCTTCTCCAGGATTTGGTCCCTTCTAATAACATCGTCAAACTATGTGATATGAAGTTTCTCTATCCTCACTTCCAAGAAGTATTTCGACTTGTATTTCTTCCAAGACAGATTTGGGTGTTAACTAGACAATATTTCTGAGTTAATTTTGATCGGGTGACAAAGTCCTAATCAATAGAATGTTAGTTGAAATTATGGATGTCATTTCTAGGACTGGTCTATAAAATCCTCTCATACCCTTTTTCATCGTTCTAGTTTGTCATAGCAACAACAACAAAGCAACAATGTCAGTCTAGAGACTTAAGTTGTGTGTGATCCATGCCATGGTCTTCACAATTACTTGCTATGCATCAGGAAGTTTACAGTGACTAAAGATGACAGAAGAAGATTCAATGTCCTTGAGTTGTGGTTCTGGAGAAGAGTCTAGAACATATCATGGACTGCCAACAAAACAAATAAGTCTGTCTAGGGGAGGGTGAAACCAAGTTTCCTTAGAGACTAGGATTTTGAAGCTCTGTCTAATATACTTTGGGCATGTGGCCAGGAGGGGCTGGTCCTTGATTATTCTTGGAAGGATGGAGAGTTCAGGAGAGGAGACCCCAGATGAGATGGATTGATACAGTAACTGGGGCAATGGGGGTAGGTGTGTCAGGGTAGAGCAGGCTTCAGAGCTGTTGTACACAGGGTCGCTATAAGTCACAGGTGATTCAATGTCACATAATAAGTTTAATGTAGATAAACTATGAAAGTCATATGTTGAGGATGGAGGAAGAGTCAGTCCGTCATGGAGAAAAGTAATTTATCTTCAGGAACATTCATTTTTAATTTCATGTATGTAAGAAGCAAATTTTACTGTGTTTGACCTATGGTTTACTATGGGAATTATTTGTTATAACAGTTAATATTATTTTAACCACTATAACAGTGATCTGTAAAGCATTACACTTCAAATGAAGTTAGCTTCAATACTTTTTTCTATAAACCACTGCTATCTCTCAACTTTATTCAGATTTTCTCCCATATTTTATTCCCAATATTGATGTAGGTCTTGGCCAAGAATGTAACTGAATGAAGTATTATTTTATACCGTGAAGTCTTCAGTCAATTAATCTGAGTTAATTTCTATTTTGCCGCTTAATAATTAACTGCATTATTTCTGGCATTTTAACTGACCCGTCTCTATATATCTTACTTTCCTATCTGTTAAATGAAGGTAATAATGCTGCCTCAGAGTTTTACTGTGAAGATTTCAAGATATAATGTGTGAAAATATCTCGGGACTATGTCATTATAGTTGTTGTTGTTGTTGTTAGGTGCCGTCAAGTCAAGCACAACTCATAATGACCCTATGAACAAGATCTGAACCCTGTTCTGTCCTGCGCCATCCTTACACTTCCTGACACACAAGCGTCCATTGCAACAGTCACCTTGTCAATCCATCTGGTTGAGGATCTTCTTTTCCTTCACCAACCCTCCACCCTTCCCAACATCATGTCCCTCTCCTAGCAACATGTCCAAGTATGTGAGGCAGAGCCTCATCATTCTTGCCTCCAAAGAGTACTCGGCTGCAACCTCTCCAAGACATATCTGTTTGTTCTCTTGGCTGTTCGTGGGATGTTCAGTGCTATTCTCTAACATCACAGCTCAGAGGCATCAACTTTTTTTCTGTCATCGTTATTCATTGTCCAGCTCTCGGATGCATACATAGTAATCGGAAAAGCTATGATGCACCTTAGTCTTCAAACTGACATCAGTTGCTGTTGTTGTTGTTGTTATAGTTGATTCCCTTCGAGTCAAGCACGACTCATAGCAACCCCAAGAACAAAAGGCCTGAAGCTCCTCTACAACTATCATTATTTATCAAAGTTCATAGTTTCTCGAGGCATGTTGTTTAGAGAGTTAATGCCTTCAAACTGACATCAGTACTCCTCAATAATTTGGACAGGTTCCTAACTGCGGATTTTCCCAGTGAATGCATCTCCATCTCCTTATTTTCTTACTGCTTGTACCAAGGGTGTTAATTGTGGATCCAAGCAAGATGAAGCTGTTGGCAGTTTCAATCTCCTCTCTATCCAACATGACGCTGCCTATTGGTCCAGTGGTCAGAATCTTTGTTTTCTTGATACTGAGACACAATCCATACCAAATGCTGCATTCCTTGATCTTCTGCAACAAGTACTTCAAGCCCTCCTCACTTTCAGCAAGCAAGGTTATGTTATCTACAGGTTATTGATGAGCCTCCTTCCAATCCAGATGCCACATTCGTCCTCACAGAATCCAGCTATTCGGATAATTTGCTCAGATCTTACTCAGAGCATACAGAGTGTTTAATTAATTAGGTTAACCATGATTAAAAATCTTGTGAAAAATAAAAGTATCCTTGCCTTTGAGTATTTTCCCTTTTGAGGGATTGGATTTGTTGGGGTTTTTTTTTATCTCTGAGGATTCTTCTCTTTTGGGGTTTCAATTCTATCTATAGATTATCTCTGTATGGCCAGATCTTTATGATTGTAACTCCATATGCCTGGTGGAGTCATATATGGGGCTTAGGCAAGTGTGTCTTCTGATAATCTATGGGATAGGAGAGAACTTCCAAGCCACTTAGGTTGTTGTTAGGTTCTGTGGGGTCAACTACAGCTCATAGTGTCCTTGTGAAAAAAAGATCTGAACCTTGCGCTATCCCTCACCATCGTCGTGCTCTCTGTCCTGCTTAAGGCTTCAGTGGCAGTCACTGTTCCAGTTCATCTCTTTGAGGGTCTTACTGTCTTGTGATACTCCTCTACCTTTCCCAGTATATTATCTTTTCCCAAGAACTAGTATCTTTTGGAAAGAAAAAAACCGCCCACAGTGAGATGACTTTTCACCATCCTTGTCTCTATGGAACACTCTGGCTGCACTTACTTAAGCCACTTGGACCTTCCTCTACTCTGAATGAATAATCATAATCCAACCCAGGCATTTCCATTGGAGTTAGATTCAAAATTCCAGAAAGGAATAAGATAATAATAGTTGCTATGTCTTTGCTAAGTGGCTAAGTCAAGGGTCCAAACTGTTGGCCATCTTGTTATCTAGTTGTACCTGGAAAACATAAGTGCTGTTGTGTGCTGTCAAGTTGGAACTGACTCATAGCTGACACTCCAGCAGGTTTTCAGAGGCAGTAAATCACACCAGATGAGACTGCCCTTCTTTATTTACCAATTATCTTTAGGTTGACAGTACATCTCCTTACCACTAGGCCCATGACAGCCATTCAATTTCAATCTTAATGATATCAACCTCAGGCAGTTGGGACAAAAATGTTATTTACATTTTAGAAATAACCAGTACCAATTCAAAACTTACTGTGTGGCATGCGTTCCTCTATACACTTTTTATATTGTATATCAGTTACCACTCAAAATAAGTGGAGGAATTTTCTCACCCTAATCTATACCTTTCCCAGCTTTCTCTGTTTTAGTACATGACATTGCAATTGATCCAGATGTTCAGGCTAAAATTCTGGGAACACACTTCTTGTTGTTGTTGTTATGTGCCATCAAGAGGAACATACTAGGCTCTTCATTTCCCCCCTCCCCCGCCCCCACACTGTATTATTTTGGTTAATAGCTATATGAGTGTTGAGAGATGATTAAGTGGTAGCAGTAAGGGCTTCCTGTTACCTGATCACGGCTGTTGTATGTTAAAATCAGCAGATCAGGTTTCAACTTCCCTGATTTGGTAGAGGAAACGGTAGAGGAAACAGCTTTCCTAGCAAGCTAATTTGGTGATGGCGTTTTTTGGAAGTCAGTCCTGGAGGTTCAGCTTAGAGCTTTTCTCCTTTCAATGATTTTATAAGTACTCAATTCTCTGCATTTAATCTCTTCCTTATTAAAAGAGCAAGAGGATTTTCTGTCTCCTGTGACTGAACCTTAACTTATCTGCTTCTCATCACACTTAGAATCCAGATAGTCTATTCAAAGGCCTAAAAGCCTGGTATGATCTTCTCATTAGCTCTCTCTTGCTCTTTGCGTAGTAATTCTGCTTAAGCCACACTGCAATTTAATTGTTCCTTGAGGATAGTAACCTTATTTCTGCACAGGACATTGGCATTTGATGTTATCATTCTCCTAGATATATTGTGTGGCTCATTCATTTCCCCATCCCACCCCATCTCTGCTCAAACATTACTTTTTCCAGGATGTCTTTTCTGGTAGTCTTCCTGGAATACCACTCTTTGTCAGTCTTGTTCCTTCATCCTCCTTTTTCTTTATTATATTTAATATCTGTCATTATATTATCTCTTGATAGATATCAGTATATATAACAAATATCATTAAATTATATTAATGTTACTATGTACTATTGAGTTAAAATTGATTCATAACTGACACTCCAATGAATTGCAGAAGGCTATAAATTACACGGGAATTGATTGCCCACCTTGCTCTGCAGAGCAGCTGGTGGATTTGAACTGTGTGCCTTTGTGTTGGCAGTGCAACTCTTCTAACACTAAGCCACCAGAACTTCCCAATATAATATAAATATTGCTAAATCCTGTCTGCTCTGTTCTACTCTATCCTCAGATGGTCAAATAATTCTTCAAACATAGTAGACACTCAATACATTCTTTTTTGTTTGGTTTTTTGTTTCCCTCTCACCACTTTATTTTCATTTAATATTGGTTTGTATGCAAAACCTATATACATTGTTGCATTATTCATGTGTATTGTGTTTCACATATTCCTATATTCACAAATGTCTATCATCAAATCATGAAATTATGGTAAATTCACACAATGGGATATTATGCATCAGTAAGTAAAAATGATTTTATAAAATACTATATAACATAGAAGAATCTAAAGAGCATTTTGCTGAGTGAACTAATTCAGTCTCGTAAGGACAAATACTGCATAAGACCATTATTGAATAAATAGAAGAATAACTAGTAAGAAGTGAATAAAAGTTTAAAAGTGGAATTGAGGGTACAGAAGGTGGGAAAGGGAGGAAATCACTAGGATAACTCAATACATTCTTGTTGAATGCATTCTCATTTTACGGATGGGGAGACAGACTTGAAGCAAAAAAAAAAATTATTATGTGGCTAGCCTGAACTCATAACGAATGGCAGGCATTTTAACCCAGGCACTCTGATGTGGGAGGGTTTGCAGGTAATCAGGACACCCTACTACGTCTTCAGCATATTGACATTGTTGTTAGGTGTCTTCATGTCAACTCACTGCAACCCTATGAACACAGATGGAAACTGCATCTTATCTTGCACTGTCCTTGAGATCTCTGCCATTCTCAAGTCCATTGTTGTAATCACTGTGTCACTTAATCTCCTTGAGGGTAGGGAGTAATGAGGAAATCCAGACACTTTATTGTGCTCATATGAAACCTATACCTAGATCAAGAGACTGTTGTGTGGACAGACATGGGAACACTACATTTAAAATTAAAGAGAAGTGTGTGTCAGTATTGTATCCTTTCTCCATACCTATTCAATCTGTACGCTAAGAAAATTATTTGGGAAGCTGGGCTCTATGAAGAAGACTATGGCATCAGGATTGGAGGAAGACCCACCAATAACCTTCACTATGCAGATTAAATGGCTTTGCTTGATGAAAGTGAGGAGGATTTGAAGCACTTGCAGCAGAACAAAGACTTCTTCATATAGTCAACAACTTCATCTTACTTGGATCCACATTAAAACCCTTGGTACCAGCAGTCAAGAAATCAGGAGATTTATTGCACTGCAAAAGTCTGCTGTCAGGGACCTCTCCAAATTATTGAGGAGCAATAATGTCAATTTGAGGTGCATCTTATTCAGGTCATGGTCTTTCTGATCACTGCTCTGCATCTGAGAGCTGGGAAATGAGTAAGGATAACAGAAGACGAATTGATGTTTTTGTGCTGTGGTATTGGAGAAGAATACTAAACATGGACTTCCAAAAGAACAAAGAAATATGTCTTGGAGAAAGTGCAGCCAGAGTGTTCCTTGGAGGCAAAGATGTAAAGCTTCATCTCACATACTTAAGATATGTTGCTTGGAGAGTCCATTCCTTGGAGAGGGACATCATGCTTGGAAAGGCAGAGTTGGCAAAAGATAGGAAGACCTTCAATCAGATGGATTGACAAAGCAACTGCCATAATGGGATCTAGTATTTCAGAAAGTGTGAGGATAGGTTTCAGGTCATAGGGTCACTATGGGTTGTAATTAACTTGACGGTACCTAGCAACAGCAACAACAACAGTGTCATATAATTAATTGAAAAAGGAATTTCCCTAGGATGTAGTCTGCTTTTAGACTATAAATAAAAATTTTGGCATAATTCTCATGTCACTTTTTGTATCATCCGACCTTAATTCACAAGGTTACAAGAGTCTCTAGTTTTTTTGCCTGAACCAGTCAGCTCTGATGGAGAAAGATGGACAATCTCTTCCCTTGAGGTTTACAGCCTCAGAAACCCAATCAGAGGTCGGTTATGAATCAGTTCCAATTTGATGGTAATGGCCTCAGTTGAGTTGACTAAGTTAAAACCTGATGTTTTAGGTGCTGTTTAGTCAACTTAGAGTCAAAGAGACCATGACAAATAGGTGTGAGCCTTGCCCTATCCTATGCCATCTTCATGATCTCTGCTATGCTTGCACCCATACTTACAGTCACAGTATCAAAGTTGAGGGTCTGTCCTCCTCCCTATCTCTGACCTGTCACCTGTCAAGCATGACATATTTTTCCAAGAACTGACCCATCCTAATGATATACTTAAAACATGTGAGACAAAGTTTCACCAGTCTTACTTATAAGGGGGACTCTGTTTTCACTTTCTCCAAAACAAATTTGTTGGTTCTTTCAGTCCACATGAGTTATTCTGTCTCTTCTCCAACACTACCCTATGAAGGCATCTGTTTTTCTGTCATCCTCATCGAACTTTCAGATAAACAGGAAGCAATTTAAAATACCACAGCTTGAATCAGGTGCATCTTAGTCTTAAACTGACATTTGTGTTCGTTAGCACACTGGACAGACATTTCCTAATGCAGCACATATTTTGATTTCTTGACTGTTGCTATCATGAGTGTTGGTTATGGATTCAAGTAAAATAAAATAATTCACAACTTCACCGTTTTATCCATGTAGCATGATGTTACCTATTAGTCCAGTGGTTAGGATGTTGAGATGTGATCCATATTGAATACCGTAGTCTTTAATCTGCTGCAAACACTTCAGGCCCTCCTCATTTTCAGCAAGCAGGGTTGTGTCATCTGTGTAATGCAGATTGCTGTTAAGTCTACCTCCAGTTCTGAGGTGACAGTCTTCTTTATAAAGTGCAGCCTGAACTAGCTGTTCTGTATATAGATTGAAAAAGTTTAGAGACAAGGACACATCCCTGATGCACTCCTTTCCTGATTTTGAGACATGAAGAGTTTCCTTGTTCCCTTCGATGACTGTTTCCTGGTCCAAGTACAGATTTCATGTGTGCACAAGCGGATGTTCTGCATTTCCCATTCTTCTCAATGTTAGCCACAGTTTACTGTGATGCACACAATCAAATGCTTTTGCATAGGCAATGAAAGACAGGGAGAATAGGGTCCACCTTTCTTTTTCAGAGTGCCTAGTGAATTCAAACCACCAATCTTGAGGTTAGCAGCCTGGCATATGATGCTCTTTGACAAGGTGTTGTTGTTGCGCTTGTTATATAGTGCAGCTACTTGTCATTA
>NW_006399771.1:19338929-19346575 GCF_000299155.1 Elephantulus edwardii | reverse complement strand
CAGACATAGAAGAATTTACAGAAAATGTATGAGCAAGAGCCTGTGGTGATGACGGAAGAATTTCAAGCTGCTCTGAAAGAATGAAAGAACTGGCAAACAACATCACCCCAGGAATTGATGGCATACTGATTACAGATTTCAACAAACAGACCCGCCCTGGATGTGCCATGAAATCTGGAGGACAACCACCTGGCCAAATGACTGGAAGAGATCTATATCTGTTCCCATTCCAAAGAAAGATGATCCAACACAGTGTGGAAATTATCAAACAATATCATTGATATCACATGCAATCAACATCCTGAAGATTATCCAAAAATTACTGGAACAGCACATCAACAGAAAACTTCCTGAAGTGCAGGCTGGCTTTAGAAGAGGCCATGGTACTAGGGATATTAGAGCTGATGTCAGATGGCTGAAAGCAGACAGTACCAGGGGCATGTCTATGTTTCATTGATTGTGCAAAGGCATTTAACTTTTTAGATCACAACAAACTGTGGCTGACTCTGAGAAGAATGGGAATCCCAGAACACTTGATTGTGCTAAGTGAAACTTCCACTTCGACCAGAAGGCAGTTGTCAGAACAGAGCAAGAAAACACTGCATGGTTCAAAATTGGGAAGAGTGTGCTCAAGGATGTGTCCTATCTTCATATATTTCCAATCTATATGCGGAACAGATTATCATGGAGGCTGGGGTTTATGAAGAGAAATGTGGCATCAGGATTGGAGGTAGACTCATCAACAATCTGTATTACACAGATCACACAATCCTTATTGAAACTGAGGAGGATACGAAGCACTTGCTACAGAAGGTCAAGGACTACAGCCTTCAATATGGATTGAAGCTCAATATCAAGAAAACAGATTCTCACCACTGGGCTGATTGGCAACATCATGATAGATGGTGAAGAGATAGAGATGTTGTTAACATCTTTAGTTTGCTTGGCTCTACAATCAACATTCTTGGTACCAGTAGCCAAGAAATTAAAAGACGAATTGCTGTCAGAGACTTCTCCAAAGTGCTTAAGAGCAACAATGTCAATATGGAGACTAAAGTGTGCCTGGTATAGGCCATGGTCTTTGCAATTACTTGCTTTGCATCAGAAAGCTGGACAATGACTACAGATGATAGAAGGAGAATTGATGCCTTTGAGCTGTGGTGCTGGAGAAGAGTATTGAATATAACGTGGACGGCTAGGAGAACAAACAGGTTTGTCCTGGAGAAGGTTGAATCAGGTTACTCCTTGGAGGCAAGGATTTTGAGGCTTCATCTGACACACTTTGGACACATCATTCTTGGGAGGGAGGCGGGACAGCGCAAGACAGGTAGACCCTCAATGAGATGGATTGAGTGACTGGGGTAATTAGGGTAGGTGTGTCAGAGAAAATAAGGTTGGCATAGGATAAAGCAGGGTATAGGGCTGTTGTACAAAGAGTCACTATGAGTTTCAGGCGACCTGACGACATATAGTAACAACAACAACAGGAACCTCTGGTGGCCTAATAGATAAGGAGTTGCACTGACAACTCAAACGTAGTCAATTCAAATGTTTCTGTTGTTCTGAGGGAGAAAGATGAGCTATTTCTATCTGTATGATTCACAGGCTTTGAAGACCCATTACCGTATCAACTCTGAGCTAGTTATAATTCACCAGCAAAGATTTAGTGACTGAGTGATATTCTCAAACATTGTTTTTAGAACAAGCTAATTCAAAACCACTGCCAGAAGTACAATTTCAACTGAGAGTAACCCTTTAAAATAACGTAGAATTGTCTAGTTTTAGATAATTGTTGTGGTGGTGGTTGTGTGCCTTCACGTTGCAAACAACCCATAGCTGACCTTCCAGCAGGTTTTCATAGATAGTAAATCACACTGGAAGATATTGTCCATCCTTATCCCATAGAGCAGCTGGTGAATTCAAACCTCGGTCCTTTAGAATTGCAGCACAGTTTCTCACCACTAGGCCATCAGAACTCCTTATTAGGTAATTGTTGTTGTCGTTAGGCGCCATTAAGTCGAGTATGATTCATAGCTACTCTATGAATACTGCCCTATCTTATACCAATCTCATAATCTCTGTTACACTCAAGCCCATTGCTGTGCCAATTCATCATGTTGGGGGTACTCCCCTCCTCCACTGACTTTCCATCTTTTCAAGAATGTCATTTTCTAAAGAATAGTCTCACCTAGCTAGTTGTCCAAGGAGTTTTACTTACCATATTTATCTCCAAGGAGCACTCTGGCTATATTTTTCCCCAAGATATATTTGTTTGCTCTTTTGGCAGTCCATGGGGTATACAGTACTCTTCTCTAGCACCACAACTCAAAGGCATCAAAATTCTTCTTCTGTAATTTTTATGCTCTCTCCAACTCTCTGATGCATAGCAGGTGATTGAGAAGACCATGGCCTGAATCAGGCTCACCTTAGTCTTCAGACTAACATTATTGCTCTTCAGAATTCTGGAAAGGTCTCTGGCAATACATCTAATTTTTAACTGCTGGTACCAAGGATGTCAAATATTGATCCAAGGAAGATTAAATCATTGACAGTTTCAATCCTTTATCCATCTACCACGTTGACCATTGGTCCTGTAGTGAGGAATTTTGTTCTCTTGCAGCAAAGCATTTCATATCCCAGGGAGGATAAAAGAGGGTTAGGAAGACTTGCAATTGCTACTCTGGTTCAGTTAGAAAGCACACAAGATATTAAAGCATAAAAACACAACCTCCTTTGCTATTTAGAAGGATCTCTGGCGGCATAAAGCATAACGTGTTGGTTGCTGATAAAAGGTTATTGATCTGAATCCACAAGCTGTTCTGCTGAAGAAAGATGGTCAGTCTCCTTCCATAAAAATTACAACTTTGGAAGCTAAAAAGTAAAAAGGTTGTTTGAGATTGGAATTGATTTAATGGCAATAGATTTACTCTTCAAGGCAAATGACAGAACATAATCAACTGTAAGCATTGAGTTATATTTATAACCCAGGACTTGAGAGACAGACTCAATGTTCTTGGCCTCCAGTCCTAATATCTGCTTATGGGCCAATACAGACCAGGTGTCCATGTCTGTTCCAATCAGCTATGGCCAGGACATAGAGCCATATGGTGTTTATGGGTGGTTTTCATTGCCATAATGTGAATGAAGTTGGAGCTGAGGTAATTTCTGAATAATGAGATGAAAAGTAGAGAAGATGATAGGTATCCTCGGTGGTCTCTTGGTAAGAAACTGCAGTGCAATCCCAAAGGCATGCAGCTTGAATTCTCCAGGTGCTCTATGAAAGAATGATAGGCAGTCTCCTCCTGTGACATTTATTGCCTCTGAAAATTCTCTGGAAGGTCAGTTATGAGTCAGTTCTGGCTTGATACAGTACAACAACAACATATTGTTAAAGATATCTTTGAGAAAATATTGGTGATTTTTCTCTACCATTTACTAGTTACGTGTTAAAATGAAAAGATGTATCCACTATATACAAGGATTTGATTAACATGTAGGCTTCAAATCAATATATCTGGGATAGAGATGAAAATTCTTAAGTTGAATATTTTTTGAAGATTTGGATAAGGTTGAGAGAAAGAATAAAATAAAGAATATAGGGGTTCCCAAAATATTAATAAAACATCACAAAGCAAAAGTAAGTTTATCAGAAGCTGCAATTAAGGAGAAAATCATCTTGGCAGAATCAAGAGGGAGAAACCAAAAAATGTTTGTATAATTCTGGGGAGTCTGGGCTTCAGGTGTATACAGCAAATATTTTAAGGTGGAGAATAGATTAAGACTAGGTAAATTGTGAAATAATAATTTAAGATTAACAATAGATATAGCAAAGCAACAATCTTCTGGCAAGGATTAATAAATAAACTGATTCCGTAAGGGAGTTCTTTGTCCAGGTAAGCAGATTGCTGCCTCAGATAAATTGCTCTGCATGGATTTCCTGAAGCAAACAATGATGTTATTTGCAGGCTTATGGTCTTATCTTCTTTGGGTAAAGTTTCCTGGAACAAACAAGTAATTCATATTGACACAGGTGGTCTCAATTCTTAGGCCTAGTAGCTAAATCATGTTGATGTATGTGGCCACAATTCTCAAGAACTTTAAATTGATAAAGGGGGGAAATAGGCTGTAGCAGAGAAACACTTAATATAGTTTCACTCTTGATCTCTTTTCAGTTCTTTACTCATATTTTCATCTTCATACCTGACATTTCATCTGGGCTGCATCATGTACTATATATTTTTATAACATAACAATCTCTAAAGAAAATCTTTCTAATGGTCTCTATTTCAGTAAATGGCACTATTATTCATTCAGTTATTAAAATAAAAACCATAGGTACCTCTCTTAGCCTAATACCTCCACCTACCATTACAAGGCTTGTTAGTTATTATCTACAACATATATATGAATTTCAAACACTTCTTAACATCTTCAATGTTAATTCTCTCATCAAGCTGTCTTTTTTATTTATTTGCATGAAATTTTACAAATTATTTTCGTTTTCATTCATTCATTTATATTTTGTTTTATAACATTAATTTCAATTGACCAATGTAATGAATTCAACAATCTGCATTACGCAGATGATACAAACCTGCTTGCTGAAACTGAAGGGACCTGAAGTGCTTGCTGCAGAAAGTCAAGGATTGCAGCCTTCAATATGGATTGAAGCTCAACATCAAGAAAACAAAGATTCTCACCACTGGGCTGATTGGCAGCATCATGATAGATGGTGAAGAGATTAAGATTGTTAGCAGTTACAGTTTGCTTGGCTCTACAATCAACATTCTTGGTACCAGCAGCCAGGAAATTAAAAGATGAATTGCATTGAGAATGTCTGCTGTCAGAGACCCCTCCAGAGTACTGAAACGCAACAATGTCAGTCTGGAGACTAAGATGCACCTGACTCAGGCCATGGTCTTTGCAATTATTCACTATATGTTAGAAAGCTGGACAATGACTAGGGATGATAAAAGGAGAATTGATGTCTTTGAGCTGTGGTGCTGGAGAAGAGTATTGAATATACCATGGACTGCTAGGAGAACGAACAGGTTCATCTTTGAGAAGGTGAAACCAGGCTGCTCCTTGGAGGCAAGGATTCTGAAGCGTCATCTGATGTACTTCGGACATGTTGCCAGTTGGGCTCAGTCCTTAGAGAGTGACATCATGCTTGGGAGGGTGGAGGGACAGCACAGGAGAGGAAGACCCTCAATGAGATGGATTGATTCAGTGACTGCAGTAACGGGCGTAGGTGTGTCAGAAACAATAAGATTGGCAGAGGATAGAGCAGGGTTGTACATAGCAGGTTGTACATAGGGTTGCTATGAGTTGCAAGTGGCATGACGGCATTTAACAACACAACAAAATTTATTTCAATTGACTAGTGTAATAAATTAGTTAAATATCTAGTCAATCCCTTATTATACTTGCCTTTCTCTTTACCCAACTTATTTATTACTTTCCACTCCCTTCTCCTTCTCTTCTCATTCCTTGTGACTATCCAAGGATGATACTATCTGTGTGTAAAATAACTTTTTATAATAATAGTCTTATACTGTAACAGTACTTTTGTGACTTTTATTTACTTAGCATAATGCCTTCTAGATAGATCTATCCTATGCTGTGTTTCATTAATTCTTTATTGGTTTTTAGTGTTGCAGAGTACTCCATTGCATAAATGTACCATAGTTTACATATTTGTCTACTGATGGATATTTTGGTTGTTTCCATCTCTTTACTGTTGTAAATAATACTTCAAGAAACATGGTGTACATATATATATTCTTTGGTGTCAGCTCTTACTCCTTTTTGATAAATATCTAGTAGTGAGATTATGACATCAAATTATTTCTCTATTTTCAACTTTCTAGTGGGGTGCAAAACTGCTTCCCATAGTAGTTGCACCATTTCACATTCCCTTCAAACCACTCTATCTCTTATGTAGGGACAAAGTCATTACATTACAACACGCCTCACTGGTCTTGTCTGAATTTTCTGGAATATTTGTTCTTATTGCCCAAATAGGGCTACTGTACTTGCCAGTCTTGTCTAAGCACTATTCTTCCAACTCCCTTTCACCACTGAGAGCATTATTAAGATCCTTTATTTCCTCAAAGAGGAATTTCCAAAATCATTCTAACCAAAATTGGTCTTCCTTCCAAAAACAATCTCAGTCTTGTTTACATCTATCAATGTTACCTATTGGTCCAGTGATACGATCTTTATGGAAATGGAGCAAAGATTGAAATTGTCAAGATTTAATTTTACTTAGATCCACAATCAACATCCTTGGTACCAGCAGTCAAGAAGTTAAAACATAGTCTTATCAGCAAATGGTGCTGGAAAAGCTGGAAGAAAAAACATGCATAAAAAAATACCCTGAATCTAACAAAAAAACCTGAAAAAACCTTGAATCTAGATACAAATATCACAGCTTTCACAAAAATTAACTCAACATTAACAATAAACCTAAACATAATAATACACAACATTACATATTCTAGAAGATGACATCTAGGTGACTTTGGATTTGACAAATAATTTTAGCTACAATATGGAAGCACTATTCATGGAAAATGGTAAATTGCACTTCATTAAAATGAAAACCTTCTCTTCTGTGAAAGACATCATTAAGAGAGTAAAAAGACAAGCCATAGATTAGGAGAAAAATATTTGTATAACACATGTTGTTGTTGTTAAGTGCCATTGAGTCATAGGTGACTCATAGAGACCCTTTGAACGAAAGACCTGAGTACTTGTATAACACATGTTGTTGTTGTTGTTGTTAGGTGCCATTGAGTCATAGACTACCCATAGTGACCCTATGAATGAAAGGCCTGAGCACAGTTCATAGAGTTTCCGGAGGCAAGCCATTTTGGAAGTGGATGCCACTCCTGCTTCCAAGCTTATTTTAATCAGGAAGCTCCACCAAACACTGTCCACCATGGGTAACCATTATCACATTTGGCACATCAGTGTCACAGTGTTCAGCATCCCAGCAACCACGAGTTACCTCTGTACAGCAATGGACAAACCAGTGCACACATACCTGACAAAAACTTCTAAAATATGTCAGAAACTCAACAATGAGAAAACAAGCTAATTATAAAGTAGGTTGTATTGTAGAGTCAGGACCGACCCATAGCTGACCCTCCAGAGGGTTTTCAGAGGCAGTTTCTCACACAGGAGGAGACTGAGGCTGGTGGCCTCAAACCATGTGCCTTAGGGATTGCAGTGCAGCTTCTTGTCACTAGGCCACTAGAGCTCCCTACAAAGTAAGAAAAGATATTAAAAAGACACATGACCAAAGAAGAGATGTTCAACAGTGTGTATCATTCGAAGATCCGAAACTCGCTACCCTGGCATCTATTTAACTCATTATTAAGTTGTTTTTGACTCCTGGTAACCCCATGTGTTACAAAATTGAACTCTGTAGGATTTTCTTGGCTCTGATATTTAAAGAAGCAGATTATTATCCCTTTCTTGCATGACATCACAGAATGAGTTAAAATTGCTGTGTGTTCAAACTCTTTATGCCCCCCCAGGTAGCTATGTTTGTGACTGTTGCTGTCATGTGCCATAGAGTCGCTTGTTACTCATAGTAATGTCCTGTTCTATCCAGATCCAAAATTATAAATTAGAAAATT
>NW_006399771.1:19333693-19338811 GCF_000299155.1 Elephantulus edwardii | reverse complement strand
AGGAACTATTATTAACTATACATTTCCTCAGTCTCAAATAAAGGAAATAAACTTATTAAAACATTTAACGAAAGGACTAGTAAAGAGATCTGTATTTTACATGTGCACACTAAGGGAACACTTCACATGATTGGAAGATAGATGTTTTTAAAATATAGAAGAATACTCTGAATGTCAATTCATGGACAGTACTGATGAGACCACCTATAGATCTCATCTAGTGAGCTCTGGTGGCCTACTGGTAAGAAGCTATGCTGCAATCCCAAAGGTATGCAGTTCAAATCCACCAGCTGCTCCACAGAAGGATGGGAAATCTCCTCCTGTGTACTTTATTGCCTCTGAATATTTGTGGGAGGGTCAACTATACAACAGTTTCAATTCAATGGCACACAACAACATACTGATTTTCTACAGACAAATTCTAAATTATCAAGATTAGAAATGTACTAGCCACAATCACTCTAGTTATTGTGTTCTAAAAAAGTACCCTTCAATTAGATGAATAATTACATTCAACTAGTTCTTTCATATGTCAACCATAAAGCAGTTTTAAGGATCTCATTGTTTTAAAAATAACAAGGTTATGACTTTACTTTAGAGAAAAAAAAGAGACAAGAAAATAAACCTGTTATGGATGTAATTATATTCCCCCAAAATACACAGAAGTAATGTGTGAATTATATAATGATCCTACATAATATGATAAGCCAATAAATCGTACAAGGATTATGGTGAATGCTTTAACCTCACCAGAGCCCTGATGTGAAGGGAATTTCCCTGGGGTGTAGTCTGTAACATCGTGAGCAGAGGAGTGACCTCATTATCACCAACAAGGGAGAGGGCACTCACATCGTGGGCTCCCACATCTCTACAATGGGAAACTTCCAGAACTAGGAGACATAGAAAGAAAGTCTTCCTCTAATCCTGGCACCCCAAATTTGGACTTCTAGCTTCCTAAACTGTGGTGGTGGTGGTGGTATGTGCCGTCGGGTTGCTTGCGACTCATAGCGACCCTATGAACAACTGCCCTAAACCCTGCTCTATCCTGTGCCTCCAACACACCCATACCGATTACCCCAGTCACTGAATCAATCCACCTCATAGAGGGTCTTCCCCTCCTGCGCTGTCCCTCCACCCTCCCAAGCATGACGTCCCTCTCCGAGGACCGGTCCCTCCTTACAATATGTCCAGATTATGTCAGATGGAGCCCTGGAATCCTTGCCTCCAAACTGTAAGAGAATGAGTATCTGTATGTTACTTCCCTTTGACATCTAGCCATCCACTAAAGAAGTAACAAAAAGCCTTTCCAATTTAGGTACAGAAAGGTGATCTTTATTTTGTGTAAAGTGTATCCCAATAGATTTTTTTCTACTGACTGGTTCAATTCAAGTTGTCACAGTGGGGTATTGGGAAAAGTTTTCTATTAGCAATAATCACTCCTCGAACAGACCTCATTGGCTACAGTATTGTCACTGTGCAAAGCTAAGTGGTGTTTATTCAATTTGAATTTATAGTTACATCTATTAACATTTTTAGGTGAGATCCTATGTAGTTTATTAATAATTTTATAACAATAACCTTTAAAGTCTTTATTCATGAAAAAGATTTTCTTTTAAAAAAATCAGATATTTACTGTGGTGGCCAAGTGGCAAGAAGTGGCTGTAGTCCTAAAGGCACATAGTTCAAGGCCACCAGCTACTCAGCAGAAGAATGAGTAATCTCCTCCTGTGTGATAAACTGCCTCTGAAAACCCACTGGAGGGTCAGCTATGTGTCAGTTTTGATTCTATGGCACAAAAAAACAACAACAACACATAATGATTAGGCAATAAATTGGGGCAAGAATAAGGTAAAGCTTAAAAACTTGGAAATATAATTGTCAATTAAATATAATATTATGGAACCTACAAGAAATAGGTGAGTTTCAGGTACACAAAATCACCTTGAATGAGATGGTCTCATTCAGAAAGCCCTAGTTTTAGGGTCTAATTTACTACATCAATATTTCAAAAGAAGAAGTAATGAATGCTACAAAAAGATAGGAATAAAGGCAATACTTCAGATTTGGTTTCCCAGTCTGTGGAGACTAAAATTCGAACACAAGGACCTATCTGTAGGGTTCCTCTGTGAAGCTTCAGGAAAGTTTGTGAAAGGAGTTTACGGAGGACAATAGCCTCTATCATGAGGATCTAAGAGCCTGTTTATATTAGCAGAAGAGCACTCATCCTCTCACTTTAATTCCATTCTTATGTAGGTTGACTTAGGGGGTCTAAAGAAGATTAAATTGTGCCACCAACACAAAGGCCACACCCTTCTGGAGGTTGGAAGCAACCAGCAACTACTCAGAAGAAAGATGGACAATCTCTTCCTCTGTTATTTACAGTATCAGACAATTACCAGAAGGTCAACTATAAATTGGTTCTAATTCAATGGCCAAAGAAAGGTTTGTGTTGTTTTAAAGAAGATTTAAAGGGAGCTCTGGTGACCTAATGGGTAAGGAATTGTGTTGCCAATCAAAAGGTAGGCAGTTCAAATCCATCAGTATCCTATAACAACACATAACAGATGATATTTTCCTATCACAGAGTGTGGCATATCTGAGGATATCAGGAGGGACTAGAATTTATTAAACTTTAACTTGGTTTCCAATATCCATTCCTCACTTACTGACAAAGTTAGATTCCAAAGACCAGTTGTGAGCAGAACTTGGCTTTACAGGAACATGAAGGTTGACCACATCAGACTACAAAACAAAGAATTGCACAAATGCCATATTACATGATTCCTAGTGCCTACATAACTCTCAAACCACTGAAAATCAAGTTGACACACCTAAACCATTGCTGCCTTGTATTTCAATATTCATTCTTGCTGGACCTACATTATTAATGTATCAAATAGTTGGATAGATTTCTCACTATTGACACAAATGTGAAATGTTGAATAATGAAATAGCTGATAGGTGAAGGCTAGATGTAATTGGTATAGATTGTTTTTGTTATGTGCTGTCAAGTCCACTACTACTCATACTAACCCTGTGAACAATTGCTCTTAACTCTGCTGTATCTTGAGCCAATCTCACTGTCTCTGACATACCTGCTTCCATTGTCATAGTCACTGTGTCAATTGTATTGCATATGGGATCTTCCAGTCCTGTGCTGACCTTCAGCCCTTCCAAGCATGATGTCCTTCTTCAAGGACTGATCCCTCCTGGCAACATGCCTAGAGTGTATGAGACAGAGTTTAAAAATTCTTACCTCCAAGGAGCAACCTGGTTTCACCTTCTCCAGGACAGATTTTTCTGTTCTCTTAGCAGTCCACGATATTTTCAATTCTCTTCTCCAGTACCATAATTCTAAAGCATGGAGTCTTCTTCTGTCATCCTTAGTCATTGTCCAGCTCTCCGATGCATAGCAAGTAGTTCAGAAAACCATGTCTTGGAACAGGTGCACCTTAGTCTAGACTGACACTGTTCCTCTTTAACACTCTGGAGAGGTCCCTAATAACAAACAAAGCAACTCATCTTTTAATTTCCCAACTGCTAGTGCCAAGTACATTGATTATGGACCCAAGCAAGATAAAATAATTACCAACTTATCTCTTCTCCATCTATCATGATCCTAACAATTGGCTCAGTGATGAGAATACTTGTTTCCTATTGAAGACTGTAGTCCTTGACCTTCTCAGTTTGTCAAGCAAGGTTATGTTATCTGTATAATTCAGGTTGTTGATGAGTCTTTATCCAATCCTGCTGCCACATTCCTCATTATATAGTACCTTCCAAATGATCTTTTCTGTATATCGATTGAAAAGTTATGGAGAGATCCCCGATTGTATCCCTTTCTTGATTTTGAACAATGTAGTGTTTTCTTGTTCTGTTCTGAAAGTTGCTTCCTGGTCTAAGTATAGATTGCACATGAGTATAATCAAGTGTTCTGAGTTTCTCATTCATCTCAGTGTTAATTACAATTTTTTGTTATCCACATAGTCAATAAAAAACAAATAGACATTCTTCTGATAGTCTCTGCTCTGAGCCAAGATCCATCTTAAATTGGCAACAATGTTCCTAGTGCCAAGGCCTTTTCTAAACCCAGCATGTAGTTCTGGTTCCATTTTTGGATTATCTTCAGTAAAATTTTGCTTCCATGTGATACAAGTGCTATTGTTTGATAATTTACACACTGTTGGATCACCTTTTTTTTTGAATGGGAAAAATAAGGATCTCTACCAGTCAGTTGGCCAGGTAGCTGTCCTCCAGATTCTTAGCACACCTGGTGAGCATATCTAAGGCAGCATCTGTTTGCTGAAATGTCAATTGGTATCCATCAAGCCTGGGGCCTTATTTTTTATTAATTCCTTCAGAGCAGCTTTAATTTCCTCCTTCATTATGGTTGTGCTTCTTGATCATATGATATTTCATTTCTTCTGTGTCAGGAAATTATTTTTGGAACAGTGCCTCTGTGTACCTTCATTTTATTTTGATGCTTTCTGGGCCCTCAACATTTTTAAGTGTTGCAACTTCAGGCTTGAATTTGTTCTTCAATTTCTTCAGTTTAAGCAATCCGCAGTGAGTTCATCCCTTTTGATTTTCTAACTCTAGCTCTTTTAACATTTCATTATAATATTTTACTTCATCTTCCTGAACTGCCCTCTGAAATCTTCTATTCAGCTCCTTCTTTATTTCTTTCCCTTACTTTGACTTCTTGGTGCTGTAGTGCAATATTTAGAGTCTCTTCTGACATCCATCTTGGTCGTTTCTTCTTCCTCTGTCTTAGTAATGACCTTTTGCATTCTTCATGGATGATATTCTTGATATCTCACAGCTTATCTGGTCTTTGTTCATTAGTGTTCAAGGCCTCAAACTTGTTCTTGTGTTTAAATTCAGGTAAGATGTCAAGGTCAAATTTTGGTTCTTGAGGATTTGATTTCATATTCTTTAGCTTCAGTTTGAACTTGCACATACGTAGTTAATGGTCCATTCAACAGTCACCACCTGACCTGGTTTCACAGCTGATATAGAGCTTCTCCAATGATTCTTTCCACAGATATAATCAATCTGATTCTTGTGTATTCTGTCAGGTGAGGTCCATGTGTATAGTCACTGCTTGTGTTTTTTTTT
>NW_006399771.1:19316986-19332400 GCF_000299155.1 Elephantulus edwardii | reverse complement strand
AGGGTTCCAGTTTCTCCACAACCTCGCCAGCATTTATTGCTTGCTGTTCTGTTAAATTTTGCTATTTTGACTGGGGTGAGATGATATCTCATGGTTGTTTTAATTTGCGTCTCTCTTAGGGCTAGGGATTTTGAGCATTTCTTCATGTGCTTCTTAGCCATCTGAATGTCGTCTTCAGTGAAGTGCTTGTTCATATCCTGTGCCCATTTTTCTATTGGATTCTTTATCTTTATCTTGTTGTGGTGTGTTTGTGTTTTTTATAAAAGGTATTTGCAATGAATAAATGATATTATTCTATAGGAACTTCATTAAATTATCCTATTTGTATGAATTTCTGTTTACCAATCTATTTTGCTAAATGAGCATACAAATATCTTTATTAAGATTTTGTTATGGAGATCAAGATTAATAGTGGAAAAAATATCTAATACATAGCAAGTAGTAATTAAACAGTAATTATTAATGCAATAGCTTGTACATGAAATGAAGGATTTTTGGTCTCAGTAAGCATTTTCACTATGTCATTGGTAGTTTTTGCTTTTGTAATCTTTTTAGGTTTAAAACAATACATATTTATTGTTTTTGAAGATCAGACTTATAAAACAGATCTCACTGAAAAAAATTTTGGTTGTCCCCAAGGCTGCATTCCTTTGCATGGCTTTAAGAGAAAATTAATTTTCTTGACCTTCTCAGTATTTAGTTGTGTGCCGACAAATCAACTGCTACTCATAGTGACTCTATGAACAACACATCTGAACCTTGCCCTATCTTGTGCCATCCTCACCATCTTTTGATACACTTCAGCCCATTATTACAGTCACCATGTTAATCCATCTATTGAGGGTCTTCACATATACTGACTCTCCACCTTTACAAGCATGATATTTCACTTTCCCCAAGATAGACCTGTTTGTTCTTTTAGCAGTCCATGGGATACTCAGTGCTCTTCTCCAACACCACACCTCAAAAAGCATAGATTCTTCTTCTGTCATCATTATTATTATTATTATTACTATTTTGTGTGTGTGTACACCATCAAATAAGATCTGACTGGTACAGGAGGAAATTGCCCCTCCTTCTGCAGAAGAGCATCTGCTGGATTCAAACTATGTACCTCTGGGATTGCAGTGCTGCTTCTTGCCACTAGGCCACCAGAGCTCCCTTTCTTCTGTTATCTTTATTTATTGTCCAACTTCCAGGTGCCTCAAAGTAATCACAAAGACTATGGCTTAGGTAAAGCACACCTTAGTCTTTAAAATGATAATTTTCTCATCTCAAGAGCTTTGAACAAATCATACTTCGGAGGTCCCTTTTGCAACAAAGATAGCATATTTAGAGGTATCAAGAATTAAAATATGAACTTCTTTGAGGGGGGACATTACTGTGCTCACCACAGAGACCCTAAAAACAAGTAAGGCCCAGGTTCTCCATATAAATGGAGAAGACACATAAATTGATAACTGCAATGCAACAGAGTAGGTGTAATGATACAACAATGCATAGCATGCCATGGTGATATGGAAAAGAGGCCCATAATTCAGCTTGGGGGTGGTAAGTGCAGGTGGGGAGGAAGGCAATAGCAAAAAAAGCTTTTTTAGAAGGGATGATGTTTCAACTGAATTTTAAGGGATATGTGGGAGTTTAAAAGAGGAAAAGAAATTGCAAGCAGAGGGGACTGCCTGAGCAAAGGCAAAGGAATAAACTGCTCCCATAGCTTTGCTTTCACATTCATCTACAATAGTTTTTATTATCGTTTGACTTCCTTTAAAATCTTTCTGTAAAGAAAGAATGTGTTTTCTGGAGTATAGATAGATATTATTCCTATTTCTATTGGGAATAATATTTATCATTTGAAAGATTAAGGAATTGTTATTGAGATGCATACATACTTGTCTTTGTAATTTGATAGATGCTGCAGGTTACTATACAAACATTTTGCCCTTGTTCCTTGCTAACTGAAATCCATTTTTGCTCAGAGATTTAACAGCAAAGTTCTTAGTGAAAGAGAGTCCCTCATTCGGCCCTAAAGGACGAAATAGGACTCTTTCAATTCACTGGAAAAGTCCATTTCTTTCTCTCTATCTGTGTGTGTGTGTGTGTGTGTGTGTGTGTGTGTGTGTGTGTGTGTGTGTGATTGATTTAGACCCTGGCAGTAGCACGGGTGTGGCCTTTTAGACATAAGGGAAAAATAACTCGAACTAGGAAATTTGTGTAAAATATTTTCCTTCCTGATAAATACAGGAGAAGATCTTAGCCCTTCTTTTTTGCTTGTTCTTTGGTCTTGTTATTTGAGGTGTGATGTTTGAAGGCTGAAGCAGTCGTTGTGTGACAATGAGGGGTAATACTGTGACAAAATGAACAAAAGAGAAGAAAGATAGGACTGGGTGAGGGTGGTAAGCCTAGGGCTTTAGTGGTGTAAATGAGCAAGTGGAGGAAAACTTCTGGGTGGAGGCCACATTGGAGACTGCACATTCTTCTCCTCCAAGTTTTGGAATTCTTCTTTTTCTCATCAGGTCTTATTTGTATTTTAGCATGTACCCATTATATTTGAAAGATTTGAACCATGCATTTAATTGTATTTAAAGAAACATTTCTCTCTCATGAAATTTAGATGCAAGTGTGACTCATAGTGACCCAATCAACGACAGCCCTGAACCTGTGCCATCCTTACAGTCTCTGACATGCTGAGCCCATTACCGCAATCACTGTGTAAATATCCCTGGTTGAGAGTCTTCATCTTTTTCACCATCCCTCCACCTTTTCAAGCATGATGTCCCTCTCCTAGCAATATGCCCAAAATGTGTGAGATAAAGCTTTATCATCTTTACCTCCAAAAAACACTCTCTCTGTACTTTCTCCAAGACATAGCTGCTTGATCTTTTGGCAGTCAATGAAATACTAAATACTCATCTCCAACACTATAGCTCAAAGGCCTCAATTCTTCTTCTGTCATTTTTGTTCATTTTCCAGCTCTCAGATGCATAGCAAATGATTGTAAAGATAATGGCGTGAATCTATCACACCTTAGTCCTCAAACTAACATCATTGCTTCTCAATAATTTGGAGATGTCCCTGAATGCAGACTTTCTCATTGTCTCCTGATCTCCACACTGCTGATGCCAAGTGTATTGTTTATGGATCCAGACAAGAAAAAGTCACTGACAGTTCAATCCTTTCTCCATCTATCATGATATTGCCTCTCAGGCCAGAGGTGACAATTTTTATCTTTCTTAATGAATGTGTGTGTGTGTGTGTGTGTGTGTGTGTGTGTGTGTGTGTGTGTGTGTGTGTGTGTTTGTCTCTGTGTCTGTTTCTGCGTGTGTGTCTGTGTGTACTCAGGAGATTGCTCATGTTTCTGCAGAGTAGCTGGTAGATTCCAACCACATGCCTTCAGGATTGCAGCACAGCTTCTTACCACTAGGCTACCAGAGCTCCATATGCGCATATCTTTAAAATACTAAATTGCAATGGTGATATAATTTGAAGGTTGCATCTCCCATGGTTCAATCCACCACCAGCTGCTCCTTGGGAAAAAGATGGGCAGTCTCTTCCTGTTAAGATGTACAGCCTTGAAAACTCAATGAAGCATCTCTACAAGAGTTGAAACTAACTTGATAACGGTGAATCTGGTGAGATTTTCACAGTAATGAATAATTAGTGGGACATGCTTCAAATGAATTTTCCATCCACTAATTTTTTTATTTTTACTATTTAAGTACAATAAATGCTCTGAGCAGTTGTTTGTGCATCCTTGCATTACATATTGATTTATAGCACATTTAAGTAGCAATTATTCTCACTGCTGTAAAGTGCTTGCACTCTGCTCACTCAACATGCAAAAATTTCAAATACCAGCACATTAAGATGTCAATGACAAGCAAGAATAGGGTCTAAAAATAAAGTGATTTTTAAAGCTTATTATAAAATTACTAACTTCTTTACCTGTGAACACATATTCTATATTCTCCAAAATGTTCCGCAGAGACCTTTATTAAATACTTACTTGTGTTTATTTTATACCAAAAAGCAGGTCTCCATGATTTAATAGCATTTGCTATCATTGAGTTGGATTTTCTTTTAAGACAAGGATGAACTTTGGCTATGTATAAAGATAAGCTAATACAGATTATGTTGACCTTGATGATAATTTCATTTCACTTAGTTAAGTGATTGTACATCTTTAGGCAAGACTTCCAGGGATTTTTTGTTCCTTTTGTAGTTATCTAATCTACTGTTGGTTCTATAAAGTGAAGAGGTTTAACAAACAGAAATGTATTATCTTACAATTGGTTGTTGTAGTTCTTAGATATCCTTTGGTCAACTACAATTTAGAATGTCCCTATGAACAACAGATCTAAACCTTGCCCTATCCTGTGCAATCCTCACAATCTCTGATATGCTCAAGTCTGTTGTTTACAGTCACTGTGTGAGTCCATCTTGTTGAGGGTCCATTGTTACAGTTATTGATTGTGTAAGGCCCTATTTGTTGACGGTCTACCTCTCTTTCGAGGACCTTCCTCCCTTGCCAGCATGATGTATCTCTCTTCAAGGACTGGTCCTTCTTGAAAACATAAAATATATAAGATACAATTTCACCATCCCTACCTGTCAGGAGCACCCTACTTGTACTTCCTCCAAGACAGATTTGTTCTTTTAGGCGGCTCATGGGCTAACCAATACTCTTTGCCAACACCACAATTCAAAGGCACTGGTTCTTCTCTGACCCTCCTTATTCATTGTTCAGCTTTCACAGCATGATGTTGGAGTATGCTCACTCATAGTGACCACCTGGATCCCCAGGAGTGGAAGTGGGTGGAAGACAACAGTGGAGAAACAGGCTGAGCTTGGACGTGTTCCTATGCTGCCCACCTAGCATACACAGAGCTGTGGATGAGCAGGGGAGGGTTGCTGGCTTCAGGAGCAAGGAGTTGTTAGGACCCCTAGCTTGTTGACTTGGCCCCATGTGGGGACTAGGACTGAGTGAGGAAACCAACAGGTCTGCAGAATAGGGAGAAGTGTGGACTCCTGAACTCACAGCTGGTGCTCATTTGAACCTAACCACAATGGCTGGGGATGAGTCGACCAGAACTCAACCAGATGAGGAGAAGATGATTCATGCTGTGAGCTAGGGTCGAATGCTGCAACCTGATGGTTTGCTCTGGATTGAACTTTACTTGTGGTTGCAGATGCTCAAAATTTCCAAGTTGAACGGAAGATTATTCAACCAGAGGAACATCCTTGTTCCCTCAGAGTATTGATTTGATAGGGCTAGGTAAATCAGAAAGTGGCTAAAAGGGCATGAGGCATGAAGTAACTGACTCTCTCTATATATACACAAATCATAACAGAAATGAAAAATTATATAAAATGCAATGTACATTCTGGAAACACAATGTATATGAGTGATAAAGATATTAATTAAGACAAAGAGAAAAAAGTACCATGACTTGGATCAAGCACACCTTCCTCTTTTAAACTGACACTTTAGCATTTTAGAGAGACCCTTAACAGAAGATTTTCCCAGTGGAATACGTCTTTTGATTTCTCCACTGCTCCTACCATAATAAGGAGCTCTGGTGGCTTAGTGGCAAGAAGCTGTGCTGCAATCTCAAAGATATGTAGTTCATGTTCATCACTTACTCCATGGGAGAAGGATGGACAATCTCCTCCCTGTGATTAACTGCCTCTGAAAACCTGCTGCAGAGTCAGCTATGGGTCAGTTCCAAATCAACAGTACGCAACAGCAGCAACAGGTCTGTCATGATAAGACCCTCTCTCTCTTTGTTGGTTGCAGAGGAAAGTCTTTGTTTCCATCAGGCATTCCCTAGAGTCCTCCACATGCTCTGACCTTCCTACATGTCAAAGAATTTTGTGAGGATCTGTGTACAGAAAGACACACTCTACACCTGGCTATTATTTCCTGGTAGCACTAAGCCCCCCTCCTCTGCTCACTTACCTCCTTTTGATCCCCAGGGGGGACTGTTGTTGAGCAACACATCTGGAACTTTCTCTATCCTGTGGCATCATCATGATATCTGATACGACAGCATTGTTACAGTCACTGTGTCCATCTATCTTGTTGAGAGTCTTCTTCTCTTCCTCTGGCCTTTCCAAGCATGTCTTTTTCTAAAGACTGGCTCCTCCTGCCAACGTGCCCACAGTACGTGAGATCAAGTTTTACCGTCCTTGGCTCCAAGAAGCATGTTGATTGCACATTCTCCAAAACGGATTTACTTGTTGATAATTAGTACTACACCTTAGAAGTCTTCCCTTTACACTTGATTAAGCCTGTGAGGAGACTAAGAAGTGTTGCAGTCTATCATTAATGTTCATATAACTCTTTGGTGTATTGAACAATGGAGGATCATCACAAAGCTTCCACTCATATCCTTAAAACACTATAAGAGCTCTAAGTCTGTAGGAAGTTGCACTGCTAACACAAAAGTGGTGCCTCTCTACTGGTTTGAATCCACCACTTTGAGGGAGAAAAAAATCACATCCTATGAGATTTGCAAGAGCTTTGTTTTTCATATTATTGCTATTGTTGTCTCATAGAAACCCAATGAATAACAGACCTGAATCCTGTCCTATATTGTGCCATCCTTATCATCTCCAAAATACTTGATCCCATTGCTGCAGTCACCATGTTAATCCATCTCACTGGTGGGGTCTTCCTCTCTTCTGCTGACCTTTAACCTTTCAAGCATGATATTGCTTTCCAAGGAAGAATAGCCTTTCCTCGCAAAAATGTCCTAACGTGGTGCTCCTTAGAGGCAAAGATGATGAAGCTTCATCTCACATACTTTGGACATGTTGCTGCTGCTGTTGTTGTTATGTGCTGTCAACTCAGAACCAAGCCATAGCTGACCCTCCAGTGGGTTTTCAAAGACAGTTTTCTGGGTAAGGTTATTCCTTGGAGCAGGGCATCATGCTTGGAAAGGTGGAGAGATGGTGAAGGAGAGAAAGACTCTAAACCAGATGGGTTGACATAGTGACTGCAGCAGTGGGTTGAGTGTGTTAGAGATTGTGAGGATGGCACGGGATAGGACAGTGTTCAGATCACTTGTTCATAACAGAGTTATTTTGAGTCATACTCGACTTGATGGCATCAACTTGATGGTATATGAAAGATGAAGTTCTCCATCTTTGGCTCTAAGGAGCATTTTGCACCTTTTCCAAGACATGTCTGTTCATTCTTTTGACATTCCACAGGATGTTGAGTATTCTTCTCCAACACCACAATTCAAAGAAATCAATTCTTCTGTCATCCTCAGCCATTGTCCTACTTTCAGATGCATGTTGTTGATATTGTGAACCATCAAGTTGGAGGTTACCCAAAGCTGACCTCTCAGCAGATTTTCAGAGGCAGTTTAATTGCACCAAAAGAGATTGTCCATCTTTCTCCCTTGGAGTAGCTGGTGGACTTGAACCATGTGCCTTTGGATAGCAGCACAACTCCTTCCCACTAGGTCACCATGGCTCCCTTTCAGGTGCTTAGAAAGTACTTAAAGAGACCATAGTTTCCCCCAGTCACATTGCAGTCATTAAACTGACATCATTGCTCTTTAGCATTTGGGAAAAGTCCCTGACAGCAGATTTTCCCCAGTGCAATATGTCTTTTGATTTCCTAAATGCTAGTATTAAAAGTGCTTATTATGGATCCATGTACGATGAAATAGTTGACAGTTTCTATCTTTTCTCCATCTATCATGATGCTGGGAATTGGCCTAGTGCTTGAGGATTTTTGCTTTCTTGAAATTGAAATCTAATTCATATTGAAAGCAACAGTCTTTGATCTTCTGCAGCAAGTGTTTCAAGTCCTTCTCACTTCCAGCAAGCAAGGTTGTGTCATCTGCATAACACAGGTTGTTAAAGAGTCTTCCTCTGATCCTGATGTCACATTTCTCTTCACAAAGCATACAGACTGAATAGGTATGGAAAAAGGATACAGCCCTTTCCTGATTTTAAACCATTCAGTGTTCTCTTGTTCTATTTGGACAACAGTTTCTCAGTCTAGGTATAGATTTCATATAAGCATAATTAGTTCTGGGGTTCCTAGTCTTTTCAGTGTTAGCCATAATTTTTTATGATCCACAGTTAAATTCCTTTGCAGGGAATAAAACAAATAGACTGAGAAATCCACTCAATTTAACTCGATAGAGTAGGGAAAACTGACCAATCCCATAATGCTTACTTTACGCACTCCCCATTTGAAATTTCCTTTCACTTCTGGAGCTCTAGTGGCTTCTTGTTATTTTTCTGTGCACTCAGAACAGACCCATAACTGATCTTCTAAATGATTTTCAGAGGCAGTAAATCTCAAGGATTTACTTGTCCATCCTTCTTCCCTGGTAAAGCAGTTGATGGATCCAAATCATGTTCCTTTGGGATTGCAGTATGGCTTCTTATCACTAGGCTACCAGAATGATAAGAAATTTCACTGCCAGCCAAAGATTCAAGGTTCAAATCCACCTTCTCTGTGATTTACTTTCTCTGAAAACCTGCTAGAGGATCAGCTATGAGTCAGTTCCAACTCGATGGTATACAACAACAACTAACTAATGAGTTAAAGTCAAAGTAAATAGTTAATGAACAGTACATTGGAACAGATAAGGGGAAGAACTGTCTGAAAGGGATGTGTGACTAGGCATTGGGTGTATGGTAACAGTCTACAACAAGAGGTACATTGCAAAATGGACTTGGAGAGGGGGAAGGAAATGGGAGGGAAGAAAATGTGCAACAATGAATGAATGAAAACTCAATCTGTAAACCTTCATTAAAAATCACAATTTAAAAACTTTTAAAAACAAAACAAAGTTGATAGTTAAGAAAGCTATTTTGAAAAAAATTTAAAAAGAAAGCTATTTTGAACAACAAACCTAGATACCACCAACCTTTTTGAATTTTCCTACTCAGAGAAGAGCTTTTAACAATTCATTAACTTAAATAGTATTGCAAGCCTGTGATGTTAGAGATTTATCAGTGAACAAGACAAAACAGCCTTCTTGTTCCTCTTACTGTCTTCCTGGAGGGAATGAAATAGACATGGGATTTGAGAAGAAAAAGGGTGACAATCCAATTACAAAATGGGTAAAAGACATGGAATCATATTTCACAGAGGGAGATGTTAGGATGACCAACAGACACAAGAAGAAATGCTCAAAAATCACTGGCAATAAGAGGGATGCAAATTAAAGCCACAATGAGGTACCATCTCCCTCCTATAGCAATAGCAAAGTTTAGCAAGATAGAAGCAATAAATGTTGGAAAGGATGTGGAGAGGTGGAAACTCTCTTGAACTTGATAGGATTGTGAAATGGTAAAACCAGTCTGGAAAGCAGTTTGACATTTTCTCAAAAAGCTGAATATAGAAACTCCCTATGATCCAGCTATTCCCCCACTAGGAATATATCCCAGAGAAATTAGAACTGAGACACAACTGGAGATTTGTACACCTGTGTTCATAGCAGTATTATTCACCATCACAAGAACATAGAAACAGCCTGTCTAAAAAGGATAAACTATTGGGGGAAAGGGCACAGGGCCATGAGAGTCTCTCTGAAAGGCAAGAGGGAATAAGAATAGCACAGCCCCTCATTGCCCCAGAATAGAAAGCAGATAAAGAGCCCATAACTCCACCCCATGGAGCCTCTAGACCCACACCAACAGCAAGAGGTTTGTTTATTCATTGCTGACTTAAAGTTATGTTATCAAAAATGGAATTTACTAGGGAAGTGAGAGGAGGGAGGCAAAGAATATCTCATAGTACAAGTCCAAGTTTATCCCAACAGTCCTAAGGCACAATTCCTCAATAACGCCAGGCTCTGGTTTTGGTTCAGTAGTGAAATCCAAATCATCCAGCAAGGTTTCTCTCAGAGCAATTATGAGTCCATTTTTCCTTCAAAAATATGATAGGAATATCTAAACCTTTAACTGTGGGCAGCACAACTGCAAGAAGCCTCAGGTCACACATTCCCACCATTTCTCCACAGTAATGCCACAGTCTTTCCACCACCAAGGTTTTGCTCTCAGTAGGGTCTCACCAACACAAGCCTTGCTTGCCTCAGGTCTTGCTTCAAGTATTTATCACCTCAAGTCTTGCTGCCCAAAGTGGGAAGTACTCTTTCACTTATCCTAGTCCCACAGCTAATGCTGACTTGCAAGACCATGTGTCTGCTGTTAAGGTAGTTAGAGACAAGGGAGGGCTAATTGTAATGGCTATTAATAGAGAGAAAAAAAGACAACTTTTAGGCCAACACCACATAGCATGAATGTCCAACCACAAGCAAATGGATTGATAAACTGTGGTACTTTTTTTTTAGTGGTACTTTTACACAATGGAATACTACGCAGTACTCAGGAGCAAAATAACTTGGAAGAGACAGGAGAGCATTATGCTGAGTGCACTAAGTCTCATATAAACAAATACTGCTTAAGACCATTATTATAAAAATAAGTGGATAACTAGTAAAATGTGTATGGAGGCCCAAAGGGTAGCAGAAAGGTGAGGATGGGTAAGGGGGCAAAATTTGTTGTTCTATTTCTTACAAAATTTTTACATTGATTTATATTGTAATATATTACAATTAAAAAAGAAGGAATGTTGCTATTGTTGGGTGCTATCAAGCTAACATAACCCATGTTATTATTGTTGTTATGTGACCTGGAGTCAAGTATGACTCATAGTAACCCCATTAAGAGCAGACTTGAACCCTGTCCTATCCTGTGTCATCCTCATTATCTCTGATATAGTTGAGCCCATTGCTGCTGTCACTGTGACAATTCATGTCATTATGGATCTTCCTCTGTTTCTCTGACCCTCCACCTCTTCGAGCTTGATATCCCTCCACCTCTTTGAGCTTGATATCCCTCTCTAAGGAATAGATAGCCTTTCCTAGAAACATGCTCAAAGTATGATAGATGAAACTTCACCATTCTTGCCTTCACAGAGCACTCTGGTTGCACTTTTCCAAGACATATCTGTTTGTTCTTTTGTCAATCCATGGAATATTAAGTACACTTTTCCAATACCTCAACTCAAAGGCATCTATTCTTCTGTCATCCTTATTCGTTGTCCAGCTCTCAGATGCATAGCAAGTGATTGTAAAGACCCTGGCCTAAATCAGGCATGGCTGAGTCTTCAAATTGCTCTTCAATACTTTGGAGAGGTCCCTGACAGCAAACTTGACCAAAGCAATATGTCTCCTGATCGCCTGGTTGCTGGTACCAAGGATATTCATTGATGAAATATCAAGATGAAATCATTAACAGGATTAATCCTTTCTCTATCTATCATCATGTTGTCTATTGGTCCAGTGGTAAGGATCAATGTTTTCTTAAAGTTGAAATATAATCTATATTGAAGATTGTAGTCTTCAATCTTCTGCAGTAAGTGTTTCAAGTTCTCTTCAATTACAGCAAGCAAGATCATGTCATCTACATAATGTAGGTTGTCGATGAGTCTTTCTCTGATCCTGAAGTCATTCATCATAGAGTCCAGCCTCACAAATTATTTGCTCAGGATACATATTGAATAGTTAAGGAGAAAGGATACAACTTTGATGTACATCCTTCCAAATTTTAAATCATTCAGTGTTCCTTTGTTTGATTCAGACCTCAGCCTCTTGGACTAGGCCTAGTTTTTTCATGACCACAATTAAGTCTTTTCAATGGTAGCCATAGTTTATTATGATCTACACAGTCAAATCCTTTGCATAATATATAAAACACAGACATTATTCTGGTATTCTCTGCTTCCAAGCTCTGTTTTCAGCCAGGATCCAACTGACATCAGTAATTATATACTTGGTACTATAATCTCTCTTAAATCCACTTTGAGCTTCCGGCAGTTCCTCATCAATGCATTGCTCCAGCTGTACGGGTGTGATTGCCAGGAATATTTTACTTGCATGTGATAATAGTGATAGTTTACAGTCTGTAGAAGTAGGAATTCAACCCCAGTTTGCTATAAACCCGAGTTTACAAACTCCATTGAAATGGCTACACCAGTGTACTTTTTATTATTCTCACATGTTCATTGTTGTTGTTATGTGTTGTCAAGTCACCTATGACCCAAAGCGACCCTATGTACAACAGCTCTGAACTCTACCCTGTCCTGAGCCAGTCTCACTAATTCCTATACACCAGCCCTTATTGCCCCAGTTACTGTATCACTCCATCTCATCCATTTCCTGCACTGGCCCTCCACACTTCCAAGCATGATGACTGGTCTCTCTTGGTCACATGCCCAAGGAATGTGAGACAGATATTAAAATTCCTATCTTCTAAGGAGAAATTTGGTTTCACCCTTTCCAAGACAGTCTTATTTGTTTTCTTGGCAGTCCATGCTATGTTCAAGACTCTTCTCCAGCACCACAATTTGAAGACATCAATTTTTTCTGTCATCCTAAGTCATTGTCCAGCTCTCTGATGCATAGCAAGTAATTGCAAAGACCATGGCCTGGATTAGGTGCACCTTAGTCTCTAGACCAACATTGTTGCTTTTCAGCACTCTGAAGAAGTTCCTGACAGCAGATTTTCCCAATTCATCTTTTGATTTCCACATGTTCATAAGTACCAATAAAAGACTTTTTTTTTGTAGATTCATTTGAAAAGAAAAATTTCTTTTCTAACTGTTCAAGTATCAATCTGGTCAGGGGTCTTTGGGCCTACATGCTACTCTTTTGCACTGATAGAAAGTGAGTTGGCATCTTCAGATAAACCAACCATAGCACATGGATTAAATACATACATATGGGATACGGAATAGACAGGTATAGATTCATATAATCTGCAAAAAGGATAGAAAAATATTATGGAAAATAGGATCTTATTTTTAAGGACAAGGAAAAGAATGCAAAGCAGTTTATAGAAAGCTAGTATGAAGCCAGGATGAATGTAATTTATGCGGTATCATGAGACCCCTTGCTCTGAAATTCTGAATGTTTGTATGATTTAGGGAGTTCTAGTGGTGTAGTCCTTAGGGGGTCATGCTGCTAATGCAAAGGTGGTTTAGTTCTTCTGGTGATTTTAATCCATCAGCCATTCCATGTCAGAAAAATGGACAATCTCTTCCTGAGTGACTGACAGCCTATGAAAAAACACTGGGAAGTCAGCTACAAAGCAGTTCCAACTTGATGGCAATTAGTTGGAGTTGAAATGTGGCTGTTTGTTTTGCTATTTTTTAAAAGGGAGCTCTGGTGGCCTAGTGAGTAAGGAGTTGCAGTGCCAACCTAAAAAAAGATACTCTGAGGGTGGAATATGGGCAATTTTCCCCCATGTGATTTACAGCTTTTCAAAACCCATTGGAAGGTCAGCTATGAGTGATTGTATGAGTGAGGTATGATTGGCTTAAATCTCTCATTTTCATCCTTTGAGTTCTTGTTCTCCAGTGTTGAGGAATTGCACTGCCAATGCAAAGTCTTTTGATTCAAACCCACCAGCTGCTTCATGGGAGAAAGAGGAAAAATCACCTCTCATACAATTACTGCCCCTGAAAACCTGTGGATGATCAGATATCAGTTGGTTCCAGCTCAACAGTACACAACTATAACCTTGACATGTCTGTAATGTCTGTATCCACTCTTTTTTATCTGCTTTGTCATTGACATTAAAAGAGCATACCTCATGCTTTCTGTTACTTCTCAGAAATGCTGAATAAAAAGACTTTATCAATTTTAGAGGGGCTCTAGTGACATAGTCCATCTGGAGTTTCACTGTTAAGCCAAAGTTTTGAAACCACCAGTGGCTCCCTTCAAGAATGATGGGCAGTCTCCTCCTGTGCCATTTACAGTCCAGGATTTGAATAGAAAGCAATGACTACATGTAAATGATGTCAAGTAGTAAAAATATTTCATTTATGATGGAAGCCTATACATTTTACTTCAAACAACTGAATGTAGAGCATTGCTGTTCTTAAAAATTCTGTTGTTTACCCCAAGCCAAGATTTCCTCATTGGCCTCTTCATTCCTGTAACTCTCATCTTTCTTCTATTACACAAGTGTCTCTCTCGCCTTGCCACATTTGAGCCTTTTCTATTCTTTCTCAAGAGCTAAATGAAAATTTTCTCATGTTCTTATGCAAAGTAGCTTAGCCACTCTTTTCATTGCTTTGGCTCCTGTGAATACTGCCACCTTCTTCCCAGGCTGCCCTATTATATCCATTGTAGGCCATGTGAACATCCTCAGAGTTGTGCAGAGCTGACTAAGAAGCAGTATATAGTAGCTTAGTCTTTACTATGTAATGATATTTTCCTTGTCAAAGACTGTTTGATGCTCAAGGAAAATCCTGGAACTAGCTATTATAGTTATAGGTATAGTTGTATATAGTTAATATAGTTGTAATCTGTCATATCTATTACAAAAAAAAGTTTCCAAACATTTTTGAAGGCTTGGAAAGAAATTGGATAAATGGAAAGCTATGCCAGGTGATTAGGTGGGAAGAATAATATTTTTAAATGTCTGCTATTTCCAGATTACTACATGTTCTTGTTCAGAGCGGTCAAGCTGGCTCCAAATAATAGCCACTTACACACAACAGAAAGAAAGCTTGCCTAGTCTTGTGCTATCCTCTTAATTTCTGCTGTATGTAAGCTCATTGTTGCAGACACTGTATTGATCCATCTCTTTGAGGGTCATCCTCTCCTTTGCTGAAACTCCACTTGCCTAAGCATGGTGTCATGTTGTAGGGACTGGTTCCTTGATGCCTGAAATTCACTCACTGCTTTTATGTTGATTTTATGTCATAGCGATGTCCATCATGTTTGCAAGGCTGTAAATCAATATAGGAGGAGAATGGCCATCTCTCTCCTTTGGATCCTCTGGTGGATTCAAACCACAAGAGATGTATGCATGGCTCTGGGGTTAATAGTGCAATTTACTATGAATTGTGTCACTAGAACTCCCTCCCTATTTTTATTCACTCATTCACTGCTGATAAGTCAAGTGGTGCTAACTCACGATGACCTCCCATGGGGTTTCTGAAGCTATAATTTGGAAGGGGAGGATAGCACCCATTTTTCTCCTGTGAACACATTGGTAGATCTGAACCAAAGAAAAATGAGTTGCCTTTGAGCTAGCTGGCAGTGTGCAACTCATGGTCAGAGTTTCTTCTTTACTCTGTTGTTGTAGTTTGGTGCTATTGAGTTGAGTACAACCAACAGACCTGAATCCTGTCCTATCTTGTGCTATCCTCATCCTCTCTAATACACTTAAGCCCCTTACTTCAGTCATCTTCTGAACCCACCTTATCAGGGGAGAGTATTCCTGTCTTTTACTGGTCCTCTGCCTTTTCAAGCATGATATTCCTTTCAAAGGAATAGCCTTTCCTAACAACATGTCCAAAGTATGGGAAGCAAAACTTCACTATTTTTTTTATTAAATTTTATTAGTTTTAATGAACATATACAGGGATTT